>NC_140583.1:976499894-976872394 GCF_964204655.1 Triturus cristatus
AAGAACATATCACAGCTCGGGCGCGTTTTCCGGGGTGTAGGAAGCTAATTGGCGCTACAGTCGCTGAGGCTTAAAATAGAGGCGCGCAGGCTCCCCGTGGGATAAACGAGGAACAACTGGGCTCGGAACGGAAAGAAAACCGCGAGCAGAGCGCTTAAAGAGACGCGCAGACAGCCCTGGCCTTGCTGACACTCCATGACTGCGAGGAACACAGGCCAGGGTGGGACCAATGGGCGCACCGCTCACGAGCGCGTGGCAATGTCTGCTCTGGCTTTCATGCGCAGCCGCAGTTCCTGTGAGGGGATTGGAGCAGGCCTCTGAACCTCACGCGCGACCCTCAATGCTTGACCTGGTCAGGGTGAGGTGCAATACTGTACAACAGGTAATGCTTCTTCCTTTCATCAAAGGAGCTGCAGCAACAGCAGCCATATCCAGGGCTCGAGTCGAGCTACCACGAGGGTGGACGGCTTCCCCCCACTTTGTTTACCGGGAGCTCGATAACTGGAGCCACACAGTCACTCTTTGGCCTCTCTGGGGCGAGATTGGAGCTCATTCAGAACGCTGCTCACGCGCTGGCTTCTCTGATGCAATCGCATCTAAGGGGTGAGCTAGGAGAGGCAATGAGTCTGATGGTGCAAGCCACCTTTGGTGACGTCACTTCCTGTCGTGATGTCAGCATCCCCCCACTTCTTTTTTTTAGGACTTATGCCCTGGCAATACCAATATGCTACTACAAAGCTGAAAGTTTGTGGCAGTAAGCAGGCCTTTAATTGTGGTGGTTCCGGCCTGAGCTCAGAACTGGTAGGAATAAAAAACTGCCAATGAATATAGGTATGAGTATCAGGCCATAAATATTAATGTTGTTAACGTTAAAAGCAAAATCGCTGACGTATACGCACCATCCTCGACCGTGGACAAACCGCAACCCTCGACCTCTCCACTGCACTGCTTTTGACCCCATCTCCCACTACGCACTCATCACAAAACTACACTCACACAGCAGAATACAAGGACCAGCACTCAAATGGATAGCTTTGTTCCTCTCCGGAAGAACACGAGTCAGGTTCAAGCCATTCACATCACAACCCAAGGACCTTTTCTGTGGAGTCCCAGAGGGGTCATCACTCTGCCCAAAACTTTTCAACATGTACATGACTCCTCTAGTTAACATCATCAGATACCATGAAATTAACATCATCTCCTACGCTGACGCCACCCAGCTAATTTTTTCCCACAGATGACACCATCACCACCAAGATAAACCTCAAACTATGCATGACCAGCGTGGCCTATTGGATAAAAGGAAACTGCCTCAGGCTCAACACCAACAAAACTGAAATGCTTATCTTCTGCAATAAGACCTCACGATGGGATCCACCTGGTGGCCAGCCGAACTCAGACTCACAGCCACCCCAACCAACCACGCTAGGAACCAAGGCCTCATCCTGGACACCAACCTCGCCAAGATGTCCCAGGTCAAGGCTGTCACCTCCTCTTGCTTCCACATCCTCCGCATGTTACTTAAAATCTTCAAATGGCTCCCACTGGACACCAGATGTACCTTCACGCAGGCCCTAATCACAAGCAGATTGGACTACGGCAACACACTGAACAACCGAATCCCAACCCATCTTCTTCACAGAGTTCAAACCATCTAAAAGGCTGCTGCCAGACTTGACTTCGACCTCCAGTGCCGATCACAAACCACACCTCGCCTCAGAAACCTCCACTGGCTTCCCATCCAGAAGCGCTGCTAGTTCAAACTCCTCACACATGCATTCAAGTCACTACACAATATACCTCAATCACCGGCTTCACTTCCACAAACCCACCAGACAACTTCGCTGAGCAGCACTCTCACTCACCCAAACACGCCCCACATCCACAGAAGCAGAACAGGAGGACCATCATTCTCCTACCAAGCCATCAAATCCCGGAACGACCTCCCCCAAAACATCAGGGCCTCCTCCTCACTTCTTGAGTTCCACAAGAAGCTCTGTCCTGGCCTTTCAATTAGTCTTATTGTGAGACCATCAAGACTGTCTGTACTCAGGCCCAGCCTCACCACCCGCCTACACTCACCTACTCAGCAACTGGATACCATCACGAGTGACAAGCAGTGCTCTACAAATCCACCTTACATTACATTTATTCTCAACAACTTGTTAAGGAAGTCAACAATACAGCCTGTATGCATTTTGCAAGGTTTACTTAATGAAGCATGTATGTGTGTCCCTATTCTCTAAGAGAATGCCATTTTTTCATACGTTGTGTTTCTGTTTTTTTTGTTTCTTTTTTACTATCATGCAACATGGGAGTCTCATATAGTATATACTGCAAACTGAGTTGCCTCTAGGTGCCCGCGTGAGGTCGGCGTGTGAATGGTGTAAATAAAGGGGCAAGATTGAGAGCTCTGGAACTGAAGCTAATGACTGTGTAAGTTTCTCACACTGCCTGTTATTCAGTCATAAAGGTCTCCAGGATACATGCTCATCCAGTCCTTGGTCTCCATGCTGACTGTACAGATTAATGGTCAGATATATGACAATTGTAATTATGAATCAATGGAGACGTGTGTGAAGGAGATTCACAGCTGTCAAAATACTGTCAGTTCCAAAAGAAAATGTTGTGCTTAAAGGTGGGGGAGTGTCTGTGTTTTTGTGTCAAAAGGTATGGGGAAGTCGAGACAAATTGAATTACATGCTGGAGAGGGTGAGAAGACAGTGATGAAGAAGATGAAGGGAGAGACAGGCAGATGGAAGGGCTTCAGAAAGAGATGTGACGGAAAATACAGAGCGTGAGAGAGCATTGGAAAGTGATGTGAACAGAACAGGAGTGCTTGAGACACTCAGTTCTACAGACCTTTATAATATGCAATTCACAATCTCATATTTTCAGAATGTAATTTTCCATCAATCAATCAGGTGTTTGTTAAGCGCGACTACTCACCCGTAAGGGTCTCAAGGTGCTGGGGGGGGGGGGCGGGAGGGTTTCCCAGGTTCCAGTCTATTAAGGAGGGGGTCTGCCGAAGAGCCAGGTTTTGAGGTTTCTTGCAAAGATGGGGAGCGCTGTTGTCTGTCTGAGGTGGAGCGGAAGGTCGTTCCAGGTTCTGGCCATAAGGAAAGAGAAGGAGCGGCTTCCCGATCTGGTCTTTCTTTCACGGGGGACCACGGCATAGGAGAGCTGAGCTGATCGTAGGATCCTTTGGGGTGCGTGGAATTTGAGTCAGCTGTTCTGGTATGCTGGTCCCGTGTCGTGGAGGGCCTTGTGATTGTGGGTTAGCATCTTGAAGGTGACTCTAGGTTCGATGGGGAGCCAGTGGATAGTACGGAACATTTCAAATCTAATTATTCATAGCGATATAATTTGTGTTGCCGGTTTATATGGTATTATTGGCTAAACATCAGCACTAACAAGATTTCTGACTTTTTTCAGCTGACTGTGTTCATTGTGTTGTGATGTTTTGGATGTACTAACAGTGAACACACAGAGGCACCCAACTATTGGTCCGGTAGAAGATAGCGCAAAAGACCGCATTCTAGTTCACATGTTTTAGGCCACACTTAATTTAGTTGGGCACGCCTCTTGTGACTCAAAGCTAATCACTCTTCTTTTGAAGATCCCTTCACAGTTGTCATCTCACTCAAAGTACTGACAGTAGGTTCTACATAAAAATAAGTTCTCCACCTGGAGGATCTGCAGTCTCGGAGAAAGATGGACTTGAGGGTCAGAGTCGGAATTCGACACATCTCCTCACCACCAATGCCTTTGAAAGGCTTCCAGTGATGAGAAGTCGATGAGCAGGTAGCAACTCCAGCGCCTTGAAACCCTCATGGGTGATTTGCCATGCTTTATAAATGATTGATTGATTGAAAAAGGGGCTCACGCGTCAAGCTGTCTGATGTGGCGGAAACAGTCAACCCCAACAAAGTCCTGAGAGGTGTTATTCTAACTGCGCTCCAACCCTTCAAACCTGTTAGAGGCAGCGGACTGGGCAGTGAGCTACTGCCTGATCTTTCCAAGGCGCCTCCTTCCTGACAAGTGTCACCGGTTTTGTGCAGCCAGTTCACATCGGCCAAAGGGCACAACACTTCTGTCGATAACGAAAAAAACATTTGCTCGACTGAACGACTCCCAGGTGGAAGGTGAGAGATTGGGTGGGGCTGGGCTGTAGAGATTTCCTGCAGATAGTGGGACGTGGGCATTTAATCAATAAGGTCTCCCAAGAACTGCAATTTCCCATGGATTAAAAAACATATACAAATAGTTCTGGTATGAGGCGTCTTACTATTTCCCCGATCTCCTGTTCATCACACAATTAACAGTTACAATACATAGATAGATGCATGCAGGGACCTTCAGTCAGTCCTCTAAATCCACCCATAGGTTCAACTATTAATCACGTTTTGCTTCAGTCCCCCCAGCACACAGCATGCGGCAATGGGTCAGCCGCTTCAACTCTCCATTGGCTCTCTTACACTATGAGTGATGACGTTTTTCCTGAAAGTGCACATCCATCCGAAAAAAAGTGCATTTCAGTGCCATGGCTGGTGTATGTTTGCAAAAAATAACGTGCACGCTTGCCAAAGCCAGGCCTATAGGTTTTGTCAATGCTGGTTTTAAAATGAGGTTGGTAAAACTTGCCTCTCTGTGCTTTGCAAAATTGACTTCAACATTCTCTCCCATCCCACCACCGGCCAGTATAGGCGACTGCCCCCCTAAAGCAGCAGCTGGCAGGGATGGGGGAGCTTCTCACCCCCCCGGACAATTGGTGGGTGGCAGGGGGTCACCAATGGTGCCCAGATGGACAGATAAATCACTCATTTTACTGCATTTTGCAAGAGAACCACGAATAAAAAGAGAGAACGAGGGACCTCCGCAGTAGCACAACACAAACTGATGCCCCTCCCCTGCAGAATCTGATGAGGGGCCCCAGAGTCTCCCATATCTTACAGATATTCATTATTCATTCATGAGGCTGAATTGTGCCTCCCTGAAGAGACAGGGGATCCCCGTGCCCCCCTCCCTAAACCCTCCGGGACCTGCATTAGGCCCCTGGACGGCCAGCAAGTGGATAGCATAATTTGGACACACATTGTCTCTGTACAATCAGGAGCAGTAAAGTCATGTCTCCAAAGTACGGGCGGGAGGGGGGGGGGGCATTTCTAGCCATGGAAAGGGGGGGGGGGGGTATGACCAGGCTGGCACGTGACTGATTCAGCCTGTGCTATCTTGGAAGATACCTGTTTGACATACTATAGGGTCTCGCATACCAAAAAAAAAAACCACCCTAGCATGTTTTTTCCTTTTTATTTGCAAATCCAAGTTGGAACAGCAAATAAAAAGAAAAAAAAGTGGGAGCATAATTTTGTAGGCACCTATAAAATGATGCAGTACACTATTTCTTATTTAGCCAGGCTGCACAGCATCAGGAATACTGTACAGCACAGCTAAAAGGCATTGACAAAACCAGTAGGCCCCAAAGGCAAGACTTATTGGCTTTGCCAATGGTTTTAATACATAGAAGCCACCCCTGGCACACACAAAACATCCAGAAACTATTGCCTCTCTTGTGAGTGTAGAAGACCTCTTTTGTTCATCTCACACGGCTTGTCAACCACAGTCTGTATGGACATAGTCTCACCTTTGCCTCTCTTTTGCACCAGAGGGGATGTGGCCCAACGGCCAGAGCTGCCGACTTTGGAGCTGTGGAACCAGATTCAAGTCTTGCCTCAGCATCCTGTGATTCCGGCCAAATCTCTTAATCTCCACGGCCCTACCAAAAATGAATGTGTCCTTGTGTAATGAAACTGGTGCGCATGTAAAGCGCTCCAAAACCTCCGGGTTGAGCTTGCGCTATATAAAATTGAAACAACAACAAAAAAAACGCCTAGTACAAAAACAACATTGACCAAGGCAAAATTGATTTTATCCCCTGTGTTTGCAAAAGTCGTTTTCACACATTTTGATTGGTATTTAATTGTCAGGATTTACAGTAATTTGTGCAATCTGTTTCAGCAAGTTGAAATCTAAGTTTGTGAAATTAAGCTTGAGGGAGGCAGAGGCTGAAGGAACATCACCCTTTAGAAAAGCCAGAGTCCACTCTTGGCTCGTTAGGGTAAGGGACAACGCCAGGCGTCAGAGTTGGTTCTACAGGGCAGCCTCCCAGAGTTCCAAGCTGAGGGCTGGCCGTGCTCATATAGCCACATGAATGTTTTAATGACCCAGCAGAGATGACGGGTAAGTAGAAGAATAGAGTGTCCCCCCATCTCCCTTCCCAGAAAAGACTGCCATAAGAGCAAACTTTCAGGAAGGGCAGGTGACAACCATGCCCCCAAACACCACATGACAAAGGCGAGTTAAAGAAATCCCGGGACAGTTTTTGATTTGTTTAAGATAGATACTTGCCACTGTGCTTGGTAAAAATCACTTATAGGCATTAAAAAAACCACTGAATTTAAAAGGAATATAAGTATTAGTTACATCAATTTCAATTACTCAATGTTATAGGTAACTTTTCAGTTTTGCTTTTTCATACAAGGTCTGTTGTGCTTTCATGTTACAAATTAACACCTTATTGACTGATGAATAATTTATATAGCTAATTTTAACTTGTTTTATTTTTCTCGTTTTCTCATTTTCTATTGTGTTGACCTCGTGTTGATGGTTCATGCCCTGCTTTTTGCTTATATTTACTTAAAAGCCCTGATGAAGCAACATTAAGATTCTTTGAGTGGCAAAACAGGTGTTGGGTTTGCTTTATCATTAGGTGCGTTCAATTATTAAAAAGCTCAATGTTAGCATGCAGCAAATAAAGAAATTTCTATTTACTGCTAACTTTTGGTCGAAGAATCAACCTTAATTGACAGGAAAATAAAACGTAATCCTCTGAGCCAGTCATTCATATTTGAACCATGTAAAGGTGTTCATGTGGTGCCCTCCTTAAGAGAGTGCTGTGCAAACAAATGATGGACAAAATGCTGAACAAATCAAACAATCACCCCCAGTATAGGGATCACAGTTAAATGCATCGTTCTTTTGCTCACCACGCCACCCCAGTTTGGACCCAGTCATATGAAAATCAGTCTTGACCCTGTTTGTCATGGGAACAGTCCAGTCCAAACTGTCAAGGGGTGAATGTTTGATTTGATAAGCATTCCGTCCATCTGTTCATTTTGCATTTTGTCGTCCTAAGTGGGAAGGGTATACCCAGATGTGGGTCCCGTGCTCACTGTGCCACTGGATTCGAGCTAACCTGGGTGATGAGGGGTGATACCACGAAATCGGTCCCAGGATGCTTGTTTCCAGTCCAGGGAGGACCTAACCTGGCAGTTCGGGCTGAACTGTTACAATGTGGAGCAGGGTCAAGACTGATTTGCATATGGCTGGGTACAAAAAGGGGTAGTGTGGTGAGCAAAAAAATGAGGGGTTAAACCCAGATCTGTTACTGGGGGTGAATGTTTGGTTTGTTCAGCATTCCGTCCATCGTCTGTTAATTTGTTCCTTAAGAGAGTGAGTGGGTGGAGCAATGATATAGGTGTTTTTGCTGTTAAGTAAGAGGCTATACCCCCTTTTTGTAAAATTCTGAAAATGTGTATATATTGACTCGCATGTAAACATAGCAGAAACAAAATCTCCTTCCCATTCCTCTTTTCAATTTTGTTTAATAAAAAAAATTCTTAATTGTACCTATGAAATTCTGTCATGTCTTACTTCCATTCTTGCTACATCACATAGTATAGGAAATGTTCTACAACAATTCCATGTACTAACCACGTCTCCAAATTCGATGTGGTTTAACAGTTTCACGAAAAAACATAATAAGACCTCTCGGTGCAACAATGTAGGAATTATCGGGATCTCAGAGATGAAAGAAAATAAAGATTTAACAGAATAAGAGAAGATACAATAATTCTACACTGCAGGGAGCCAAGCTTTTGAGGACAATTATCAGAAAGTGAGACAACTACAAGCGAAGAAGCAGACTCTAAGCCAAAACAAGCTTACACTGCATTCAAATCTAACTCAAGCAAGATTTGTAACTCCGTGCCACCATCCACCTCCAACTGCACATCTGCATCACCCTCCCGGATAGTAGATCCATACCACCATTCCATACTGTAGGTCTGTGCCACCCTTCCAAACTGCAGGACCGCGCTCCACTCCCAAACTGAAATCGGCACTATAAAACAAACTGCAGATCTGCACCACCCTTCCATACTGCAAATTTACGCCACCACCAAACAAGATCTGCACCAATTTTCAAAACTGCAGGTCTGCATCATTCTTCAAAACCACAGATCTGTCCTACCCTCCCAAACTCAGGATCTGTGGCACCCTTCCAAATGGTAATTACATAAGGCCTTAGTACTCCATAGTGACATCCCCAAAGACACCCTATCACCCTCTCTGGCAACCCTTAACACATGCACACCAAAGTTCTCCTTCAAAAATAACGCTGCATGGTCCTCCTTCAAAACTTTTAGTGAAGATGCAAACTTAAAAGTGCTCACATCATTGAATCCTTCTAACCATTTCATCGATCCTCTTCCTGCCAAATATTTAAATGAGTTCAAACCTTTGCTAGTGCCACTATGGACCAAGACTATTAATCTCTAAATAGAATGAGAGGGACCCTTTAGTAACCAAAGGACTAGGGTTCAATCCAGAAAAAGCAGCAATGTGTCCCTTGGTCCACCAATACTAGAAAATCTTATTCATTCAAACACCTCTATCACACAGTTCAACCAGGGGGAGACACAATTAAAATTGAGAAAGCAGTGTGCCAACACACAAATAGTACTGAAAATATTACATATCAATTTATTAAAAACATATATGTGCTCTGTGTAATAATTTTATGTTTTTAAATTATAGATATATCGCCAGAGAGTAATCCCTTAAGTCTTGATAAAGATGGTCTACATCAAGATAATACCATCGAAATGCGTCAACGCACTAGCCTCATAAACTGTACAGATGGCTGCTCCACTAGATATTGATTGTTTTCTGTATATCAGATTCCCAGCCCCAACGTCATTTTACATGGATATGGTCATTTAATGACAAAGTGCAGTGGCTTTTAATACTCTTTTTTATTTCCTTTGCTATCTAAGCTGTTTTTCTGTCAAATTATGGTGTGTTTTTTTTTTTAAATCTAGAAGTATATGAATTATGTATGATCAAATGTTCTCTTGTTTTTAACTTGTTAGATTTGTCTTATATGTTTTTAATAAAGTGATATGTAATATTGTTAGTACCATTTGTGTGTTGGCACACTGCTTTCTCAATTTTAATTGTGTTCTCCCCTTGTTGAATCTGTGTGATATAGGTTTTTGAATGAATAAGGTTTTCAAGTATTGGTGGACCAAGGGACACATTGCTGCTTTTTCCAAGATTATTAATGCCTCTCTGCTTCAAGGCATTCTACCAGAAAACCTTAAATCAGGACAGGTGCCCCCCATCCTAAGAAAAACAACGACAGACCACACAGACTTAAATAATTACCGCTCGATCGCTAACATCCCAACTATGGCTAAACTCCTGGAAAAATGTGTACACATCCAACTTGGCAACCACATCGACCAGTTCAACTTGCTAAACCAATACCAATCCGGTTTTCACGCAGGGCACAGTACCGAGTCGGCTATGATCCACATACTGGAGGATGCACAAAACATCCTAGACCAAAACAAAGCCTGTCTTTTAATTCTGCTTGACCTATCTTTGGCATTCGACACTGTCGAACATGACAATCTTTTGGACCTCCTGAAATTTCGAATGGACCTAACAGGATCCGTACTAAATTGGTTCACCTTTTCCCTCCAAAATAGATCCAAAAGATTCAAGGTCAATCAATCTTTATCTAAGTTCATCCCAGTCACATTAGGAGTACCGCAGGGCTCCTCCCTCTCACCCACTCTTTTTAACCTATTCATGGAACCTCTTACCGAAATTCTCAGCTTCTCCAACATCCACTATCACATGTACGCAGACAATACACAACTGTACCTAAAGGTCTCTTCTCTGGAGGACATCAGATCTCTCAATTTAACTCTACAAAAAACACAGATTTGGCTTGCTGAAAACCACTTTAAACTAAACACCCTCAAGACTGAATTCCTCCTAACTCTCCCGCCAACAAAACAACACCCATAGAGGAATGGCTTAAACAACTTACCACACTCAACCGCCAGCCTCAAGTTATCAACTCAGTGATATCGCTGGGAATAACACTTGACAGGAATCTAAACATGCAAAAACATATCAGTGCCGCAAGAAAAGGAGCAAACCTACAGATGAACATAATGAGAAAATTAAAACCCATCCTTCCCGCTAATGAACTCAAATTGGCAGTACAAGCTTTAGTAATCCCCAGACTAGATTATGGGAGTGCACTCTCTGCGGACTTCCCACCAGGTTTACAACGCCCCTCCCCCGCCCTCCCCCCCCCAAAGAGCCTCCCTCTATTCAGCGGCCAGGCTCAAAAAGAAACTGCACATTCCCCCTGATCTTAGAGCTCTCAATTGGCAACCATTCGAAGCAAGAATTCAACTAAAAATCGCTTGCATGACTCACAAAACCCTGCACCACAATACTCCAAGATATTTAGCCCAGAAACTGGAGCTCTCATGTGGTGACAGATCCTCCAGAAGTTCCAGCACTCTTCATCTGAAACCACAACGATTTGCCAAAAAGAAAACATACAACCGGGCCTTTTTAGGTCTCGCCTGACCCAGCGCATGCGCTGGTCTGGCGAGACATTTTGTGAGGGCTCCAAAAAGTGCTACCAGGCCAGCCTAGACCTACAGTGCATGTGCACGGGCGCGCGCGTCGCGCTTTACCGCTATTACTTTCACTTTCGCGGCCGCACGGCCGCTTTGATGTTTTCCGTGAGGCTAATAGCCAATAGGTCTCGCTTTTTGGACCTTATAAGTGTTTAGTTATGCAACTGTTGCATAGCTAAACACTTATAAGGTCCCAAAGGCGAGACCTATTGGCTATGCCAATGCTTGTTTGGAATTGCCCCAAGGATCTGGAATGCACTGCCCCCAGAACCAGATTGAACACCTCTACTGTCTCTTCAAGAGAGAAGTACAGATTCTACTCATGAGTAAACTTACATGAACAACAAGTCTAACCCACATAACGGATGTTGTCCTACTTTGTTTTAGACGACTTAGTATTTTTGTCTTTGCGCATACACCTGTGAAACTATCTATAGCAGGACGTAATTATTGCATACATTGTACTTTAGTTTCCCCCTGTAAAGCACTCTGATACCCTCAAGGGTCATGTTCGCGCTATATAAAACCTTCAAAATAAAATAAATAAAT
This sequence comes from Triturus cristatus, assembly GCF_964204655.1. Classification (NCBI taxonomy): domain Eukaryota; kingdom Metazoa; phylum Chordata; class Amphibia; order Caudata; family Salamandridae; genus Triturus; species Triturus cristatus. Next base: position 976,511,231 of record NC_140583.1, read on the forward strand.
AAATATTTTGCGGAGGTGTATGAAGCCTTATACTCAGCACTGCAAGAGACAGGCCATCAAAGGGTAAGCAAGAGGAAAGGATTCTGCGGTGAACCAGAGCTAACCAGCAGCGACACGCGCCATACTGTGAAATCCCAATTAAATTCTCCACTCTAGCAGATGATCTTTCAGATTACTTGACATGCAGCTCTGAGTTCACGGCGTGAATTTCTTCCAGACTTTTCTGAAACACTGGAGGGTTTTGCTGAAAGCTTAGTTTCCCCAATAGAAAAGTTAAAAGAGGATGAATATTTCCATAAATACATTCTAAAATAAGTAGTGTCACAACTCACCTAGTCTTTGGCACCTTACACTTTGCTCTACTTGGATCTTTTTTTAAAAGTGTTTCCTCTTTTTTTTCCATTTCTTAATGAATACATGCCATGCCATATAAAGTTCTCCCATTGTCACACATGGCTGAAGGACACATTCTTCATTTTATATTTCCATATAAACGCACAATCATTCTTTAATTAGAGGTGTCGCACAACCCAACCTGCAAGTCATATAGTTCACTAAGCATTTGCAGATTAATAGCACATCCGTATCAAGCAGTAATCTCCCGTCAGCCTACAACAATAGTACACATTGAAAAACCTCCTTTCACCATCATGTGCACAAAACTCCAATCCACCCAACTGGCTAGGGAATCGCCACCTCGGTGATATATTATATCAAGTTCTAATAACCCATCTCCACCCTTTCACCACCTTCCTATCAACCACCCTGAAGAAGTTAACTTAAACCTACAACACCCACAACCATACTGAATGCCATCAGAGTTACATAATTCATAATGTGCAAAGATGTCTCGAAACAGAACCACATCCCCTGAAGCATAGCAACAGACAAGCAAAAACCCGCCAGAATGACACAAGCAGCAATGCCCCACAGCACATGGACCCAAGAGTACCATGCTCCACATGGACATATAACAGGATCTAGCTGCCTGTTATTTCATATCATATCCATCACTAACCAATAGAATAGTCTTGTAGCCACTATTCGGTAGAACTCGCCTCCAAATCAAACAAAACATAACCAAACAAGATCTGAAGACCATTCACCATGACCATTCACACCACAAACGCAGAACCGCTTTTACTCGTTGACGCCACATTTATCGTAAAGTTAAACATTTAATACAGAATTTAACGCCTATTCTAAACAACAAAGCAGTAGCTTTTGGTCTACGGATTTCTATACAGCTTAGGGCCCTCCTGAAATCTATGAAGTGCTATAAAAGTGGAACCCCATAGACTAAAGATTATTGCAAAATGGTCAATCTCCCAGATTTTTGTATTCAGTCCACAGGAGGGAGGATGGTCAGTGAGAATCTCCGGAGAGGATAAGTGGCCTATTTATGTGCCCGTTTGTGTCACTCTTGCACCACGGAACAACGCAAACCGTATATGTGTGAATTATGAAGCCATGCAAGGCCATTTTGCGTGGTCCTGAGTGGCTCCATAAATCTGGAGAAAGGCAGCGCAGATCACTGCGTTGCCTTACTCTGCCCTCGGAAGACATTCCATGGGAGCAGCGTGGGCATTCTGCAGCACATATAGAAAGAGGAATATGCCTCTCAGGATTGTATTATGCAGGAAGGTGTCCCTTCCTGCGCAAAACAATCCTGCAAGCAACAAGTGCACCGTGGTGCAAGGCCTACATGCGTTGGCGTCAGGCTTCCAAGAGGGTGCCAATGCTGCGGAAAAGGCAGAAATTCACAATTTCTGCCCTTTCCCCGTCACGCAACACAGCAAGGGGACTTGCTGCGGTGCACTTTGTGACATTCTCGGAAATAGGTCCCTAAATTGCCCTAAAAAACACTCACGTACAAGTGCATTAATTAGAGGGAGAGAATGATTGAATAAATGGAAGGATGAATGTGAAGGCAGTGAAAAAAACTGTGGCGGGTGGTGAACTCTGACAGCGGTGAGGCACTAAGATCGATCTAAACAGAAAGCAAAGAAGTCCACTCACACTTCTGCAGCATTGCGTTTATTTGTATTTTCTCACTTTGCTTATCAAGCAACAGAAGCAGCTTTGGAAGCAATTTGTGACATTTGCTCAAATTGTGTGAAGTATTCTGTGGGGCCATTTAATGCTTTAGCTGCACATTCAGCGGCAGCCCCTCCATTAAGGCGGAGGAGCTTCGCCCCCTTGCTACCACCCTCGAATAAAATGGGTTATAAAACCAGTTTTATTATTGTTTTATTTTAGTACCCCTGGACCCGCCCCCAGGACTCTGACGAGTCTTGGGGGCTGGTCCAGGGGGATGACACCGCTCGTAGGGGAGTGTAGTGCAGGTTACAGTGCGCAGCGCATGACGGTTTGGCTGGCTGTCTCAGGCCAGCCACATCGTCATGCACACTGAAGCTCTCTCCAGCCCCAGCTGCGTTGCTGGGGCTGGAGAGAGCAGGCACAAACTTCCAGTGTGCCTGGGAGTGCAGCCTGGAAGCACCCCGGCCAATCCTGACACTGCTTTCATGCAGTGTCAGGATTGGCCGCAGTGCAGTCTGGGAGCCTGTGCCCAGAAGAAGAAGGAAGAGCGTAATGCGGCTAGCAGCGGGGTTCAGATACGTTATTTTTTCTTTTCTTCCTTTTCTTTATTTTGGTCCCTAATTCCCCTCCCACCTCCCTCCTCTGGCCTGTCCAGCCACCTTGGCTGCACCCCTGCTTACAGGTCTCCAAGTTCCTCATTCTACCCCTTCGCCTCCCTTACTCTCGCTTTCATCTCCTTCATCACTTTCTTGCTGTCCTCCCTTTCCCCTTCCTTTGTCTCTCTTCCCTTTATGTGTCTTTCACTCTTCTTCATCGCCTTCATCCCTTCTCTCCTGACATTCTATTTCTGTCTGCTTTCTCTTCCTCTTCCCCATTTTCCTCATCATTATCTCCTTTCTCTTTCCAAAGCATCCTTATTGCCTTCTTTCATTAAGCCATTTATTCCTCCTCTCTGTTTTTACACCCTCTCCTTTTCATTCATCCATTTTCTCGCTATTCGTAATGTCTCCCTTATCCTCTATTCCATCTGTACACCTCTACCTTCCACTCTTCCCTTAAGTGTACACGCAGAGCCAGGAACCAGGCATGCTCTGGGTTTCAACACAAAACCTTCAGTTGGTGCAGGGCAGATTGGGATCACTTCCACCTCTAGAGCCCTGTGCCACTGCAACATGGTGCCACAGTATGCCACACAATATCAGCTTCCTTCACACAGTCACTCGGTGAGGAGCCGATATCACATGGTGGCAGCGAGAATGAGCTGAAAACCATTGCACAGGGTGGATTTCTGGCTCGTTTTTGAAGACTTTTAAAAATCAACAACGATTAAGCGGTGTGAAATCACCCCAGGACATCAGCACCAGCCTCAGAACGCTTTTATTTTAAGGAGATTAAGGACCTCCTAGGTAGTTCCCTGCCCCCTGCAAGGCCATGCCCCCACCTGACACTGTAACATTTTTTTAAGTTGTCAGGTCTGTATGACCCATTTCTTTGCCATCAACCCAGTAACTACGCAAACAAATGATGGACGGAATGCTGAATAAATCATACATTCACCCCTAGTCAATTGTTTGCGTAGCATCAACCCAGTTACGTCAGCTCATTTTACCTCAATTTTAAAACACCAATAAGTGCTTGATTTGGGCCGGTGGTTTTCGGTGCTCGGCACCCGCACTTAAATGTCAGCACCGGCTCTTATGACAGTCTACCACGTGGTGGCGCTGTCTGCCTAATTGGGGATGAGCAGAACAGTTGTTTATTAATTGAATATACGTTAACAATGACTAATAACTGCCACCCAAGCTATTCCTATAGCTTTAGGGTCCTGGAATACTAGGAACTGTCACGCTCGTTAAAGTATGAGGGTTAGTAGTTGAGTTGGTATTGTCTCTGGCAAGGGCAATGTGTGATGCAAGCTGCAATGGCCTCCTGAGGAGGGCTCTGTCACTTATATTTTTACAATTTAAGCACTGACACCAATCACTGCTTCCATGCAGAGAGTCTAGCAGATAGAAGTGACCTCTGCACATGTGTGGACAGCTCAGTGTATGCACAGCAGCATTGCATTCTAGGAGTACCAGGTCTGAGGCTGCAGAAGGAGAGCCGGGCAAGCATGACCAGCACTAAGCCGCCCAGGCAGCAGGGCCGTGTCATGCAGACGTAAGGGTCTGTCCAGTGTTCAATGATACAGGGTGAATCTGGAAAAGACCAGCACGCCACAGGGGCGTAACGAAGTCCCCCGCAGCCCCCGAGGTGCGGGGGTCCCAAGCTCTTGACGGAGAACTCTTGATTGAGCCCGGTGGGGGGCCCTTCACGTTCCTTGCAGGGAGGCCCCCCTCAATCTTCGTTACGCCAGTGGCACGCCACCTCATCTCGGACCGGGCTACGCAGCCAAGCGCCCAGGACTGCATTATATGGGCACATCACTCTTGACGCCACATTGTTGGCAGTATGGGGCTCGTCAGAGGTAAGTGCTGCAGCATGACGTCATTCCTAGAAAGAAGCACGTGCGCACTTGCGTTTGTGCTGCCAGAAAAGGTCGGATTGTCGACCTTCCCACAGCAAGAATCCGGCCAAGCTGTGGCTGTGAGGTGCTTAAAGCTATACAGAGTTCTCCTGCAGGACTGAGGGCATACGTTTATTTTGGAGACTACAAACTGGAGGCGGGTGGCAGAGCCACAGCCCTCTGACGGTCAGGCCGCCTTTGGAAATCTCAGGCCCTTTACTAGCGTGATGTGGTCACTGGTGATCATGATCTTCACCCAGCGGGCATTAGGCGCGGCGCGAGGCTGGACTCACCACCCCACTGCTTTGAGAGATGGGCATGAGGTGGGGGACAGGGTGGAGAGCAGACGGAAGTTGATTTGAGAAGTTCGCCTCGAGAAGAGTCCCTGGGATATCCCCAGGAGTTGGGACAGTGAGAAGATAAGGTGAGAGGATGGCATGTGTACATGGCCCTGTGCAGGCACGGGGGAGTGGTTACAGTGCAGAGGAGGTGAGAGGATCACCCGCAGAGGGGCTCAGGCAGACACTCCCAGTGCAGGTAACCAGAGCCTGGCCCCCTGGTCTACTGAGGACGCACTCTGACCCTGCTGTGGAGGCCACCTGCACAGCAGGGTCAGGTCACACACAGGGGCTCCAGTTACCTGCCACCTCGAACACCTGCTCGTCTGCCAGGGGCTGTTCAACCTCTGACCCCAGAGAGGATCCAATGAAGGTGCAGCTGCAGAGGGCGCCAGACTCCTCCATGCCCGCCATCTTGGAGATGTGTTTACCAGGTGCAGATGCACAATGACTGGTTGACCTTGGAAACAGAGAAGGCTTCTGAGCAGGCAGGAGTATCTCTGATGCACAGGTCACAGACAATCATCCCATCCGGAGCCAGCAGACACCAAGAAATGGTAATAAAGAGAGAAGGAAGGGACAACTCTGTGTGGCACAATGTCCAGAACCAAATAAGGACACCGGCCACTAACAGTGTTTTGGAAAATAACTCCTAACACTGTTTCTTTTTAGGGAAAGCGCTGCTTTCTTTTGAAGCAAGCAAAGTGCAGCATACTGCATACTTACTTAATGTCCCCAATAGGTACCAACAAGTGAACTCTAAGCCTCCCCCATGCTTAAACAATACCCTCCCTTTAAATAGCTACCCTTAGGGGCGTAGCTGCAAGGAGGTATTTGGGGTGTTAACCCCCCCCCCAAAAAATGAATGCATTCTTGGCTTGAGAGATAAGTCTGGGGACCCTGAGTAGGGGCTGCTGTGCCTTTGTTGTTTTTTCTTGTCTTCCTCATTTAACTAAGAGGTTTTAAGTTGTTCATTTTTTTATCCGGATCCTCTTCCTCATGGGAACAGTCCATCCCAAACTTTGGTCATCTCACCCCTCATCCCACCCCTCCAATCATCGGCATGCTGTTTTTAGTTGGGAAATTTCAGATGCACACCCCTTGAATCTCAAAGACTAAGCTACGCCCCTGTCTCCCCTCCCTCTTTGTTAATGACAAACATGTATAACTGGTGTTCTTAATAAGCTCAGTTCCTCAATTGTAAACCTCAATCGGCTTCCTTTCTCGCGTGTCAACAACAGTCACAGGATTCTCCTTGTTAATGTTCTTTCCCCCGCTTCTCAGTCCCTGAATCTTCTCTGCTCTCTCCTTGTTTCTTATCTTTTGAAAAAAAGAGGTGTTCTTTCTGGCCCCCTGTCACTTTAGTCATTCTGTGTCCACCAATTCTTCACCACCTACATTAGGCACATCCTGTTTCCTAGGATGGACAAGTGCACCCCATCCTGCCTAAAGAGCATTGGTCAATTGGACATTTGTACTGTATGTCCTCATGACAGACAACTTCAATGTTCCTGGCCTCAGAACTTCCTGTGACGTTGGCGTGCATCTGTGGTGGGGAGCACAGCAGCAACCACATCTACCACCGCAGACAGGACCACAGCGGCAACGACAGCTGTCCCGATGCAGCAATCAGAGATGCTGCCAAAGCAGTGACTACAGCAGTCAATGTAAGGGGCAACAGTAGTAACAATCTCTACCAGTATCCAGAGGATTAGGTCATTTCTTTTAACATCTGAAGCAACCACTAGATTTTCAACACCCACAAGAAACCACACTTGCCACCGGCACTCATCTTAAGTGCTAGCCACACTGAAGTGCTGCCCTGCCTTAAGAAAGAAAGAAAGAAACGTGTAAGGTTTTGTAAGTACCTTGTAACAATTTTACCATCCACTTGCATCTCACTGGAAATAGAACTGCAAATGTGACCGGCCTGTGCACTAACCCCCCTCATATATTTAACATCCAACACCATGCATTAAAACTCAATAAAGCCCATTCTAAGCAGCGTAAGAATTATATGCAAAAGGATCAACTAAGATGAAGCCCACAAACCAGTTGTAGCTTGAAAGCTCAACACCGCAGACCCTAAGACAACACTAGAAACATCTTCTCAATGTGACCACTGCTTAGGATTGGCTGGCATCTGTCAGACTGAAAAAACACAAGTGGCATAATACACAATAGTCATTACCACACGGGAACAGCCAGCAACTGGAAGTGCAATGGTTCAGATCACGACACGGCCATCCAATGAGCAGAAAACGCATTCTTAGTAATCAGTCAATGAGGCGTCAGATCTAAGAAAATGTTCATAATTTCAATCAACTAATAAATTATTCTAATTTTAATTTTCTAAACAAAAATCTGGAGAAATCTGTGGAACGCGTCTTGATCTAACCAGAGCATTTGTCACATCCAACCCCAGTCCCCGCCCTCCCTTTGATCCCTTCCATTGAATAATTACGCCAACTTTATTCAAATCAGAGGAAGTGCAGCATGTTAAGACACTGACTCAAAAACACCATAGCACCAGATCTGGCCACAGAGTCATCCGCATCCTTTTTGAAGCAATTTCTTCCTACCCTAGACTCCTTCTCAAGAAGTACGGTGCGCAGCACACTGAAATATGAAGTCTTCACTCCACTCTGGTCAAACTACTGGCTATTGACAAATCTAACAAAACTTGGTTGGGAAAAAGCAGTTACAACACAATTACATGAAGACCCAGAGCAAAACATTGTTCTACAAGATCAGCAGCTGTATCTCAGTCCACGGTCACCACTGTAGCCGACGTATGGGAAGACCTCCGTACCTCCCTGGAAAGAGGGCAAGCTAACCGTCTTCAAACGTCTCGATTCCTTGGCATGCGATACACGGACAACACTTCTGTACTGAGCGGATTGGCATAACTGAAGCTGCCTTCAAGTGGGTGCCCTCCATCTGTTGTAGCTAAGGGGCGTTATCTGGCTCTTCAGTTTCTTCGCTCGGAAGTGGACATGTATTGCGCCTCAGACCTCTTCTCTGTCACCAATGCTCAACATCTGCATTCTTTCACAGACGTAGGGGTGGGAGAATTTGAAGTCCATTAAAAACAATATAACAGATGATATCAAAATTCCCATTAACCTGCAGAAGTGCACCATTGTACTAAAGAAAGCCTCCACTGCATGATTAGAGCGAACACCATAATCACTGCTGAACCCTTCTCAGGACCTAAAAAACCTGGGAGCAACAGCCTTATTTCACACACAGTTCTGGTTTGCCTCTTCTACCAATGAAGTGACCAAAGGTGTCCATTTCTGCTGTTCATGCTGTGGGGAACCCCTCACTCTCATTCAGGTCCAGCACAGAGTGAAGCTAGCTCGAACACTGGAGTGGAGCGCCTTGACCAAGGCATCATTGTATACAGTGACCTACCAAGAAACGTATCCCTCCGATGATCCATCCGGTTGGTAATCTAAGCCTCAAGAAGCATTGAAAGTGCCACACCGGCTCCTGGTGAAATCAAGAATTCAATTCAAAATGTCTGGGCGCCATTCATAGTGGAGAAAAGAACCTGGACCTTAGTTCCCTCTAGAGCAGGGGGTCTTCAAACTGGGGGGGGCAGGCTCTTGCCAAAAGAAGCTTTAAGCTGATAGCAGAGCTTTGTTTCAAGCAGAAAAAAGGCGCAGAAGTAAACCGATATGTAAAGGGCGGTCACTAACATCTTTTGTCATTTATATCCAACCTGGGAGAAGGTGTAAAAGGGAAGGGACTCCAAATATTCTTCAAACCCCCACCCCCATTTCTAATCATCACACTGTGTATACGTTTACACGTTAGTAAGGCCTGCCTGACCAGAATAGTATGTTTGGCAATCATGTATTTGACTGCATTTTTACAACAGAACTTACCAGCAGTGTATAAATACGTCTAGACATATTTAAACGTTGCTGGTTTAACAGAATAATTGTGAAAAATTTGGAGGGGGGCCCGATGATTTTTATTTAGCACTGGGGGACACGGCATTAAAATGTTTGAAGACGCCTGCTCTAGAGGGCATGCCAGCGCTTCTGCGCAGCTTCACTTAGGAGGCCAAGCGCGCATGAGCCATAAGATCAATGATTCTTTTCTTTGTCTGCGATGGCTGGTATATACTTTCACAGCAGGCGAGCCTCATGTTTATTCAGGAATCATGATAGAAAACGTGTTCCCAAAAAAACCCTGGAGTGAAAGGTAGCATTAATTTTCAGATTTTTGCTTGGCAAAAACAGCTTCACAAGTTTGCTTCCTTTAATTGAAAAGTCTGCTTTCCCGGTTGCATAGAAGTAGTGTGGATTTTGAACAGAAAACAATTTCCCAGTCACAAAGGAAGAAAATGCTTTTCCTGACCTGATCGTTTTAAAGTGTACATTTGCTGTTGAGGTCGAGCCTGGGCAGAGCATGCACTGCTCTGTGATGCATGCTGTATTCAAGTATGGACTTGAAGCTCCACCCACTCTCCGCCCATATTTTTCATTGGCTTTTGTTGGCTTGTGTTATTGTCCTTTGTAAATGCTGGTTTCTAATTCGTTAATAGGCTTGTTAGTCCCTCCTTAGTACAGCCTTGTCTTCATTTGTAACCTCCCATGAGGACTGGCCCTTTTACTTCTTTGTTATTTGGTATGTCTTATTTAGTCAGTAAGCACTATTTTCTTAAATGAGTTTCTCCTACTGCAGGCATGACATGCTTTCCTACAACATTCAGCGCACCATGAGCGCTTTCACTTTCCAAGCAGCCCGGGACAATGGCGAACGCTTCTTTAAAATGCAGTAGGTCTCGCATTTACAAGAGTTTGAGCTATTGGCATTGTAAATGACAATGCCTTTAATTATCAAAACAGATAAAAGGCATTGTCATTTACAATGTCAATAGCTCAAACTCTCGCAAATGCGAGACCTGTTTTATTGCAAATGCTTGTTTGAGCATCGAGGGGTGGCTGAAGGGAAAAGAAAAGCAAGGGTAGACTGACAATTAAGTCACTCTTCCACTAATACCAAAATAACATTCAAGATTATTGGACTTGATCCCAATGCTGCTTCGCCACCGACGTTATAATTCCCGCTTATTAACATAAATAAAAGTAACAGAACTGAGTTCAGCAGCACGCCTTCTTTGTCGCAGCGAATCACTCAGTCGCTCTGTAATCGTACACTGCCCCTTCTGGCACTAGTCCTCACGGGTGTCCAACATAGGCCACAAAAGCATCTCAGCGGACACCTTCTTGCCTGGAAATCTCCAGCCAATCCAGTCCATCCTTAGAGAGACAATGCAGAACCCTCGAGAAGCAAGAGGAGGGAAACATCGTTTACAATGCGGGGATTACATCGCGATGCCATTACATCTCGGTTTTTACAACGCAAGTCGTTACAACGACTTGCGCTGGATGGCGCTCTAGGACAAGGAATAGTATAATTTACTATCCAACACCTTCCCTACTGTACGTAGACTGGAGTTGGAATAGTAAATTATACTACTCCTAAGTCCAGCGCCCTCCAACGCAAGTCGTTGTAACGACTTGCGTTGTAAAAACCGCGATGTAATGAACCACGATGTAAATGTATGCGTTGTAACGTCATACATCCCAAGAGGACCAGTGACTGTGTAGTATCTGAGTCTGCAAACCCAGTATTCGCTGATTTCAACTGTAATTATATTCCTTTAGATGTTCGTGGCCTTTCTCTGTTTCAATTTTCATATTTTCTGTAACCTAGTGCCAAGTAGGTTTTTAAGACTAGACCACTTCACTTAAAAAAAAATATTTTTTGCATCCAGTTGAACATTTCGATTTCATAAACGTTACATCACTCAAATGAAATACGATAGTGATTGAGAACATTTTTAAACGTACTCTTCCCTCTGAAATGATTCAAAATTGAAATTAAATGAGAATTCCTTTTGTGTTACCGCTCCATCCGACTGAAGCCTGCCTCTTTCTCACCGTGAACTCTCAATTATGCTGAGATTCACAAAACTTTTTAAGAATCAACGTGATAATTAATTGGGGAAGGGAGCAGCATTAATGGGTGCAAATGTGACTTTCTTATACACAATACATTCATGTATACACTGATAGATTTATTTACAGGTAAAACTGCAACATTACTGTGTAATTTTGCCTGCGATTACATTTTTTTGTAGGGGCATATTGATAGTATTCAAAAGGAAAACAACTGTAAAGTGGGTGAACATCCGCAAACTTGAAAGTTGGTTGCTATTCACAAAACATTTGCAGGTGGTTTAAACCTGAAAGTGGTTGGAGGTTTACTCCTCTTAATAGCAGGAGTAAATCCGTGTTCACGGATGGAATGGCCCAAATGTTGGTGCAGGCGAGGGGGGAGCTGATTTCCTCGGATTATCAAAAAGGAGAAAACCACCTAGGAAAATGTTCTCCATTTAGAGGAGGAAAAAAAAGAAAAAAGTTCTCAAGAGTGAGCGTGCTCACACGTTATACTCGGAAATGTGCATTTGTTACAGTGATAGCTTCCAAGACGCGTGTCACACAATTTCCGAATTCGAAGAAAGTCAGACATTTGCTCCAAACACAGGAGCAATGCTATAGGGACATCAGATTGTATAAAGGATTATGGGTATGCAGGTCTCTCATCCCTCATCCATTAGGTGTTTGTTTTCCTGCTCTCATCATTAGCCACCTATTGCAGATGTCTTGCACTGTATGTCAATGTTCATGCTGTGGTTTGCAATAATATAGAACCTACAGTGGTTCAGGGAAGAAATGAATTACAGAAAGGAACTACATTTACTCACATGCAAAAGCGCAAATAAAAGGTACCCACAGACAAAGCTTTCTTGGAAATGACTGTGTGATTAGAATAACTTGTTGTAGAACATAAAAAGGATCAGGAATAATACAAACATATAACATGGTTACACATAACAAACTTACAAAAGCACACATCAGAGTACATGTAAACAAACAGCAGAGGAATAAATGGCAGAGGAATAAAAAACAAAATGTCTACTGTATCACATGATCAATAATGCAGTGACTGCATCCTCTTCAGTTGCCAATGGGAACGTCAACGGTGTTTCGACCTTATCACGTAGAAGTCATCATTAGGACACAAGATAAATGTTTTCAAAGCAACCATCAGAAAAAATTGATGACAATTGATTTAATGACGTCAAAAATATCCAAGGATTCAACCGAAGATAGAGCCTTGCCAAAAATTAAAGGGCTAAAAAATTCCTTAGATTGTCAGGAATTTTTTGTAAGATGATTTTTAAACAGACTGCGTTCAAAGGAACACATCCGATAAAGTGCAGTGATTCATAACGGAAATTCACTGAAATTTGGAAAAGCTTCCATAACAGTTTGCAGTACTCTCCGTCCTAGTTTGTAATAAGACAGCAGCAAAAGTAATATTTGTAAATGTGGACACAGTTTCCTTGGATTGGTGTCAAAGCCCCGGCGAAGCAGTCAGAGGGGGTTGGGGCTCAATTCAGAGTAGGTTTTTTCCACATGAGGCCAGTGTAGGGTGAGGGCACACTGTGTCAGTGATCTATGATGCAGCGGCTCTCCAATGCATTCTTTCTGTTATTGCTCTACAGGGACTAATGCCCTGAATTTTTTTACTTCCTCTTTCTAATGTGCAGTATGGTATATTGTAGATTTTCCTCAGCCCTGGTGGACAGAAAATCTGGATTTTATTAAATATACTGAGGCTAATGCTATTGCAGTCTCCTTTAATGCCTTCCGCCTTCTAATGCACAGTGTGGTATAACTCACCTTTCCCTCTTCCACTCTTCTCATGTCCCTTCTCATGTCCTGTAGGAAATGAAGCGGCTTCTACTTAGTTCACATTTCACAGCCCCACTAAAACAACTGTGTCATAAAGGCAAATCTGAAACTTCCGGTCCACTCTCGCCAGTTTTTCAGTAGTAAATACCCTGCTTGCTATTAATGAGAGAAAGCAAACTCCAGTAACATAACAGTACTGTAGACTCCACGAACAGAGTCACCATCTTTTTGCAACATAATACCACCTTAGTAACCAATTCTGGGAAGTGGGTAGAACATACCTTTAGGTCTGGCGAATTTACTAAAATCACATATATGTAATAGACTTAGACAGTGGGGCGTTTAGCTAACAGTCTTCGACCATTAGTACGCTGTTATGTCATTCAAATATTTTTTCTGCCGATAACAGTGTACAGCATGGGGCAGTGGGGTCAGCCCATTTCAGCCAATGGCTAACTCAGTGCTTAATTTGAGCCGGTGGTCTCCAGTGCTCGGCACTGGTACCTAATTGTCAACACTGGCACTTACGGCAGGGTGCCACATGGTGGCGATATTTGTCTAGGTCAGAACAGTACAGCAACAGTTGTTTATTATTTCAATACACGTAAAATGACTAATGCCCGCTGCCCCAGCCATTCTTCTAGCTTTGGGGGCATGCCATAGCCTAAAGTAGTATAATTGGCAGTGAGTGATGTCATGGGCAATAGGTGATGCAAGCTGCAGTCGCCTCCTGGTGAGAGCTCTGGCACTTATTATTTTACAAATTAAGCACCAGGTTAACTTCACTATGAGTGACGACATTCTGCTCTCTTACACAGAGCATATTGGCCCTCAAAAGAGTTCCATTCAGTGCCAGGGACTACCACAGCAATGTGTGATCTTTTCATGGAAAAAAAAAATGTTTTACTTTTATCCACTTTGTAAAAATATTGGCAAGTGCCTGACCGCTCCACCTAAAATAAAGTTTTACAAAAGCCATGAAAAAATCAAATGACTGGGGGAGAATGTTTGCATTGTCAGCATTCCGTCCATCATTTGTTTGTTGTAACGCTTTTCGCCCTAAGTGGGATGGGCATGCCCAGACGTGGGTCCCGTGCTCACTACGCCACTGGAGTCAAGCTATCCTGGCTGATGACGGCTGATAGCCAGAAACCGGTCCTAGGATGCTTGATTCCGGTCCAGGGAAGACATGGCTTGGCAGTTCGGGCTGGACTGTTCCCATGAGGCACAGGGTCAAGACTGATTTGCATATGGCCATGTCTGAACTGGGGTGGCGTAGTGGGCAAAAGAACGATGGATTTAACCCAGATCTCTTGACTGGGTGAGAATGTTTGCATTGTCAGCATTCCGTCCATCATTTGTTTGTTGTAACGCTTTTCGCCCTAAGTGGGATGGGCATGCCCAGACGTGGGTCCCGTGCTCACTACGCCACTGGAGTCAAGCTATCCTGGCTGATGACGGCTGATAGCCAGAAACCGGTCCTAGGATGCTTGATTCCGGTCCAGGGAAGACATGGCTTGGCAGTTCGGGCTGGACTGTTCCCATGAGGCACAGGGTCAAGACTGATTTGCATATGGCCATGTCTGAACTGGGGTGGCGTAGTGGGCAAAAGAACGATGGATTTAACCCAGATCTCTTGACTGGGGGAGAATGTTTGCATTGTCAGCATTCCGTCCATCATTTGTTTGTTGTAACGCTTTTCGCCCTAAGTGGGATGGGCATGCCCAGACGTGGGTCCCGTGCTCACTACGCCACTGGAGTCAAGCTATCCTGGCTGATGACGGCTGATAGCCAGAAACCGGTCCTAGGATGCTTGATTCCGGTCCAGGGAAGACATGGCTTGGCAGTTCGGGCTGGACTGTTCCCATGAGGCACAGGGTCAAGACTGATTTGCATATGGCCATGTCTGAACTGGGGTGGCGTAGTGGGCAAAAGAACGATGGATTTAACCCAGATCTCTTGACTGGGGGAGAATGTTTGCATTGTCAGCATTCCGTCCATCATTTGTTTGTTGTAATGAAAAAATCAAAAGCATCAACAAAGGGAAAAGGCTGACAGCCAGCACCAGACCTTGCTTTGCAAATGCCTGTTTACTACTGAAAATTAGTTAAGGTTGTCCATTTCCTTGTTTGCATTAGGGTCCATGGTTCCCTTTCTTCAACATTGTCCCGTGCTGTGCCACTGGATTGTATGTGCTGTTCTGCAATAATAGTACTCTTTTTCTGCATTACTAAACAAAGCATTATCTCTTCAAAGATCTAGACCCTATTTCAGGAGAATATTAAGTGCCCACCCTGCCTCGAGAGAGGGTCACTTTGGGTAGCCATGGCAACAACACTGGTGCAGTAAAAACCCATGGGGCGTCTCGTCCGGCTGGCCAGTGCAGCACAGATGCTGTTACTGGCTTTTAAAGGAAAGTGCCGTCAAAGGTTTCTTGATGCACTTATTGGAAAGATCTCTAGTGTTACACTCAAAATATTTTAAAACACGACTTTTAGTTGCACTACACACTTGCTGTTTTACACAAACAAAAGCTTCCTTTTGGATGTTTTTCACTAGCGAGGGCAAAGCTATTCGCTTTATTAAAGCCTCGGTTACTTATAACAAGTAAAAAGTCTTAGCCTCTTGCGGGACAGTGCTGGCTTCACTAGTCTGTGATGGTTTTCAATTCCTATTTTTCACATTTGCCTGAGTGCACTTTTAGTTTCCACGTTCAAAGTTCACATTTTGCATGATTCTCTCGAAGCAGCCTTCCAAATACTATGGTCCTTATCAGTTCGGACCGTCACATTACAATGCGTACGATCGAAACTGAAACCGGCTAGTCATACCGGCTGGCTTCCGACGGGCTCACAGTCAGAGACCGGCACATAATCCCAATGGATGGTGTTTCCGCTGTTCAGATTACGATGCTCAGTTTCCAACAGGCTTTCCATGCCGGGCTTTCCAACATGGAATGCCTGTCGGAAAGGGAGTTTGGGGGGGGCCCTAGCAGGGCCCCCTTCTCCTTGCGGCCTCTGGTTGGGGGGGGTCGAGGGGGCACCTATGTTGCCCACTTTTAATTCCTGCACCATGTGGCAGGCACCTTAGTTCCTGACATGCGGTGAAGGGATTAACAGATTCTCCCATTTCGCTATGGGAGCTTGTGCTACGGCCAGTTTACAGTCGCAGCACAACCTCCGATAGAGAAATGAGAGTATGTGAACGCACCATGTGCGGTCGCATTGTGACTGCGGTGTCAGGACCACCGACCGGAGGTCGGTCGGTCGGTCCAGAAACCACGACCGTGTCGATCGGAGGCAACTCTGACCAACATCGTAATTTAACCCTATGTGTTTTTAAGCATATTTATGCCAGTTTTCTTTGGCACCTGGACACAGAACCTGATGAGAGAATTATAACACAAGCCACTTCTCTTTTATGTTAAAAAAAAAAAGGTTCATCTCCATCCTGGAAAGGAGTGACCCAGTTGGATAATAAAAATACTGCTTGTTTACAACGCCAATGTGTCATAAAACGGTGGCAGCGAGCATTGTGCAAACGCATTGTTTCTGCACTCGTCTTTTAGAGACATCTGCATTTGTCTCATGTGAGGTGTGGGTAAATTTCGTGCATCAGATGGAATGTCCTTGAAGGTGATCACCTTAGCCAGGAACCGTCTTGATCTGACTGACCAGAGCATTTGTCATCTCCAACCCCAGTACCAGCCCTCCACTGTAATAATTTACCGTATTTTATATAAATCAAATAAAGTGTAGCATGTTAAGAACTGACAAAAAAACCAAAGCATCAATTATGGCCAAGGAGTCATCGGCATCCTTTCTGAAGCTATTTTTTGCTAAACAAGAAACTGATCATTCTCAAGAGGTACGGTGCGGAGCACACTGAAATATGAAGTCTTTACTCCACTCTTTTCAAACTACTGGCTGTTGACAAATCTAACACAACACTTAGGGCCTCTGAAACTCCCTGGTGCAACACAAACACCTAGGGTACATGGGCATCCCAGTCTCAAGGGACTACAAACAGTCTCAGATGAGCGTTTGCGTCAACCAGTAGACCACGAGGGTGGGTTTTCTGCAGGGAAAGCTGTGGTTGCCAGAGGTGGTCCACGAAGCCCTCTTCACTGCAGTACCCCTATGTGTCCGACTACATCTTAGGGCGACTCTCCTCGCTGCCTCGCATGTCTGAAAAACGAGCGGGTGGTGGCAAGGGTGTATACGTAGTCTCAACCTCCTCCCTCTGAGTGAGTTGGTCTTGCCACAGGTGAGTCATAAGTGACTGACAGTTCAAGGTATAGATTCTGGGTGTGCATGTCAAGGAAACTGGCTGGGAGAGCCGACGTCGCCAGGCGGTGGCAGTCACAATCTGTGTGCTGTCGTTGTTATGGTAACTAAGCCATGCCAGTCTGGGTCACCGTCAGGATCACAGGTAGTTGTAGATCATATGATACCCCATGGTCCGGACGGCAGGTAGGGGTTTGGTTGCACGGGGTTGGCGGGGCGTTCAGTTCAATGCAGATTGAAAGCTTTAATGTTCGCGCTGGGCTCCTCACTGGGCGTACCCATGATAAATGGGGTTAGCAGAGAGAAGCAATTTATTAACCAAGCTGAAGGGTACAGCCGCATGAGCAACCAACGTCCATGTCTTTAACTATCTCTTGGTGGGAAAGCATAGTCAAGCGAACCTCATTTTATAGGTTTTCCAGCTAATGCAAATATTTGTATAATATTTACAATTATGGCCTATTGAGAGTGAAAGAGAGATACAGTGAAAAAAGTCAGAGATACAGTAAGTTGTGTGTGTGTGGGGGGGGGGGGGGCTGGCCCCAAGAAAGAAACAAGCATTGGTAAATCCAATAGTTCTGGCTTTGGCTAAAGCCCGTTTGACTTGTTAGGTGTAGTTTTGTTTTGTCATGGTTTTTGTAGAACTTCATTGTTGAGGAAGCTGCTGGACTCTCATCACTCCAAAATAAAAACAATAGCTAAACGCAAAACATATGTTTAGTCTCGAAAAAGCACACATTACCATATTACTCCCTGGCATTGAAGGGAACTACTTTGTGTGTAGATGAGCTCCTTGCGAAAGGGCAGAAGGCCACTACACACAGTGAAGTTAGCCAATGGCTGAAGTTGGCTGACCTACTGCCCCATAGTGTATGCAGGAGGGAGCAGAATTACAATGCGAATGGCACAATAACAAACCATGGGATGAGGAAGGCTGGCTGAATCCCTAAGTATATTATACATGCCATTTTAGTCAAATCAAAAAGGTCTCTGCTAACACCGACCTAATGAAACACGGGACCGAATGAGCTACTCATCCATGACATGGCGCAACGCAAGGCCTTACAGATGCCTATTCACAGGAAGGGCACAGGTTGTGGATGTAACATTCAGCATCCTTTCGCCCACAATCACATCATGTTGACCCTTTGAGACAGTCCATGCACAGCAAAAGCCTCATGATTGATGGGAGCAGAAAAGTGATAAAGGAAATGCAGAAGTGGAAACTACACAAAGAACAGAGCCATGTTCACTTGCAGTCCCTGCCGCCTGCGTATAATCGCCAAGACTAGGGGCCAGCAGGCGCAGTGCCAAAAATGCCAAAGGGCAACACAGGGGTAGCAACTGTTAATCCTGACTACCCCTAATTGACGTCCTTGCAAGACCCTTCAAATGAGGATACCAGGGGTGCTAACTAAGGCAAGACTGGCCATAGCAGTGACCGGGCATTTCCCTGGAAGGCTGGAAGGGTGGGGCCAGTTTTGCAGCTGAGGTGGGGCCAGGTTTGCAGCTGTGGGGGGCCGGTTTTGCAGCGGCGCTGCAATATAGGCCCCCAGTAACAAAAGCAGCAGTGCTTCGCACTTGCAACCCCGGCCCGCCCCCCTCCATTGGGCTGGTCCGTCAAAATTGCCAGGGCTGCTTTAGGTTCCCTGGTGCTATAATCCAGAGAGCTGCAGCTGCATTGCCACAGCTCTATACTCTCCCAGAAGATCCGAACCCCTTGTTTTGTGTGTGGTGGGGTGAGACGGAAGCACGTGAAGCCTGAGAGTATGGAAGGCATCAACTGCTTGGCCTCTCGGTTGTCACTACCAAGAACATTTAATTATTACAGATATGTTGCAGAGATTTCATGTTTTCTGTCGCTCACACAGCAGTGCTTTTTATAAAAAATATATTTGTATTCCCCCGCTGCAGCTTTATATATTAAAATCAAGACCAACAGCTAAACGTGCTCCAAAATGCAGAACTGTGCTCTCAAACCATCACCAGCATTAAATTACTTAACAAAAGACTACACCTGGCCTCTCAAGTAAAAACCATGGCAATTAAAGCAGACTACCACCTGAAACGTAAAAGAACCACCAAACCCTCCCTCTGGAATTGCGGCTACCTGCCCAGGTCACCTCCCGAATGACCTACAGACAAGTCCAGCCCTTTGCATTCCCTGCTCCTTCTCCCCAATATGTTCTTTAATTTTATCATCTGATACCAAAACAAGCATTAGCAAAGCCAACAGGTCTGCCCTTGGCAAGCTGGTGCAATTGTTTGCTTTTTTGTAAACATGTGCCCCAAAAATGAAAGGGAGAAAATAAAACTGCTGCCAACTAAATGCAGCCACCTTATGCTTGCATAAAAACTCAAAATGCAACATCCATTCACTGATGCGGCTGTTTAACGAGTGATGTTTTTAAAAAAGCCTTTCAGCTGCGCCATGCATTAAATTATTATTACTTGTGAAGGAGACAAGAATAAATTACCACTTAGCCAGGCACTCAAATTGCAGGCAGCTGCAATGTTACAATGTCACTTAAACACATTAGATTTAGAACATAAACTTTAAAAGGAAACCAGGCAAAATAAATAGCCTTCATTTAAGGTTAATATAAAAATTAACCAATTTAAAAAGCACATTTTGAACCGACTTTTCAACGGAAATGAAAGGAACTATTTTAAAGTTGATATGAACAACATGGAATGGCTTAGTGCAGTCACTCAAGCTGAAGGGAGCAATAACCCATTGGCCCATGCTGTATGCGGTGGTGGGTGGAAGCAAAAAGTGAATGACAATTTAACAGTTCAATGAAAAAAAAAACGCTGACCAAAAGCCTGTATAATATGTATCATGTACGATTTTTGGGGGGAAAACAATAAATAGCCTTGCGAGACGGCTAATCTGTCTCAATGGCCATACCTAAAAATGAACTAATAACACCTGACCTAAAGGCCTTGAAATGGCCACTCCTTGAATCGTGCCACATTTTCAGAATTGTATATATCACTGAATGAACCCTCCAACCTACCTGGCTAACAATAAAGCAATTTCAGGCAGACACACTGATTTTCAAAGCAAAACCAGACCATTCCTTAACCTCTTCAGTGCCCCGCCTTTTCCCCGCCCTGTGCCGGGCGTTGCATTAGCGGGCGGGGTTCATGACGAGATAGTCTTGTCATGGGCACAGCGCAACCGCGCTCCATGACGAGACCATCTCGTCATGGGCACTGAAGGGGTTAAACCCTCACATTTTAAGGAAACATCCACTGCGACTACACGCTGAAGATTTGGCAAGATGTCCCATGGGACATTAGACTGCTGACAAGGTTGTCACCCCTCAAAATGGATTGCAACTCACCCCCAATCAGCTTACCTTGCATCACTGATTTGGCGACTCTCGACAGGACCGAAGGAAAGAATGAAAACAAAACAATAAAAGAATGTGAAACCTCTCTTCCACTGTCCTAATTACCATTGAATGTGGTATTAGAAACAGAATGCACGCACATCTGAAATGTTAACCAAATGCTGGTGCTGGGTCAAGTTTGCACTATATAAAACTCACAAAAAAAAGGCACACAGGTTCCCTAATATGCACTCCCTTTATAGGACCCATTGCAATAGTTGCATTCAGGGCCGGACTGGGAACCGTAACTGGCCCTGGGAAACTGTTTGGCCGGCCCTCTGGGGGTGCAGCCGAGCTGTTTACTAGGGCTGGTTTCGACTGATTTTGTTACAGGGGCCGATATTGCCGGCTCACGGTAACAAAAACGGGCCCGCAGGGGCACAAAACCGGCCCCCACCCTACGGCCCACTGGGGAAAGGCCTGGCGCCCGCTACAGCCAGTCTGGCTCTGGTTGCATTGCTTTCCCTCATAGTGTTGATACCAACTAATGTGAGGACACTGAAACAGCTCCAGGGGAAGCAACCATGAAGGATGGTGCTAGGCCCAGCATCTTGCCACCAGTTTTATCCTCGGATAGAGCACCGGTGTTGCAGTTCCTCCATTGTGTCTGGGTACCTGTCCCATTCCGGGATCCACTGCATCCCCCAAACTCCAAACTTCAGCTTATGTATGATTCCGCTTGCGTGTGGCCCTGATGAAGGACCAACAGGTCCGAAATGCATAGAAGACACACTATGATCAATTGGATGGCTATCATGATTTTTTAATAATATCATAACGTTATAACATTGAAGATGGAAACTGAGATGATGATGAAGAAAAAGTACATTAAGAATTCATTATGATATTGTATACAGCACCAATAAATAAATAAATAAAAGCATTTTCAGTTGAGATGATTATTCCGAGCACTTGTGCGCTAGTGTCAGGTAGTGCACTGAGGGCCTATTCCCCTCACTGGAGACACGAAGAATATTAATAGTATTTGTAAAGCGCAACAGCTACCTCAAGCAGAGGTGTCCCGGCGCTTCGCAGTCACAGCAGGTGGAGCCCAACAAAAGTGCTACATTTGACTGAAAAGCCAAGTCTTCAGGGTCTTCCTGAACTCACTTTCGGACTTGATCAAGCGTAGATAGCAGCTATTTGTTATATATCTGAAATCGGACATCTTGAGGGTTTTGCCACAACCCAATTCAAGGAAAAAATGCCGGCATCTTTTGGCCCGCCCATCCATACATATAAAACACTATAAAGAGGTTTACCTCAATTGCACTCGTTTTACGACCACAAAAACCTATGCAAGCACTTCTAAGCTAAACTCTGAACGAACTTCCCGTTTATTTATTTATCGAGTTTTGTATAGCGCGGGCTAGACCCGAGGGTATCAGAGGGCCTCACAGAGTTAGCATAGCTGCAATTACATGAGTTGCATATGGGGTAACTATAGATACATAGTGACAGTATATAAACGAAGTGTGCGAAAGACATTAGGATATGTTGACAATATAATTTTGAGGCAGATATGTCATGTATGTATGTATATATCGCTTTACAAAGTTAACACAGCAATTGTACAAGTTACATGTGGAGTAAATAAAAATACACAGTATATAATATACAAATTAAATTACGGCGGACAGTAGTATACTTAGACAATCTATTTTTGAGGTAGCAAGGTAGGGTGCTGAGATGGTGGGGAGAGTAGGAGCGCAGTTTTTTTCCTGAGGTAGTGATGCTCAGATTTATTTGGATAGTGTGGGGTGGGAGCGAACAGACCAGTCAGATGGTTCCCTCACCGCCCCACGGAACTCCCTCCACGGACCGCTACTGGAGCGAACAGACCAGTCAGATGGTTCCCGGAGGAGGGTTTAGATATTTGTTGAGAAGGAGGAGTTTCAGTTTCTTCTTGAAGTGAGGGAATGATTGATTGTCATGTAAATCGTCAGGCTGAGAGTTCCAGATTTTGGGAGCATTCCCGGAGAAGGAGCAGTGCAAGATTTCTCTTTCTAACCTGTCCCAACCAAATACCAACAAACAAACAGACTAATTCTAACAATGACATTCCCAGTTCAGCAGGACAGGGCCCAAGAGAAGGTTGGGTAACAGTGCCGTAACAACGATAGAATGTGCTATAGACCGGTCTATACCTTAATGCATGAGGCACTGCAGTGCTGACTACTTTCCCTATATGCATATCCTATAGTAAACAAACATTACAAAGGGGGTGTAAACGTGTATGCTTTACTTGATGTGTTTCAACGACAAGGTACAAACAAAATGTAAGTAAACGCAACATAGATCGTAATTTGTTCAACAGGTTTTTTGTTTAGTGTGAACAAATTTTATTTTATCTCAAAGTAATTAAATACAAATTGCTCTTTAACCAAATGTTTGTGTGGGTGTTTCATATATGGCTAAAACGATGCTTCATTTGTGTCAGTGTGCTCTAGGACACTGTCAGCATGCAGAACGTCAAACAAGGCGGACTCCAGTTACTTATTACATAGGATTTTGTTTTCCCACCTGAAATGTGTTTGGTTTAATTGACATATGCGACATGTGTGCATAGGCATAGCTTGGTCAGGACCATTGGGGGCGGGGTGGGGGGGAGTGAGCATCAGATTTTCCGACCATCATGCTGGGACATAATGTGAAAATATCATTATATTTATTTATTTACAGAGTTTTGTATAGCGCGAACTTGACCCGAATCGGGTATCAGAGCGCTTTACATAGCACCAGTTGCATTACATGAGGACATATTCATTTTTGTTTTGTTAGGCACCGGGAGATTAAGTGATTTGCCCAGAATCACAGGATGTTCAGCATCATTGCCGAGACTCGAACCCAGTTCCACAGATTCGAGGTCGACCGCCCTAGCCGTTAGGCCAACTCCTCCCTGACAAACAGGGTGCATGAGAGGTGCTTCAGAGGCAGTAGAAAGGGAGGGGAATAGGAGTACTGAAGGAGAGAAACACAATATTTTGTAAAAGAAAAACAACATTTTTGTAGGGTTTCAAAACAGAGAAAAAAGTGTGTGTGTGTGTGAGTGTGTGTGTGTGTGCGCGCGCGCGCGCACACGCCTCCCAGGCGAAATCTGACAGACACCTCGCCATTACTGACTGAAAACATCTGTACCCAACTATTCATATGAAAATAAATGTATATAGGAGGGTGTAACGCCCCCCCCCCCGAACCTACACCCACGCATGTGTGGTCTTCACGAAACGTGTTATATTCGTACTTCTAATTTGAGATGTGTGATCTGTGCACATACTGCTAGTTGTGTGATCCAAATTGCCCGAACGCAAGAAGTGCCATCTGTGCGGTTTGCACACGAGATGTGTGATCTGTGTCATTAAGTGTGATCTTCATGGTTCTAATTGCAAATGTGATAGGTGGGTGGTTTGCATATGAACTACATGCAGTGCGTCTAACACAAGCTGTGTAGATTGGTGTGGTTTGCACGCTAGAGACATATTGATCTGTTGGTCTGCACATGAAATGTGTGATATGCAGGGACCCTGGAATTATGCGATTGTGCGGCTGCAGCAATTTTCATATGATTATAGATTTGCTGCTTTTGCCACATAATTTATCATCAGCAGCATAATCTGCACATTTTAACAAAAAAATGTTTCTAGCTCATACAGTTCAAAGTTACTGAAAACGCAGCAACATGTGTTTGCCGTGCAGTGGATGGCCCTTTGCAAATTTGTGCTAGTCACCTTTCTGTTGCTTATTGCGATATTTGGGTGTTAAACTGCTACTTAAGAGGTGCAACTAATGTCCAACAGTGTTAACAAGTTTGAAACTGACATAAGAATGAAGTAATACTATCACAAAATGTGCCACATAATTTGCCTTTCCTTGCCGCATAACTTTCTCAACTTTCCCACATAATTTGGCCTTCCGCTGCCATATAATTCCCTGGTGATATGTGACTCCCAGTGAGCTCCTCTCCCACTATCACTTGCTGATCTTTTCCAGGAAAGGAAGTTTTCTGGCCTCTTTTCTTGAGTCTCTCGTGCTGAATGGACAAGTAGCCTTGTGCAGTGGGGGAATAATATTTTGGGGTCTTTTTAATACCCTGCCACTCCTCAAAATATGGCATAAATAAACCCGGATCAGAAATAGCAGCAGTGGCTGAGACTCAAGGGTATTGTTTCACACAAGTCACTCTATACACCCGCACTCAACCATCCATGCACGGCAAAGCATCCTCTTTCCTCTGTCACCCGGAAGTGCTTCGGGACCTCATCAGGGGCATGAGGCGAGACACAAATGCCATGATCCAATCAGATGCATGCTCTAGTGTTCCCTTGGCGGTCACTTTTAGAGAACAGCCTCCTCTAAAAACAAACAGAGGGGACCGGGAGATCCCTTAAAATATTCATGCTATGAGCATGGGAAAGACACGCAGACACAATGTGTTCTTGTGGGTTGAGTGTCTGCCATGTATTGCAGTATTATACTTCTACTTGTACTTTGTACGCTTTTGTAACATGCACACATGTAACTTTTTCTCTTGTAACTTATCGTTTGCTAACTCTTGTATTTTGTTTGCTCTTGATACATGCACAATTGTCACTATTGCCTCATGTAACGTTATGTTTGCTTTTGTAACATGCTCACTTGTAATTTTCTCCTTATGTATCATTACTGTTCCTATTGTGAAGCGCTCTGACACATTCGGGTAAAGTCCACGCTATATAAAAACGCATACAATAAATACAATAAAAGACCTCCTGGGAAACACACCGGGTCCAGGGTGACACACCTTAGAGGATGCACCGAAGCACACTCCGGAAAGGATCCACCGAAGCACAAACTAGATCTGATCCAGTGAAATACACACCGGATCCAAGACAACATGTGCTAGAGGCACGAAAACAGACACCAGATCCATAAAGCACACACCAGAGGATCCATTGAAAGACGCCCCACAAAGAATCTACAGAAACACAATTCAGAAGCAATCATCAGAAACACACGGCAGAGAGGGCACACAATGTATGACACCGAGACACGCACTGGATGCACAGAAGCACACATGAGAACCGGGAGCGCACGAATGAAGAAAGCACGGAAACACCCATCAGAAGCACGGAAGCACCCATCAGAAGCACGGAAATGGCCATCGGAAGCACGGAAGCACCCATCAGAAGCACGGAAACACCTATCAGAAGCATGGAAACCCCCATCAGAAGCACGGAAATAGCCATCAGAAGCACGGAAGAACACACAAGAAAGGATCCACTGAAACGCCCTACAAAGAATCTACAGAAATACACATCAGAAACAATCAGCAGAAACACACAACACAATGTAATTCACAGAAACACACACTGGATACACAGAAGCACACACAAGAGCCAAGGAGCGCACAAATGAAGGATGCACAGAAACACCCATCAGAAGCACTGCACACATCGGAAGCACGGTGAAGCACCCATCGGAAGCACGGAAACGCGCATCAGGTGTAAGGAAACACAGAGGAAAAGAACCACTAAAACACACACACGGTCCATTGAGAAACAGACCCCATAACCAGAAAGAAATAGACCCTGGATCCAGAGAGAATCACATCGGAACAAGAGAGACACACCACTACCTCGTGGAACCATCGGTACACTGGGGTGACAACACAAGTAGGACTTATGCCCCCTAAGCAATCCTGGGGTCCCATGATTCTGCTCGAGGAAGGACGAGGGGTGGGGGCCTGGGCGGAAGGGGGGGCACGGGCAACACACCTACAGTTTAACACTACTAGCGGCTGTTTATTCTGCATACATGAACGAGACCTCGCTTTACTTCACTTTTAAAACTAGAGAGGAGAATACACTCTGGCTGGGGCATCCGATCAACGCGGCCAGGAATTGGGGGGCCGGTGAAGAGGGGGGTTGTGAGGGCGACGGTCCAGGGACGATGGAAGAAGTGAGGGAGACGTGGGACATGCGGGTGCGACGGGAATGCATGGAGATGGGTTTATGACGGCTGGAGTGATGAGGGATGAGAGGGCTGCATGTGTGAGGGTTCAGCAGGTGTGAAAGGGAGAGACAGGGGCTGGAGGCGTGCGGAATGTGAGGAGATAGAGTGGTGGAGGTCTCGGGCTGCAACCAGAGAGAGGAGTGAGGGACACACGGGGGGGGGGGGGGGGGGGGGGGGGTGCGGATACGTTGGTCTTGTTAGGAAAGAGTTCAGTGTGGGGGAATGATACGCGGGGGGGGGGGGGCAAGGGAATGTGGAGCCATGGGATGGGTGTAGAAAGGACAGGAGGTTTGAGTGGTTCATTTTATTGAAGGTTTGAGGATGTTATGGATTGGAAAAGTATTAGGCGAAAGCAAGTAGTGTCACAGGGGGGTTAGGGTATCAGGAGGTGGTGAAGTGGGGGGTACTGGGATCTCGAGGCTGGAGGGGTGAAGTGGGGTGGGTGATGCAGCGGGTCATAGGTGGAGGGAATATTTAGGATGGGTGAATGATACAATTAAGAATAAAGATGCCCCCATAAGCTTCAAGCAGAAATGTCAGGAATTCAGACGTGTGTATGAGTATCATGGGAGGGGGGGGGGGCTGTAGACAAACCTAGAAGACAGTGGTGGAACCTTCATGCAGGTGTTGCATGCGGTGGGGGTTGAATCTAGAATGGGACACACCCGGAGGTGGATATGGAGATTCAGAAAAATCTATAGTGATGTTTAACTGCATCAGGTGTGATCCCCCAGTAAACCCCACCTACCAGCCTGCACCCCTGTTCCAAAATACGAACAAACCTTGAATAACACTATATACATGTATATAACGGACGCAACTCACCAGCGAGGCGCTGCTGACGACCAGCAACAGCACAATGGACCTTGGCAGCAGCACCATGGTGGCGAGAGGTGGGATGGGACAGCGAGGCCCTCCAAATACACACGGGATGGTCCCACGGTGGAAATCCCACCAGTATCAGCCAATTAGGATCTGCAGCAGACGCCACCGGCAGCACCAAGACCAGCAGCACCAGAGGCGGCAAAAATAACAGCCACCAGCAGCAGCAACACCACACCAGCGGCACCAGCAACCACCCGCCAGGGAATTCCGCACTACGACCCTTTGTTTCCCAAAGGAATCCAGTCCCCCGGGGGCGCCTCCGAATGAGGAGATGAGGATTTCCACAGAGCTCGCTTGAAGGAAAGTCGGGATATTATCAGCGATGCGGACAGAAGATTCCACCCAGGAGGAAAATAAATAAACACGCTAGGCCTCGCGCTGATCCCGATGTCTCCAAGCCCACAGACGACAGACCACGGATCCTCTTGCGACTGGACGGCCGATGAAGCGGCAGCTCGCTCGGTGCCTGGAAGCAGGCTGCTGCCTTCCCTCTCACTCCTGTCCTGGGAGCCCTCCTCCAGCAGGAAGCCGCTCCCGCCCCTCCTCCCGCAACCAGAGAGCAAGGATGCTGGGTCTGAGGAATGAAGGATGCAGGAGGACGCTGCCCCCTGCCGCACGGCCTCGGGCAAAGCAAAGATGCTGCGCCTGAGGCCCGAGGGATGCAAGGGAATGCTGCCCCCTGCCGCCCAGCCCGAGGCAACGAAACACCTCCCCTACGTCACCGAAGGGAAGCGCCTCAAGGCCGAGAGGCTGGCGCATTGTCTTATATCAAATTAACAGAAGACTAAACGAGGCAAGGGAGGAGTGAGATTCATGCCTTAACACAAAGACTGCCTGTTCGGGGTGTGGGGGTTGCCCAGTGGCAAAAGCTGCCTAGCCTAGCTGAAGCATCCACCGAAAGGAGCGGCTCAGGTGGTCAGACCCAGACGACCCTGAGTCTGACAAATACATGAGACAGGTACTGTTGGAGTAGTACGGTGGATTTTAAGAAATGTAAGTAGTATATGGAAACTAAGCTGCAGGAACTTCTAGTAAGGAAAGTGCCGGCACTGGAATTTCAGGGTGCCCATGAAGAAAGATTTGATGTCATCCGAATTTGATTTGAGGTTTTGTACACCAAAGGCTTCTTGGGGCTAACGTGCACAATCCATGGGGCAAGAAGGTGTTGGCTACAGAAAAAACAGAGTACAAACAGAATAAGAATGTCTTCAGGGCTTTCCAAAAGACTGGGGAGAAACTAAAAGATAACAAGCATTGGCATAGCCTATAGGTATCTCCTTTGTGACCTTATAAGTATTTAGTTATGTAGCACAATATCATTGGTACAACAGCATCAACTGTTGCATGGCTAAACACTTATAAGGTCCCAAAGGCGTCTGAGACCTATTGGCTATGCCAATGCTTGTTTTGTTATGGTGGGGCATAAATAACAGGAGGGTAAAGGTCAGTCAGTTAGTGAGAGTGAGTGAGAGAGTCAGGCAGGGAGAGAGAGTCAGGCAGCGAGAGAGTGAGAGAGTCAGTTAGTCAGTGAGAGTGAGAGAGTCAGTCAGTCAGTGAGAGAGTGAGAGTCAGTGAGAGAGTGAGAGAGTCAGTCAGTGAGAGTGAGAGAGTCAGTCACTGAGAGAGTCAGTCAGTCAGTGAGAGAGTCAGTCAGTGAGAGTGAGAGTGAGAGTCAGTGAGAGTGAATGAAAGTGAGAGAGTGAGTCAGTTAGTCAGTGAGTGAAAGAGAGTGAGTCAGTGGGATAGTCAGTCAGTGAGAGTGAGTCAGTCTTTTGGCAAGAGTCAGTCAGTCTTTTAGCGAGAGTCAATCAGTCAGTGAGAGAGAGTCAGTGAGCAAGTCAGTCAGTGAGCGAGAGTCAGTCAGTGAGCGAGAGTCAGTCAGTGAGAGACTCAATCAGTGAGAGAAAGTCAATCAGTCAGTGAGAGTCAGTCAGTCAGTGAGAGAGAGAGTGGGAGAGTCAGTCAGTGAGAGAGTGAGAGATTCTGTCAGTGAGAGTGAGTCAGTCAGTCATTGAGAGTGAGTGAGTAAGTCAGTCAGTGTGAGAGAGTGGGTGAGTCTGTCAGTGAGAGTCTGTCAGTCAGAGTGAGTCAGTCAGAGTGAGTTAGTGAGTCAGTGAGAGTGAGTCAGTCAGTCAGTGAGAGAGAGTGGGAGAGTCAGTCAGTGAGAGAGAGTGGGAGAGTCAGTCAGTCAGTGAGAGAGAGTGAGTCAGTCAGTCAGTGAGAGTGAGAGTCTGTCAGTGAGAGTCTGTCAGTGAGAGTGAGTCAGTGAGAGTGAGTCAGTCAGTGAGAGAGAGTGGGAGAGTCTGTCAGTGAGAGTCTGTGAGTGAGTCAGTGAGAGTGAGTGAGTCAGTCAGTCAGTCATTGAGAGTGTCAGTCAGTCAGTGAGAGAGAGTGGGTGAGTCTGTCAGTGAGAGTCTGTCAGTGAGAGTGAGTCGTGAGAGTGAGTCAGTCAGTCAGTGAGAGTGAGTCAGTCAGTCAATCAGTGAGAGAGAGTGGGAGAGTCAGTCAGTGAGAGTGAGTCAGTCAGTCAGTCAGTGAGAGAGAGTGGGAGAGTCAGTCAGTGAGAGAGAGTGGAAGAGTCAGTCAGTGAGAGAGAGTGAGTCAGTCAGTGAGAGTGAGAGTCTGTCAGTGAGAGTCAGTCAGTGAGAGTGAGTGAGTCAGTCAGTCAGTGAGAGAGAGTGGAAGATTCAGTCAGTCAGTGAGAGAGAGTGGAAGAGTCAGTCAGTCAGTGAGAGAGAGTGAGTCAGTCAGTCAGTGAGAGTGAGAGTCTGTCAGTGAGAGTCTGTCAGTGAGAGTGAGTCAGTCAGTGAGAGAGAGTGGGAGAGTCAGTCAGTGAGATAGTGAGAGAGTCTGTCAGTGAGAGTCTGTCAGTGAGAGTGAGTGAGTGAGTCAGTCATTGAGAGTGAGTGAGACAGTCAGTCAGAGAGAGAGAGTGGTGAGTCTGTCAGTGAGAGTCTGTCAGTGAGAGTGAGTGAGTCAGTCAGTGAGAGTGAGTGAGTGAGTCAGTCAGTGAGAGTGAGTGTGAGTGGGAGAGTCAGTCAGTGAGAGAGAGTGGGAGAGTCAGTCAGTGAGAGAGAGTGGGAGAGCCAGTCAGTCGGTGAGAGAGAGTGAGTCAGTCAGTGAGAGTGAGTCTGCCAGTGAGAGTGAGCCAGTGAGAGTGAGTCAGTGAGAGAGTCAGAGAGAGTCTGTCAGTAAGAGTCTGTCAGTGAGAGTGAGTCAGTAAGAGTGAGTCAGACAGTGAGCGAGTTAGTCAGTGAGAGTGGGAGAGTCTGTCAGTGAGAGTCTGTCCACGAGAGTCTGTCAGTGAGAGTGAGTCAGTGAGAGTGAGTCAGTGAGAGTGAGTCAGTGAGAGTGAGTCAAAGAGAGTGAGTCAGAGAGAGTCTGTCAGTAGGAGTCTGTCAGTGAGAGTGAGTGAGTCAGTCAGTCAGTGAGAGAGAGTGGGTCAGTCAGTCAGTGAGAGAGTGAGAGAGTCAGTGAGAGTTTGTCAGTGAGAGTGAGTGAGTCAGTGAGAGTGAGTGAGTCAGTGAGAGTGAGTCAGTCAGTGAGAGTCTGTTAGTGAGAGTGAGTCAGTCAGTCAGTGAGAGTGAGTCTGTCAGTCAGTGAGGGTGAGTCTGTCAGTCAGTGAGAGTGAGTCAGTCAGTGAGTGAGAGAGAGTGGGAGAGTCAGTCAGTGAGAGAGTCAGTCAGTGAGAGTCTGTTAGAGAGAGAGAGTGAGTGAGTCAGTCAGTGAGAGTGAGTCTGTCAGTCAGTGAGAGTGAGTCAGTCAGTGAGTGAGAGAGAGTGGGAGAGTGTCAGTGAGAGTCTGTCAGTCAGTGAGAGTCTGTCAGTCAGTGAGAGTCGGTCAGTGAGAGTGTGTCAGTCAGTGAGAGTCTGTCAGTGAGAGTGAGTCAGTCAGTCAGTCAGTGTAATAGTTTATTTGCATAGTTAATTAAAACCATTGCAATGCAAGCTTTAAAATTCACGTCTACATGTAAAAAACAATATATCACTACAACCTTTAAATTCCATCTATATACAAACGAACAATTTATCACCACACACAATTTTTCCTTTCCAGTTAAATCATAAGATCTCAATTTTCAAACGACCGAGAATAGATATAAGTTCTGTCATAATTTTTTTTTTTTTAAAGACAATTAAGAATCAAGTCTTGGCAGTTTCTTTTCCTCTGCCTTCATGAACTTCACAAGACTCCAGTTCAGCTGAGAATCGTGGGATGCAAAGAATATCTGAAGGACGGTTAAGAGTCAAGTCTTGTCATTTTCTTTTCCACTGCTTTCATGAACCTCACAGGACTACAATTCAGCTGAGGATCATGGGGTGCGAAGCAGGCAAGGACTGCCTGTCTTCGTGAGCGAATTCCTCATCGGTTAAAATGGTATTGTAGCAGATTCTTTCGTTCTTCCAGCAATTTATCACAGGAACACAGCAAATGCGGCATGTCCTCCGGCACCATTCCACATAAGCGACAGAAGGAGCCCACCCTATCCTTTAACCAGTGTGGAAGGTGCACAATACAGGGTAACAGACCCAGCCTGTAATTAAAAAATTTCATTGTAACTATTTTTGAGTAGCCCAAAACGAGGTAGCTCTGCAGTGCCTGTGTAGTATACGTGTTCAGGATCATCTAGCCGTGTGACCTTTTTGCAAGTGATGCCCTCTCTTCAACCTATGACAGATGTTTAACTGTTTTCCTGACCAATCTTATAAGCGTAATATGGCTTGTGGGAGTGTCCCAAAGCTGATGTAAGCCAGGATTCGCCAGGCTCCTTTTAAGGTACTTCGCGGCTGGTGAGGCTGGGTGTTGTGCTAATTCCTTCCATAAATAGTCATGTAAGGTTCCTTGTTTGGTTTTGCCCGAAACAGTTATGTATGCCCCCTGTCTTACCAGGAGCTGTTTCTGGATGCTAAACTCAAGCCTAATTTGAGTCAGTGAGATTTGTTTAGGCAAGCTAAAAATAATCCAATACGCAGCTGTAACTGTGTTGTCCAGTATCTTGGCATCTCTACCTCTCAGTACTTCGCTCCCGTAGGTTATTGTAGGCAACAGTTTAGCTCATATCACTTGTGTCCGAGGCAGAAGAGACGGGCCGGTAAGTTTACTGTTTAATGCTTTTAGAGCAATTGCAGTCACAACGCCTTTGCCTCTGATGCTCTTTTTCTGAACAGTAAACTGGCCGCTGTTATCAATTTTTACACCTAGATACTTATATACTGTTGCATCCTCAATCCGAGCATTATTCCATAACCAGGTAAGTGACTTGTTCCTTTTCTTACTGATTGTCATTGTCTGTGTTCTCTCCAAATTTATTGTCAGTTCATTTATAGCCGAGTATCGCTGTGTTGCATTCACCAGATGTTGTAGTCCGACTTTAGTATGGCTGATTAGGACTATGTCATCCGCATAGAGAAGATACGGTAATAAAAGCCCTCCTAATTTTGGAGCATGGGAGTTACAACTATTAAGGATCGGGTTTAGGTCCCCTAAAAACAAATTGAATAATGTGGGATCTAAAACACAGCCCTGTTTAAGAACCCTTATTGGTTGCTATTCGTCTTGATAGGAGTGTACCATCACCCAACTTTATTTGGATTGACGTCTCCGTGTGCAGGTTGATCAGCAGGTCTAACAGTGGTTTTGGTATCCCCCATCTCTTTAATTTGGACATTAAAATGCTACGGTTAATATGTTTGAATGCAGCCTTATAATCTATAAAACAAAAGTGAATCGGCATTTTAGTTGTTTCAGCCTTATCTATTAGCATGCCCATTGTTAAGATGTTGGAGGTTGTACCCACCGATTTGGCGAACCCAGTCTGGTTTACTGGAATTAAGGATTTCTCAGTGGCCCATTCCTGCAGTTCTTTCAAAAGTATTCCTACAAAATATTTTGCCTCGTTATCCATAAGGGCCAGTAGGCGATAATTTTGAGGAAGAGACTTGTCCCCAGATTTAAAAATGGGAGAGATGATTGAGCCCTTCCAAGAGCTGGGCAAAATATTAAAGTGCCTTATTTCCAAGAATAATGGCTCGAGCGCTAAGGCCCATTCTTTTTCCTCTTGTTTGTAAAGGATGGGCGGAATTCCATTCGGGCCTGGCGCCCCCTCCTTTCTTCCCTTTTTAATTTGGCGCCTGATAATTTCTTGTAAACTTGACTCTCCTTCATTTGTGGTTGGTGCAGAGTCTTCTGGATTACCTGTGGCCCTATGCAATGTCAGTGATTTTTTGTAACAATAATAATACGATATCTCAGAAAGAGTGAGGGTCTTAGGGATGAGTTTAGAGACTTGAACAGTTTCTAATCCCCAAATCAACGTATAATATATATAATAAAAACTGTAAGTCTAGTATTCTGTGTGACCTTTACACTACTACAAAACATGAACTGAGTAATCAATAGAGTCTGGCTACAAGCGTATATATATCAGTATATATACATATATGTGTGTATGGAAAAAGGGTCCCATCACCCACTGGAAGTGGCTCGCTACATCATCTGAGAACCAGGAGCTAACAAAACAGTTATTTGCTAAAGCTGTAAAAGCACTGTTTTTATTTTTTGGCATCAGGGCAGCGCTTTATTAAATTGTTTTTGTGCCTTGTTAGTCAATTTTAAATAGCACTTTTTCTTTCATCATTTGCACTGCAAACATCACCCTAAACTACAACTTACTTTGTCTCCTTCGCTGTAAGTTATATACATCTGGGATATACACTGAACCAATATCTACATAATTCAAGTAGAATATGGTTCTTTGTTAGCTCCTGGTTCCCAGATGATGAAGCGAGCCACTTCCAGTGGGTGATGGGAACCCATTTTCCATACACACATATATGTATATATACTGATATATATACGCTTGTAGCCAGACTCTATTGATTACTCAGTTCATGTTTTGTAGTAGTGTAAAGGTCACACAGAATACTAGACTTACAGTTTTTATTATATATATTATTATGATTTTTTGTTGACAGCATTTTTGTTCACATTAACAGTTTCTGTCTCTAAATAAGAGTCTTTATCCTGATTAAAATGACTTCTAAGGTGGCATCCCCAGACTTCTGCGGTGATATTAGAGAAAATTCCCTCATGCATAAGTCTTATAAATTGGTTCATGGTTTTCCCGAATCTTGCACCATCACTCTGTTTGGAATCCGCATGTAGTTTTGCCCATATGTTTTCCTCCACAGATCTGTTGGCTTCCCAATTTTTTTTTTCAGCAATGCCTTCGATTTCTGTAACTGAGCGTGTTTTACAATATCCGTAGGATTCTGCCATAATAGTCTTATTGTATGATTGATTGATTTTTGTAAACACTTGATCTTCTCTTTTTGCTGTCGTGTAAAATGTTTAATGCTGCTGCAGCCCAATTGCACCTGTTGCTTGGATCTTGTAGAGTAGGATGCCATATTTGAAGTAAAGTGCTCCCATTTCTCAATCTCGCTACAGCCAGTTCTCGAGTGGAAGAGCTGTCTAGCCTTTTCTAGTGTGCTGCCGTCGGATGCTACTGAGTATTTGATCCTTTTATAGTTGATTGTATGGACTGACTCTTTGGGCACCGAGGATGACTCAAATTTAGGCTTGATGTTATTAAGAACAATTTCTTGTGGGCAATGATCACTGTCTGCTTTTTCCCCTATATGAAATGAAACCATTTGGTGAAATAAAGATAATGAGATAAAAGTATAATCCAGGGCTGAATTGATTCTAGTTGAATGAAAAGTAGTAGCTGGGGTGTTGACTCCAGTAAATCTTCCATTTAGTGCTCTTATGTTAAAGAGTTCAAGGTCCTGTAACATCCGCTTATCCAATTTAGTCTGTTTCAATATTTGCGATTTCCCTTGGAGTGGTATATCCCAGGCTGAATTTTGAGTTAGGTTCTCGTCATCTGACGGGATTCCCATTAGATTGAGATTAAAGTCCCCGGTGATGATAAGATCTGTTGATGGTAATTCCCGTATGCAATCCTCCAAGAACTTGCATAGTTCTTTAGCTGCCTTTGATTTCCTTTTTGGATGAACATAGGTGATTATCAAGGCGAGATTAGTTCCCCCCGTACCTATATCTGATTGCGAGATGTAGAGGTTAACTGTCATTGAATCAGAGGAAGTTGGACCAACTTTTTTGCCCACATGGGTGCTTGTGGCTGAAACAGAGGTTGCTAAACCACCTTGTAGGTGGCCGTATTTCACCCTCGTTGTTGTACCAGTAAAAAAACACAAGAATCCGTGAAGGTGGGGGGTCTACTTGCCATGTTTCTTGCAGTGCCAAAATATCAAACGACCTTATGTAGCTGATAAAGTGTGAATCAGTCATTTTGGAGGCCAGACCATTGACATTCCATGAGCATATTCTTAAGTGATTATCCTCAATTGATCTTAAGTGTGCGCCTGTTTGTCAATTTGCATGGGTGTTTATTGTTCTGGCGATCCATCTTAGGTCATTAAGTCCTGTTGGAGATGATGCTCCATCTTCGGTACTTCTGATAGTACTGTGATGTTTCAAATTTCTTGCTCCACTTGTCCCTACTGCGCCTCTAAGAACCGATATTCCTTGCCTGACTGCAGAAGCCTGTGCTCCCTCTGTAGCTACAGGGATTAATGATTCGGGGTATCTTGGTTTTATGAAAAGAGTTAATGTTATCCCCCAGTTATTGAATGTTTCAGACTCTGCAAGAATTTTATGTGCAATTAAAGATGTTATCCATGTTGCTTTAGTTTTTTCGCCACTTGATACATCATCGGCTATGAATTCGATTGAAACCAAATCTGCAGATGTCATATCTTTCAAGGAGGGAATATGAGATAGCAGCCGTAAGATGTTGCCTCTGTTCAATATGTCATGCATACCTTTCGATATATATTCTGGATTCAGCCATATCGCGTTTGTTGCGCCTCTTGAGTCTCCTGGGCTCCAAGACTTTTTGTTGGATTTGTGCGTTTGAGTAGGATCATGACCTTTTATTTCTAACAGATTTGCTTGGTTTATGGACACTGCTACTTCATCTCTTTCTTTGTGTTCAATTGTTTGCTGTCCTCTTAAATTGAGCATTTGTCCATCTTCTCCTTGCCCGGGGGCATCTAGCGTAATTCCCAATTCTTTTGTGGGTGCGTATATTTCTTCTCTTTGGATCATACTGTCTGTTGTCTCTATACGATTACTCCTTATTGTTTTTGGTAGCGTTTTAGGCAGTATCCGTTTGACCATTTCGTTGTCAGGCCTTGATTCCAAGGTGCCTTCACCGATTGTTGTTTTGTTGGCAGTGGGACAGATTTTAGTGTCACTCTTTTGTGTTTTGTTCTGCTCCATTCCAGATGGTGTTTTTCCTATTTTTGTTACTTGGGAAGTCAAGTTGGTCCCTTCCTGAAGCATAGCTTCCACTTCCTCGTTCTTAGTATTCCCAAGGGTTTGCGTTTCCTCTGTTGCGCCCTTCACTATGTTGGCGAGCTGCTTTATTGTTTTTGTACTTACTGCCTTTCATTCAGGGGACCCACCTATGCTTATATCCTTTTTGATTCTAGTTCGCTTTGTACTGGTAGCGCCAACCTCCCAAAAAGACGCTTGAATCCTTCATGGTTTAGGTTTGTTTTTTGATTAGGGCCTTTCCGTTTTTTTGCTCGCCTTTGTTTTGCGTTTAATGGTTTATCTACTTTATCCTCCAGTAGCTCTTCAGGCAGCTGGCCTTCTGGTGTTTTGGTTTCTCCAGCGTCTAGATCTCTAGTCATATGAGCCTGGTCTTCCTTTATCCCAAGGCCACCCATTAATTTAGCTGGTGCTGTGTTTATCGGATCACATATTTCATCTTCCATAAATCTCTCCAGAGGTTCTTCTCCTGGGCCCTTCGAGGACTTTTTAATTTGATCACACAAGTCATTCAGCATTACTGGGAGAGAGGCCAGTTTGTCAATAATAGGACCACATCCACAACTTAAATTTCCACCTTGCAAATGGTCGTATTTGTTTTGTAGAAGTGTGTTTAATGCATCCAACTTCCCATCAATGGCAACCACAAAGACAGCCAAGGTATCTAATAGCATCAGTTGGGTGTCCATTTTGTCTGATTGATAGTGGAGAGCCTCTACCAAGAGTTGCATTGTTTTTAACAAGCTAGGCCAAGCACTTTCCTGATTTATATATTTCAATGGTTCTACCTGGTTTACTGGACTTTTTGTCACATTTTGTTCTCCTTTACATTCCCGAGTCAGTCAATGAGAGAGTGGGAGAGTCTGTCAGTGAGAGAGTCTGTCAGTGAGAGTGAGTCAGTCAGTGAGAGTCTGTCAGTGAGAGTGAGTCAGTGAGTGAGTGAGAGTGAGTCAGTGAGTGAGAGAGTGGGAGAGTCAGTGAGTGAGAGACTGGGAGAGTCTGTCAGTGAGAGTCTATCAGTGAGAGTGAGTGAGTCAGTCAGTCAGTGAGAGAGAGTGGGAGAGTCAGTCAGTGAGAGAGTCTGTCAGTGAGAGAGTCTGTCAGTGAGAGTGAGTCAGTCAGTGAGAGTCTGTGTGAGTGAGAGAGTCAGTGTGAGTGAGAGTGTGAGTGAGAATGTCAGTGTCAGTGAGAGTGTCAGTGTCAGTGAGAGTGTGAGAGAGTGAGAGTCTGTGAGAGTGAGAGTGTGAGAGAGTGAGAGTCAGTAAGAGTGTCAGTAAGAGTGTGATAGTCAGTGAGAGTGACTCAGCCATTAATGCAAGGCATGTGCAGTTAGGCTCAACTTTCATTGTGACAATGGTTTGAATATAAAACTGGTACATGTTTGCAGAGTTTAACGATTTGTGGCTATTCCTAATGCCTGAGAATACTACATTATTATATGCAAATAAATACATGCAGAACAAATAAAAGAAACAATTATAGTGAAGACTTGAATCTGCATGTTCTGAAAACCTGTAATTTCCCATCTTTCAAAAGAGCACAAGCAGCAGCTGTTTTAAAGCACTCATGCTTGTGCTCGTCATTGCTAATTTATATTAATCGATTTCATTTTAAAGTAATTCAATTAAGATAGAGAGACAGCACATCTGGTAAGGATTGCAACGCACCTGAGAAAACACGTTAAACCCTTATCTTATCAAGCCCGGGAGTGGTGTGCATGCACGCAGTCTTCACTTTTTCAAGCACTGCACTTGTGCTTGTGGCGCGCCGCTGTGCGCTTCCGCAAGATGGATGCCGCCACAAGCACGTGCGCAGTGCTTGAAAAAGTGAAGAACTACGGCTAAAGGCCCTCCTACGCAGCGTATGCGTGCTGTGTGGGCGAGACCTAAAAAAAGGAATGTAGCATCATATAATGTAACTGGTGCTCATGTTAAGAGTGCCAATATCTTCAGGTCGAGTTTGAGCTATATAAAAACTGCCAAAAAATAATAAATAACTAATAGAAGGTAAATGCAGTCAAAATGTAGGTCTCAGTAGGACATCAAGGGGCATATTTACAAGCCCCTCACGCCACCAGACCATCACTTTTTTTGACACTCCCATGGCTTAGTGCGCCGGCCAATATTTACAAGTCCACGCAAAGCCACCCTACGTGGCTTTTTATGGCCTTGTAAATATGACCCACTTTCACGCATTACTCTGAGTGAAAGGGGTGTTCCATGGGTGTTGCTGTGGGTTTTCCTGTACAACACCCATGGATTCTGACACATTTCCAGATTTACAAAGTTTTGTAAACCTTGGAATGCTTCAGATTCTAACGCCTCCCCAGGGAAGGCATTAAAGTGGCGTAACAAGGAGAAATACCTTTATTTTTCCTCATGTTTTGCTCTTTCTATGAGTGCTGCAGAATTAGACAGTGAAAAACACCATTAATTATTTTTTTTGTACAGGAAGGGTCCCATCCTGCACAAAAACAATCATCCGTGCAACGCAGGCACCTTGGTGCAAGGGTGCCTGCGCTGGCGGTAGGCAGCCAATTGGGTGCCAGCGCAAAGGAAAGCACAGGGATGCGTCGTATTGTTGTAAATACGATGCATACCTGCAAATTCCTAATGATGCAGCTCGGCACTGCAAGATGGCTTGCAGCAACACACTGCGTCATTTTCTTGTGAATATGCCCTTAAATTTCTTCCCTGAACATTTCAGCTTTACTCTTGACGGCATCACAAGCAACATGAGCAAAGAGAAAGCATTGGGGCATAAGTGTGGAACAGAGAACTGCTTACCGAGGAACATGTTCATAAAATGCATTGCTGGACATGGAGTTGTGCACTGCTCTTAGCTAGGTTTGTGCTATATAAATACATACGGAATGTACGTACATACACGTACCTAAGAAAGTTTAAGTGAACAGAGTTGTAATCCTAAAGGCAGTAAATGCCAAATGTTATAAAAGGAGTAGTACAACTAGTCCAAACACGTTTTAAGACACTGAGCACTCAGTGAGAGCAGACACATGAGGGAAACATCAGAAACAGAATAGCACATCAAGACAGACGAGTCAGCAAAAACAAGCCAGGCCCAGACATTGAAGTACATTCATAGAAATAAAGCCCAAACCTCAAAGCAAGTAGGTGGGGGTGGTTGGACAAATCCAGAAGAAAAGTCATGGAGGGTGCAGTTACGGGCAAACACTCCTATTATGTTGCCCGTCCTGCACCTTTCCCTTTGTGCTTGCAATTATGAGTAGTGGGAGTTGATTCCCAGAACTGGTCTCCTGGAGCGGGACACCAATATCACCTTTACTTTGGATTCACATGCATAGCAAAGAAGATAGTTGTGCCACCCCTGCAAGCATGCGAAACAGTGAACATTTGATCAGAACCCTGGAATATTTGAGCAACACTGGTATTATTTGACAATCTAGCATATGTTGGTTTCAATCTTGATGCGTTTTATTCCTTGGAGCGTTCATTTATAACTAACTGTTGCAGGAACACAGACCTGCATTACGTCTTGGTGCAGTATTTAAAACGTATGTTACTTATTGTTACACACAGTGGATATTTGTCTGTCATGATTTTATGTGGAGCATAGACAACATATTAGACAGACACTACTCCTTCCATAGCACAAATTAATTTTTCTCCTGAGCACCCTGTACATTTGTCAGCTATGCATATTTCCTTTAGGCACCTGTATGATCAGTTACTGTTGAGAAATAGTGCAGTAAAATCCCTCGACCAATTACTTCACCATCCCTATCAACCTGCAGAATGTCCAGTCAACACACAGTCAGTTACTGTTGAGAAATAGTGCAGTAAAACCCCTCGACTGGACCAACTACCACAACATATTGTTGAAAAAACATTTGTTACCTTGCATTCAAACTAAAACTCGCAAGTGCAAGCGAAACCCTTCAGCACCATAGTGCTCTAAAGGCATTGACATCAACAAATGCTCCATCTGCATACAGGAAAGGATTAAAAACAGAAAGTCAGACAACCTTATGGTACTAAGGTTCCCTCCAAACAACACGCAGAAAACTCATCAATTCACATCAGCCAAAGCCAAGTACTATAATAACACCATCAATGAAGCTGACAAATTAAGCAGAATGCTTCTCAAGACAAACACTGCATCAAACCCCTACCTGACTCACCAATTCCACATTCAACAGATACATTCATTGTCATCAACCTGTTCGTCAGTGAAATAAATACATAAGATTTGACAGCCTATCGACAACAACAGGCATCCTTCAAATCCCTGTGTCTCGCAGACCTCACCGACATCCTTGGCTCTTTCAAAGCTCCCTCTTTTGAAGATGTCCTTCATCAAAGCCCTCTCTGAATTTGCCCTTACTCACCGATGTCAATGCCTCCCTCACTCAAAGTTTCTTCCCAGCTCTTATGACAGGCCTGGTCTTCCCTCTCCTGATGAAATCTAAATTATACCATGATGACCTCAGAAACCACCAGCCCATCACTTCATTGGTAAGATCGTTGATAAACGATTCAAAGCATATCTGCAAGATCACATCAGTACCAACCATCTCCTGCATGGCTACCGATTTGGCATTGGATCCTGCTGCAGCATGGAGATATCCACATTACAAATCATAGACAATGTCCCCCTGACCACAGATTGAGGTGCGGATCACTCAGCCACCAATAACACTGTTGTTCACCACACCCTCATCAACACCCTGAAGTCTCAAGTGGGATTCACTGATAATGTCCTTCACTGTTTCTTCTCCTACTTATCAAACCAACACTACAACACTAATTCATTCACTTGGGAATGTTAAGGTCCAAGAAGATCCCTTTTACATGAGGAGGCTCGGAGGGTTAATGTTTGTCCTATGTCATCTTCGGTCTCCACATGGAGTA
Source organism: Triturus cristatus (assembly GCF_964204655.1). Classification (NCBI taxonomy): domain Eukaryota; kingdom Metazoa; phylum Chordata; class Amphibia; order Caudata; family Salamandridae; genus Triturus; species Triturus cristatus. The sequence goes on from NC_140583.1 coordinate 976,552,711, forward strand.
ACTTGGGATTCTACTCATTGATAATAGCATCGAAATGTACCAATACACCAATGACACACAACCCTACCTGAGAGTTTCATCTATTTCAGATATCCAACATATCAATAACTGCCTGAGCCAGTGCATAATTTGAGCTGGTAGTTTACTGTGCTTGGCACCAGCACTTAATTGTCAACACTGGCACTTATGACAGTCTATCACATGGCGGCGCTGTCTATTTAATTTAGAGATAAGCACAGCAAAAGTTGTTTATTAATTAAATATACAATAAAAATTACTAATACCTGCCACCCAAGCCTTTTTTATATAGATTTGGGGGCCTGGAATCATCTGAAGTGTAACACTTGTGCATGATGTTTAATAGTTGTGTTGGTACTGTCATTGGTAGCATTGGCAGGGGCAATGGGTGGAGCAAGCTGCAGTGGCCTTCTGACGAGGGCCCTGGCACTTATGTTTTTCACAAATTGAGCACTGGTCTGAAAACTACTCACACAGGAATTACTAGTACTTACCTGAAGCTCACCCTCCCCAGCAGAAGATTTCTGTTAGTCACCAAGAACAATCAGGGCTATAACACAGGCCCCTGCAGCCCCTACGGTGCGGGGGGCCCCCGAGCTGAAGGGGCCCACCTCAGCACAATACTCAGACCCAAGAGCTCCAGATTAAATCTGGAGTGGGGGCCCCTCCATGTACGTGGCAGGGCAGCCCCCCTCAGCGTTCGTTATGCCACTGAGATGAATAAACAACAACAAGCCTATACCTGGCTTAACAACCGACTGGTACGAAACCCAACTTTCAGCCAATGACGATTCACTCTTATTCTCCCTGGACCCAAACCTGATCTTCAAGGAACACATCATCAGGAAAGTTAAGAGGGACTGGAACCAGCTCTCCCTACTGAAAGAAAGTGTAACCAATCCTCATGGAAAGTGACTTCTGAACTGCTGTACAAGCCCTAATACTCGCGCAACTGGCTGGCGGCGGGGCCATGCTCCACAGCCTCACAGGTTCTTCACAGATACTACGCCCTAAGGGCACATTACACCTGCAGCACACCTCATTATGGGGCTGAAGAACTATGACAACATCAACCTCATTCTGATGGAAGTCCACTGGCTAGAACCACAACTTCTTCAAAACCAGGTTCATCTCAAAGAAAACCAGCATGACCAACCCCCCGCCTATCTGGCTGATAGGCTCACAGTATCTGGACCCTGCTCCAATTGTGGAAACAGCTGAAGATAAATGGCTGTAAAGAACACATCACTGTTCAGTAAAAGTACACCCTTTCTCTCAGGCCCTTCTCTGTAATAACTGTATCCATTTCAGGTGCAGCACTCTGCTACCTTTTGGGCAGGTTAATGTTAATGTTAATAAAAATGTGTAGAGCGCACGTAAGCCGGGTGGCTTCATGGCGCTAAGGCTCGGAAGCTGTCAGAAGACACATAGAAACTAACCCTGTGCAAATAGCCACGTTTCCAGGGATTTCCTGAATTGCAGAAGGTCTGTGCACGACCGTATTTCTAGTGGAAAGGAGTTCCACAATTTAGGAGCAAGGGTGGCAAATCTGCGGCCTCTTTGACATACCCGTTTGAACCCCGGGATAGAGAGGAGTGAGAGATGGGCAAACCTTAAGTTGCGAGTGGGGGTATGCCTATGTATCATACTGTTAATAAACTCAGGACTGATGCCGTGCAAGGATTTTAAAATGAGGCACCCCGTTTTAAAGGCACAGTGCTGAGAAATGGGGAGCCAATGTAGTTTCTTCAACAGGGGGGTTGCTGGTTGCCATTTAGGTTGTCGATAGACCAGTCGGGCTGCGTGGTTCTGGACCATCTGTAGACGTTTAAGCAGGTAATGTGGCATGCCTAAATACACAGAGTTGGAATAGTCCAGATGAGATAGAACTGTGGATATCATGACATGAGTCAAGGCATCATGAGTGAGAAGGCGATGTATTTTCCAGATTTTGCGCATTTGGAAAAAACACTTGGACACGACCGCTCCAACCTGAGTTTTCAGGGGGAGATCGCTGTCAAGAGAGACTCCTAAGGTTTTGGCCGATGTGGAAGGGAGAGGTGGAGAACCAAGCTCAGGTGGCCAATAATGAGGGCCCCAGTACTTATGGCTATCCCCAGTGAGAACTATCTCTGTCTTACCAGGGTTTAATTTGAGATGGTTGTGATCCATCCAGCTTTGGATGTATAACATGGTGGCCTGGAAGTCAGTGACAGAGTTGTGCGAGCTGTCGACTGAGAATAAGCTGCAGATCATCTGCATAGTTTAAGGCCAACACATTCCTGTCTTTAAGAGACTGGATCAGGGGCCCCATATAAAGATTAAACAGATGAGGAGAGATGGCCGAGCCCTGTGGGACCCCACAGGTGGTATTGCGTGGAGGCGCTAGGAACTGTCCCTGATGAACAGCCTGAGAGTGGTCCTCCAAAAAGTAAGTGAGCCAGCGAGCCGCCGTCCCTTGAACACCAGCCTGTCTGACACGGTCGGCTAAGATAGTATGGTCGACCGTGTCAAAGGCTGCGAAGAGATCCAACAGGACCAGAGCCTGGGGGGAGCTTCTATCAGCGTTGTCCCGGAGGGCGTCCATGACCTCTAGGATCACGGATTCGGTAGAATGGGATGGCCGAAAACCAGCCTGATGAGGGTCCAAATATTTCGATGCTTCTAAAAAATTGGAGAGGCATTTAGCTACATGGCCCTCTAGAACCTTAGCCAAGAAAGGTAGCAGAGAGATCGGGCGATAGTTGGATAGGAGCGCGGGGTCAGCTCCAGATTTTTGCAAGAGGGGTACCACTACTGCTTTCTTAAAAGCCAGGGGGACTATGCCAGATGAAATAGAGTCAGTCAATAAGGCAAGTGCCGGGCCAGAATGTATTGCGAGGCAGTCTTTCAGTATATGAGGGGGGCAGCAATCAGACGGGGCACCTGATTTGATTTTCACTAGCAGGTCTTGAAAAATCTCATTACTGATAATGGGAAAACAGCTAAGAGTGCTGTTATTTCGATGTACCACAGAGGAGTCGGGAGAAGTAAGGTGGTCAGGGATGCTGGCCTTTATAGTGCTAATTTTTATCAATGAAGTATTCATTTAGTGAGTTACATAATGCTTGGGAGAGGATAGCTTTCAAAAGAATTCGCTCAGGATTAGATAGTTCGTCAAATATGGCAAAGATTTATTTCGAATTTTTATTAGATTTAAGAAAACGTGTGGAGAAATAGGCAGCTTTGGCGACGAGGATGCTTTTCTTGTAGTCTTTCCGGGCAGAAGTATATAATATTTTTTTTTCAGGGGAGTACTTCAGACGCCACTGCCTCTCTAATTGGTGTAAGGCCAGTTTCTGGATCTTGAGGTCATTGGAAAACCATCTTTGTGCATCCGCGCGACGTGCTAATTTAACTTTTTTTAATGGCGCAAGCTCATTACTAGCATCAAATAACCATTTGGATACGTTCATTTCCATGGTATTAACATCATTACCAGGAGGTGGGACTGTATTAGATAGGGTATCAAGAAAATCTTCTTTATTGATGGAGTTCCATCTCCTGGCGGGACCTCCTTCGGCCACATTGATTTTCCTAATGGATAGTCGTTCCAGAGTGAATTTTAGCAGATGGTGATCAGACCAAGTAACTGTAGGAGTAGAAGTGGACAGACCACTCGCCCAGATCTGGTCAAGGATCCAAACCTTCAGGTGGGTAGGGGATAGAACCTGCTGAGAAAAGTTTAGGTTTCTGAGGAGATCAGACATCTCTGCAGATTGTGGCCCTTCCTGAGGGTCATTATACCAATAATTTAAATCACCCACGAGGAGGACCTTGGCATGCTCAATCACAAGCTTAGCCCTCTGTTCGCTGAGTGATAACGGAAAGTGAGACATCTGATTAGGTGGCCTGCATAATAAAACACAGGCAAAAGAGTCATTGGCTGATTCCAGTTTTATGACTATGTTCTCGGTATCTATGAGAGAGAGACACGTCAAGGAGCAAAATCTAAAATTAGTGTGGATGATGGCTGCAACTCCCCCTCCTGATTTGCCAGATAGCCGATTGGCATGGATAATATAATAGACAGGGGGAAATGCTGCCAACATGTCTGGGACAGAGTCGTCGGTGAGTCAGGTTTCGGTCAATAGCAGGATATTTGGTTTGTCGGTAAGCAAGAGAAGGAAAATGTCCAGCTGATGTTTAACCAGGGAGCGCATATTGAGATAGTATATTGATATAGGCACATCACTAAGTTTGGCCTGATTCCTGGGACTGTGGTTAGAGACGACAGAGGTCTGTAGTTCAGGGAAGCTGCTCCGTTTGATGTAAAGGTCATGAGCAACTATAGGAGGCAGAGTTTCTTGTGCGGGGCACCAATGGATGGAGTGCATACTTTTCAAGGTGGTCGGTGAATACGTGAGCAATTGGGCATGACAACTAGCCCCTGGGCCCGGAAGGGCGCAGACGGGCTTGCCTTTGGCGCGCCGCCGGCGTGCCCGCTGCACGTGTCCGCTGCGCTCCCACGCTGCATGCTGCATTTCACTTACGTTCCCCGCCCTCAGCTCAGCCTCAGCTGCTACCGGGGGAGTCACTCGGAGCACAAGGGGAGCCGGAACCAGCAGAGCGAGTAAATAAGTAAGTTTCTAGTGCAAGTTTCAGTGCAAAGTACAATTTTCAAGTTTCTTAAGATTTTAAAAACAATGTTAAAAAGCGGTCACAAAGCGTTCTAGCAGGCCTAAGGTTGCGTTCACGATTCTAGCAGCAAGGGAAGCCTAATGGGAAACTCCCGCGCTGTGTACTGCTTTTCACCTCCGTTCCCCGCCCTCAGCTCCGCCCTCTCGCAGCGTGATTGGCTGCTACCGGGGGAGTCACTCAGAGCACTAGGGGAGCGGGAACCAGCAGACTGACGCGTGAGAGCGATTGAATAAGTAAGTTTCTAGTGCAAGTTTCAGTGCAAAGTAAAATTTTCAAGTTTCTTAAGATTTTAAAAACAATGTTAACAAGCATTGGCATAGCCAATAGGTCTCGCCTTTGGGACCTTATAAGTGTTTAGCCATGCAACAGTTGCATAACTAAATACTTATAAGGTCCCAAAAGCGAGACCTATTGGCTATGCAAAGCGGCCGCAAAAGTAAAAGTGATCACGATCAAACATCAAAGCGGCCGCTAAAGTGAAAGTAATCGCTGTAAAGCGCGGCGCGCGCGCCCGCGCACATGCACTGTTGCTCCAGGCTGGCCTGGTAGCACTTTTTGGAGCCCTCTCAATAAGTCTTGCCAGACCAGCGCATGCGCTGGGTCAGGCGAGACCTAAAAAGCGGTCACAAAGCGCTTTAGCAGGCCTAAGGTTGCGTTTACGATTCTAGCAGCAAGGGAAGCCTAATTCACATGAATACCACACACAGACTTACATACACACTGAGGCCTGCACTCTGCGACGGGAGCTGAAGGACTGCATTACTCCCTTGGTTCTCCTTCAGAACTTATTAAACACCTGTGTTTTTACCGTGTATTCGAGAAAAAAAATGCTGTACAATGCAGTGTGCGGCCTCCATATTGGGTGAGCACCGCATAAAGCTCCCTGTAGCGCCTCGACATCTTTAGGAGGAGGATGCTATGAACATTTTTTGCTAGTGCTGCTTGGCATTCCCTCCCCAGTCCCGGTCACACTACCCTAGTGACTAGCTTGACGGCTGTGTGACCTGAAGACCTACATTCTAATGCTGGCTTCCCGGCTTGGCTCAATTGAGAGATTCTGTTTAGTTTTTTTTGGCCCATTTCTCTCGGCCTGATAGGCTGATGGGGAGTTTGAGATTTTAATTTAATGGGAAGATCAGTGTTTGGAAGGGGGTACTACTTAACCATGGGCGGAATCGGATGATCACGGTCAGAGACACACTCAGGGAGGGTAAATTGAGGAGTGTAGACGTCTGAGACTGGATGTCTGTTCCCCTAATCTGCGCCAGTAGCATAACGAAGCTTGAGCACCCCCCAACCCCCCCTGGAAACTACTTAAATTACTTAGAGGGGGCTATCCTCTGGAGACACTCAGGAGTTCAGTTCAGAATACTGTGCTGAACCCCCCCCCCCCCCTCCTCCAGCCCCCACCTCCGTGAACCATCGGGGCTGCGGGGGGCCTAGGTTACTCTTGGCAGTGCTTTGAAACAAGTTGAATATATGCAAGCAGCATTGATTCCTGCATAAAAAGCAGAACCGAGAACACAGAGCCTTGGGGAGTGGCGGAGCGCACGTGGCAAAGAGACTTCAATCACGAGGTAACCGGCGCTTCACGAGCACGCGCTGCTGTGTCTGCAAATTGTTAGACATGGCGAGGGGGCACTAGGGAGGTCACTGGACAGGGCGTTCCTTTCAGCTCAGCTGATAACAAGGGCACTTCAGGGCAGTGGGCTTCCTCTTTAACCCTCTAAACACCATCACGTGCACCGTGTGTATCACAGTCTGTGTATCGAGGTCAATGGTCGAAGTGGGGGAAAAAAAGTAGGGGAACTGTGGGCGGAGAATCAGAGGGCGGGAATAACCCACGGATTGGATCAGTGTGGCATTTCACTGCCCAGTTTAATCAACCAATGGATACACATAATTATTTAAGGTTATAATGAGTTATTGACATTAAAATACATTCACAAAGTGGGATGTGCTTCTAATCACAGAATGTCCCAAATACGATAAAATGTGGAAGTACAAGCCATTTGTCTCCGAGCCATGGAGTTTCTGTCATCAGCACTTCTCCCTTTTTCCACAACAGCAGTTCAAACATGAATGGCAAAATATCCTAGTTTGCAAATGTTTTCTATATAATTATGGCTCGGCCATATTTGCCTCATAATGCAAGATCTGCTGCATGATTTGACCATTTATACTAATAAATTGTTTGTAGCTCAAACGTATTAAAAGTTAATAAAAAATGTGACTTGTATTGCCACGGAGTGCCTGGCCTATTGCAAAGGTTGACTGATCACCTTTCTAACTGCTGCATTTGTATGTTACACTGATACTAATAAGGCAAAATCTTTCCAGAGACTGTTAGTATGTGTACACATGTCAAAATAATAAAATATCAGAAAATATACTGCATTACGCTGCAGCCTTTTTTAAATGCATATTTTAGTCAACACTGCGGCATAATTTTGTCCCCCTTTGCTGCATAATTAATTCCAGTGGCCCCACAGCAGGCAGCACATGTTAAAAGTGCTTGTGAATGAAGCAGAGGGACTGTGAAGTTTGCGGCCTTAGCACTAGTGGTGCCCTGTGCATTAATGTTTGTTAGTGCCCCCCCAATTACCACCTCTGCCATGGATTCCATCACTACCACCCTTTAACAGTGCTCCTCAAGTCTCCATAACCACACTCTCTCTCAGATGCATTTAATTTTATTTACAGCGCCACTTATACCATATACCATTGTAGGGTGTCAGAGCACTTTACATCACACACATTACACAGAGACAGTCAATATGTGTGTAAATCACTGTATAGAAAATGTTACATAAGACTAAGGACTACAAGGTGTAGGAGTCACATGACACGCATACTAGTAGGCCGAATAGTTTAATAGTGATTGGTCTTGAGAAACACAAACTCAGAATTTAAAACGTAATACCATGGTTGGGGGTTCTCTTTAATAATCAGCTTTGTCTTCTGTCCAAAAGAACACTTTTTGCAACATTAGGATAATCAAAGACTGGGGGAAAAAACATAACACACTAATCTATACCTTGTAGTTTGTATGCAGCTCTTAGATGACAGTTAACCCCTTCGCTGCTGCGGACATTCCGCTGCAGCGCTGGGGGGGGAAGGGGGGCAGCGCGGTGGGCCTGTGCTCATGACGGAGCCGCTCCGTCATGAGCCACAGTTGAGCTGTGCTCATGACGGAACGGTTCCGTTATGACTCCGCCCATTTGCGTTGTCCCCCCGCACAGGCGGGGAAACAGCGCCGCGCAGGCGGAGCGGCCGCCAACGGGCGTGTCATGACGGAACCGTTCCGTCATGAGCACAGCTCAACCGTGGCTCATGACGGAACGGTTCCGTCATGAGCGGGGAAGGGGTTAATAGCTCACTGTTCTATGTTAGGATTTTAACTTATAAACTGCAAGTAACAAAAGGATCTCGCTGACAGAAGCAGTAACACACTGACCTATTTACATTATGTGGACTTTGTGATCTGCATGGTACATGTTCTTTGTAGCAGGCACATTAACCCTCTGAGTTACCTTTCCATGAGTCAAAACTTTCACTAGACAAAATTCCGATCTCTCTCTAGGAAGAAAATTAATTACCAGTCATCATGACATTTTTATAGTTGCCGAAAAATGCTGGAGGCTAGGATGGAGGCAGCAAGCACTTTTAACCATAATATACTTGCAAACATAATGCCTCCACCCAAAGTCAGCACCCGGTGCGGTCACACCGTTTGCACTGCCCTAGAGCTGACCCTTCTCAAGGGTCCTGTGACCTCAGTGACAGAGTCACTGTTGTTCTACTGTGTGCTGCTTCATAGGCCTGCCCGCAAAACTGGTGATGAACTTCAGTATGGATTGTGGTGGATAAGCCTTGAAGGTTAATCCACACTTGCCACTGCTAGGTTCCACCTGCTGATGCTAAGACACCAGGGCTTTTAAGGTCTTATGAAGCCTTCTTAGGTCTAGCATGGGATTGTGTTCCCTCAGAAGAGTGGTCTGGTGGACTGGTCATTAAGGCTGAACCTGGTTCCCCAGTTCCAAATTCGGCAGCTCTGGGCATGGTGCCATATCCTCTCCCCCACTGAACACCAAGCTGCCCCACTGAGAAAAACTCACACTGCCTTCAACTACAACCCAATTGTTGCCAGCTATAAACACCTGGATGCGGTTCAATTTAAATTACGCACTAGACAAGAGCAATTTGCGGCTGACAAAAAAAAAGTAACAACATCCTGGAGAAAGCAAACACTCATAGGGAATGCAACATTTAGCAAACCATGTGAAATGTAAGCAGGAACAACATGGTTACCTTAACTCTTTTACACTCACTATTCAGAAATCAGTGAGTGCTTTTGCCTGAAAAGTTAAGGACATGACTACAGGGCCCTGAATGGACCCATTTCAATGTCGATTGCTTATATCCTTACAAATCGTATGGTAAGAAGACCACATCCTTGAACGCAGAGCCGTAGTACACATTTTGTTTTCCAATCCATGCATTGTAGATCCTCCAGGATTGGTGCACTAGTTCCAAGCCTAGGGTAAACAAAGGCAAGAAAACAAAAATAGCGCTTCACTGGCAAACTCTGTAAAAGTGGCGCTAATGTGTTTGGGTGTGACTAAAATCAATCTGGCCAGTTTGCTATCACTTGGTCTTACTTTGTTTACTTATTTTTCATATTTTTAATCTTTTATTACCGATGCTGCACTTTGGAATTAAAATGTCAGAAAAATACGACATTTCCTGCAAAAGAGTTTTTCTTTTTTGGATCCATTACACAGGGGAGCAAATAAAAGAAAGGAGGGGAAAGAGAGTGAAAACTTCGTCTTGAAGTCACGGTTTTCAGTAAGAGAAGAACTGCTAGACAGACAGAGAGGGAAGAAGGGAAGAAGAAAAGAGGGGGGGGGGCAGCTGAAACGGCACTGGACACTGTCTTTGTCTTCTCTGGGCAAGAAGGAAAAGACAGAGTCTTGTTACTTCTCTGCCGCCCGCACATCATGAACGCCAGGAACGCCCAGCTTTATTTATAGGCGGTGGTGATTTATTGCGTCCTGGGACGCATTTTCAAAATAAAAAAGTAGGGGAACGGAATTCTTGGAATTAAAGAAGTAGGGGCACGCCGTGCCCTTCCGATCCCGCCCACTTCGACCACTGATCGAGGTGGCTCAGAAGCCTGGGCTCTGCCCCCCTGTTCTTTGTGTAGTTGGCGCTGTGCCCAGTCTGCTGCGCCACGGCGCTAGAGTGCAAACTGTGCAGTAATATGTAGCTGTGGGCTTTCCACTGGGTGGATGGAAAAAACGAGTTACAGGGAGCAAAGCGAAGAGAAATGTAATCATTGCCTCTGGTAGGCCCTGTGGGGATTCAGCCATCTTTTTAACCAGAGGGCCCGAGTAAAGGAGTTGTGTGGTTCGCACTAGCTTGTGCTGGCCAGAACCCCTCACCACCCTAACAAGCATTGGCAAAGTCAGTAGGCCTTGCATATATGAGAGCTAATGACTTTGCAAATGTCTTTTATCCATGTTGAACAGCAACGTGGCTGCTGTTCAGCATAACTAAAACTTAGTGGCGCGGAATGAGTGGTGTAGAGTGGTGGAGAGTACATTGGAATGGTGTTGAGTGGCATAACGAGGAGTGACAGAGTGGAGTGAAGTAGAGTCGCTTAGAATGGAGGGACGTAGAGTAGAGGAGAGATGAGTTGTGAGGAGTCGAGCGGAATGGCTTATGGTAGAGTGGCATAGAGTGGAGTAGCATAGAGTGGAGCAGCGTAGAGTAGACTGGCATAAAGCAGAGTGGCATAGAGTAGAGTAGCATAGAGTAGAGTGGCGTAGAGTAAAGTCACGTTAAGTGAATTGGCATAGAGTGGATTGGCATGGAGTGAAGTGACATAGATTGGATTGGAATAGAGTGGTGTAGCATGGAGTGGCATGGAGTAGAGTGGCATGGAGGAGAGTGGAGTGGCATAGAGTGGAGTGGAGTGGCATTGAATGGATTGGTGTAGAGTGGCATGGCATTGAGTAAGATTCTGGCGTATAGATAAAAATAAGTTATGCTAATTTAAAAAATGAAACGTAAAGAGTAAAAACACAAAGGCATATGCTGCTTTTGTTTGCGCGAAAAACTGTTTGAAAATAAAGAAATACACAGGCATAAAGAAATAAATGGGCAGTGTCATAAAAAAGCCAAAACTCAGGACGTGGATGATGTGCACTCGTAAGGACTATTTACTGTTAAAGAAAAAAGTAGCTCCCACAATAGAAGTGAAAGGACACAAGTACTTGGGCCATGCTCCATAGGAGGCTTCGGCATATGAAAAGGAAATCAAGCAGTCACTCACTGACCACATAGAAGCAGGCATGTGAGAGTGACAATGATGTCAACCAAGGCTGAGCAATGGGCGGGCTGTAAGCCCTCTGACAGAAAACAAAATGTGTTCAGGAGACTGTGCTGTCTAGGCGAGACCTTAAAAGCATAGAGGGCTCCTTGCACCTTATTGAAATTCATTCATTTCAGTCTTTGCCTAGCCCCTCAGCGGGTCAACCCTGCGATATCATCAATGGTCCAAAGGAAGGGTGAGTGACACTTTTGCTACCCTGGCATTATGATGAAATGATGTGAATGCTAGCATCCCCTTATACTTCAACCAGAACCAACACAAATGCTTTGGGGGAATTCTGTCTGTAGTGTGCCTAGGAAATCGCCACCCTTGGCATGGGACAGCAGTCCACGGTTAAGAAACCTGTCCATAATTTAGGTACCCCAGAAGCTGATATATGATAAGGGCCTAAAGATCAATGGAGGACCATTAACATCCAGCTAGGGTGGATTTAAATGGAGACAAGCCGTGCGTGGCTTGTGTCAGACATATTGTTATAAATAGCTAAATAGACATTGCCAGCATGCAAAGACAACCATGGATATATAGTCTTCCTAGCCCCTGCAAACCCAAAGACATTACTGGTTACCCAGTTATCAGTTTTTATTCCTATACAAGAGGGCTCTGAATATAGTTGAAAAGCTCTATTGTCACTAGAATGTGTCTCAACCCTTTCTTCACTCTTACCCAGTGCTCTCTGCATGCTGGGGTACGTAGGCAGGCTCAGGCCTTCAGAGGAAAATGAAACTAGTCTTTTCACCGAGGACCATACAAAATAGTGCCACTTCTATCGCGCCACTGCATCAAAACCTTACGCCTGCCTCATGCCAGGCTTAAGGGTGACGCTGTGCAATGTGAATAGGCCTACCCCATGCATTGCTGGAGTTGCGTCATGCTTACAACACAACTCCAGCAATGCGTGTTTTTGAACCGACAGAATGACGGATACGTCAGGAATCCTGATGCATCTGTCATTCCTTGCGACATGGAGCGCCGCACAGTCATTACTGCACATCTATGGTGTCGCAAGGAGAGCGCAGTGAAAAGTGTTGCATCACTGCTTTCACACAGCGATGCAACACTTTTTATAAATGAGGCCCTCAGCTTCTCACTTTTGGCTTTTCTCATTTAAATTTTGAACTTTCAATCAGATCTGACCTGCAGCTCATACCCAGATGCCAGCAGAAAGCTCTTCACTCACAGAACCATTCTGTCAGCATATAGGCAGTAGCGTTTTCACCTCATTTACCTAATTAACTAACTCTAGAGTGCATCTCCACTTAATCATTATCATTTTTTCACACATTAGGTGCTTGGGCCTTTGAATATTTTGCATACACCATCTGCTCAGTAAGCCACTGAACGTTATTATATTTTTTAACACATTAATAATGCGCCGAGTAACAAGCTACTTTACACATATGCCAAGAACTGATTCAACTGTAGGTTTTATCGTTGGTGTGTTTAATGCTTACAGGTTGGCATCCTGGAGAAGTCAGCACAGAGGAGACATACATACAACGATAATGTAATTGTCAGACTGTTGGTTTAGCCCTGGGAGAATGTGAGCCTACTCTGTAGATGCCAAGTAAAACCCCATTAGCTTAAACAAGGCACCTCATCTGGACTGAACTGGAAAAGACAGGGTGGGGGTAAATATGTGGCTGTCTACTCTAAACAACGATAAAGCGCGTGGGGAATCCTGTCTGAGGAATCTGAATTTGCAGCCACTCAACCTCCCTGAGCATTACGGCCCACCTGTGAGTATAATGTAGTAGCGGTAATATATGCTCTCAAAAAGTGGAGGAATGCAACATCCTTCTAATGTTCAAATATGCTAAGCTGACTCACTAAATATCTAACTACGCAGGGCTTTAAGTGGGATGAAAAAACTGGAGGGTCGCTCAAAGGGGCGTGGTCAATGTAATTAAGGGTGTGGCTTAAAAACACGTAAACTAAAAATCTGTGTTTAGCACAGTGTGCCGCCCGACTTGTATTTTGCTGTTCCTGTCATCTCGTTCAGCTATATGATACAACAAGTCACGTCATACCTACAAGTCAGGGCTATTGGCTTTGTCAATGGTTGCTAGTTGCATAAGATAAATAAGCAAAACCAAAGGGGGTGATGGACGGAGTGTTGAACATTGCAAGCACTCACCTCCAGTCAACTGATTTGGGTTTAATCCATCATCCTTCTTTAGCTCACTCCACCACCCCAGTTCAGACATGGCCATATGCAAATCAGTCTGACCCTGTGCCTCATGGAAGCAGTCCAGCCCGAACTGCCAAGCCATGTCTTCCCTGGACCGGTAAAAAGCATCCTGGGACCGGTTTCTGGCTAATCAGCCATCATCAGCCAGGCTAGCTTGAACGCAGAGGCAAAGTGAGCAAGGGACCCACGTCTGGGCATACCCTGCCAACTTAGGGCGAACAAAGCAAAACCAAAGGGGATGATGGACGGAGTGTTGAACATTGCAAGCACTCACCCCCAGTCAACTGATCTGGGTTTAATCTATCATCATTTTTTAGCTCACTCCACCACCCCAGTTCAGACATGGCCATATGCAAATCAGTCTGACACTGTACCTCATGGGAACAGTCCAGCCCGAACTGCCAAGCCATGTCTTCCCTGGACCGGAAACAAGCATCCTCAGGACCGGTTTCTGGCTAATCAGCCGTCATCAGCCAGGCTAGCTTGAATCCAGTGGCAAAGTGAGCAAGGGACCCACGTCTGGGCATACCCTGCCAACTTAGGGCATACAAAGCAAAACCAAAGGGGATGATGGACGGAGTGTTGAACATTGCAAGCACTCACCCCCAGTCAACTGATCTGGGTTTAATCCATCATCATTCTTTAGCTCACTCCACCACCCCAGTTCAGACATGGCCATATGCAAATCAGTCTGACCCTGTGCCTCATGGAAGCAGTCCAGCACGAACTGCCAAGCCATGTCTTCCCTGGACCAGAAAAAAGCATCCTGGGACCGGTTTCTGGCTAATCAGCTGTCATCAGCCAGGCTAGCTTGAATCCAGTGGCAAAGTGAGCAAGGGACCCATGTCTGGGCATACCCTGCCAACTTAGGGCGCACAAAGCAAAACCAAAGGGGATGATGGACGGAGTGTTGAACATTGCAAGCACTCACCCCCAGTCAACTGATCTGTGTTTAATCCATCATCATTCTTTAGCTCACTTTACCACCCCAGTTCAGACACGGCCATATGCAAATCAGTCTGACCCTGTGCCTCATGGGAACAGTCCAGCCCGAACTGCCAAGCCATGTCTTCCCTGGAACGGAAACAAGCATCCTGGAACCGGTTTCTGGCTAACCAGCAATCATCAGCCAGGTTTGCTTAAATCCAGTGGCAGAGTGAGCAAGGGACCCATGTCTGGGCATACCCTGCCAACTTACGGCGAACACAGTAAAACCAAAGGGGATGATGGATGGAGTGTTGAACATTGTAAGCACTCACCCCCAGTCAACTGATCTGTGTTTAATCCTTTTATTTTTTTTTTAACTTTTTTTTTATTGACAACACAATAAAACAAAAAGCAGAGGTTAGCTGATAACGATAACATGTACATTTGATATCCAATAGGCCATACAAATAAATACACAATAGAGATGTAATAGCAAAAGTAACATTAAAAAAAAGTTCCCCAGATTTTATCAAATTTTTTCATAGATTTCAATCCCCTCGTTTTGGCAATAGCACGCTCCATAGTATAGATTTCATTAACTAAAAACCACCATTCCAGGATATGTGGGGGTTTCTGAGATATCCATACCCTGGCAATTGTCAGTCGAGCACAAGAAACTAATACAGTTAATAAATCTTTATGTGGGCAGTTCTCAGATTGTATGTCTAATAATATAGACAATGACGAAAGAGGGCCAAGAACAATTTGTTTTTGCAATAAAATATTTTCAAATCCGGACCAGAACTCGGACAAAGCTGGACATGAAAGAAATATATGAGTGATATCAGCAGCAACAAGATCACATTTGGGGCACTTGGAGCGTGAGCTTGATGTAAGATTTAAAGACCAATTAGAAATTCTAAGCGGTGTATAATATAGAAAACAGATGGTTTTATACAATTGAATCCTCAAGCTTGAAGATTGTACCACTTTGTTGATATTACAAAGTGACGCCGAAATCTTAGTGGGGGTAATGTTAATCCCTAGTCTAGAAGCCCATTTCAAAGCGATTTTTGGACAGTTATCCTCTTTAAAATCAATTAAGCATTTATAGCCCCTACTAATTAATGATTTCTGATTTTCTGAGTAGAAACATGTCCATAAATCTGAGTCTGAGATTTGATTAATTTTCATTTTACCAACCAGAAAATCTCTGATTTGCATATATTTAAATCGCATAACATCGGTTAAATTAAAGAGAAGTTTAAGCGTTGTGAAATCTAAAAATCCCTGGTCACCATATAAATCCCCCAACAAATTAATTCCCAAGTTGGCCCAGACAGTCCCACGTCCATCATTGAATATGTGTGGTAGCCCAGGATTACCCCACAAAGCAAGCTTGGAATGAAAAAAAGAAGTCTTACATGTGGTTAATAAAGTTTTCCAGACCGCAACTGTCTCTCTCGCAGTCTTAAACTTAACCCTTTTGAAATAGTTAGGGTCGTTAACTCTTGCGAGAAAACGATTAGAGTCATTACCCAGCATGAATTGGTGGTAGTAGTATTGATCATTAGGTAAAAATAAACTACGCAAGCGGCCGAAAAAAGTTGCCAAAAATATAATTTCAGATCGGGGAAGTTTAAACCACCCTTATTGATTGGTAATTTAAGCAGGGCAAGCGATCTTCTAGCTTTCTTATATCCCCAAATATAGCTGCTTAAGATCCCGTCTAGTTTCTTAAAAAAAGAATTATTAACACGTAAAGGTATAGACCTAAATAGATACATAAATTTAGGCAAAATCTTCATTTTAATTAAATTAATCCGGCCTATAAGGCTTAGAGGTATTTTATGCCATTTTTTGAGTAAGCAAGCTGTTTCTTTCAATAAGGCATCATAATTAAGGTTATTTATATCACTTATTTTAGCAGATATTTTAACACCTAAATACGTCGCCACCCGGCAAGTAACTTGAACAGAGGTCAGTGGTTTGTAGTTTAATATAACTTGTGTTTTACTTAAATTTAATTTGTATCCTGAAATTGTTCCAAAAACATTAGATTCTTCTATTATCATAGTAAGAGCTTTTTCTACATCAGTAGAGTATATAGCGATATCTTCTGCGTAGGCAGTGATTTTCAGAGAGTTAGAGCCGAGTTCTAATGGGATAATATGAGGTTGAATAGATAATGAATTTATAAATGGTTCCATGGAGAGTACAAATAATAAAGGTGAAAGCGGGCACCCCTGCCGCGTACCCCCTAAGTATTTTAAAACCTGGGGAGATCATACCTGCATAGCTAATTTTAGCAGTTGGGGAATCATATAAGGCCTGTATCCATTTTAAGTATCGACCATTAAAGCCATACGCCCTCATTACGGCCCATAGATAATCCCACCCGACTCGGTCGAATGCCTTTTCGGCATCTAAAAGTATCATACCGAGTCGGTTGGAATTAACCGCTGCTATATCAAAAGCAGTAATTGCCATATTGACATGGGCCGTGGTGTCCCGTCCTGTAATAAATCCATGTTGTTGTGGACTAACTAATTCAGGCATATAAGGGGCCAATCGAAGTGCGAGAATTTTAGAAAAGATTTTGGCGTCGACATTAATTAAAGAAATAGGCCGGTAGGAACCACATTCCTCAGCCGGTTTATTTTTTTTAAGGAAAAAAACTATTTTAGCAGAGTTCCAAGATTCTGGAACTTTCCCTGTTTGATCAATCAAATTGATTACTGAGCAGAAAAGGGGAAGTATTTCATCAAGGCAAATTTTATAGAGTTCTATGGGAAGTGTATCTTCCCCTGCAGCTTTACCAGATGGAAGAGAAGCAACAGCCTTTCTAACTTCAGCGAAGGTAACATTCTCAGCTAGTTGCCTACTATGTTCTGCAGTTATATTGTTAGTAACATTATTACCAATGTATGCTTGAATATTATGTGAAGTGGGAATGTTTTCCGGAGTGTATAAACGACTGTAATATTTAACAAATTGTGTTATAATGTCACTAGTTTGATCATAAATAATATTATTGGGACCTTTAATATATTTGATTATTGTGTTTGCTTTGTCATCCGCAATTTTATAAGCCAAAATCTTACCTATTTTGTCACCATTCTCATATTGAGAGATTTTAAATTTCTGTAATTTTGCAGAGGCTCATTCTCTAAGAACATTTTTGGTGGCAGATCGAAGACTGATTAGCTCCAGTCTTAATTTATCCCCATCTGAAGTACCTTGTATTAAAGCGTCTGCTAATTGATTTTCTAAAAACAGAATTTTGGTAGTAATAATCTTATTATCTTTAACGAAGTTTGGAGTTTTGTGTAAAAACAAATTGTTGAGTAAATCCCCTTATACTGGCTTTGCAGGCATCCCATACATAAATTAGAGAAGTAGAATGAAGGTTTATATCAATAAATTCAGAAATGTGTTTCTTAAGTTGTAAAATGAATTCTGAATCTGAGAAAAGATATCTCGGGAAGGAGAATAATCTTGTATCTTGTATTCTTGAGACTGTGCGGAAAATAAAAAGAATGGGATTATGGTCTGAGGTGAGCCTTGGGCAAATATCAATAGTGCTAGATTCTAAAATCCTATCAGAAGCCCATATCATGTCTATCCGGAAGCATAATTTATGAGGTGCGGAATAGTACGTATACCCTTGGGTTTTAGGATGAAGAGTTCGCCAAGTATCTTTTAGGTTATGTAACCGACCTAATTCTAAAATGGCCGCACGTGTCTTCCGCATACGTTGGAAGCCACTATGTTTAGTAGTGTCTATGGCATAATCAATTATACAGTTAAAGTCACCTCCGATTAAGAGTTCTGCCTCCCATTCCAGAAGCTCAATATTTAGCCAATCAAAGATGTAAGGATCATCAACGTTAGATCCATATACAGAACACATTACATATTTACAATTTTCCAGGTTAAATTGAATAATTATCCATCGGCCCCTTTTATCTACAGCAGTTTTAATGATATTTAGTTTCAATTGTCTTTGTTTTAGAATGGCAACCCCTCTAATAGTAGCATTTAGGGTTGTACATGCAATAACCTCATACCCTATTAGCCTTAACAAATTCCTATCTTTGTAGCAGATATGTGTCTCGGTGAGTAAAACTAAGTGGGGATTGTACAGTTTAAGCTCTTCCTGTACTAATCGTCTCTTATTCTTACAGTTGAGGCCAGCGACATTCCATACCAAACAACTGATTTTAAACATTTAAGAAAAAAGTGTTAGAAAGTCAACGATTCTAATAATAACTGTCATATATATCAGCTTTTCTTTTTTATTATTTTCAGTGATTATTGTCATAGTGTTGTCATTTTTAACATTTTTTACCACCACCCGTGAACCCCTACTCCAGACCCACCCGAGCCGGGACCTTCCCCCAGACCACCCTGGGGAGAGCACCCCCTTGTTGCATGCTGCCGTTGTTTGGGTAGCCTGATTGAGGGACAGCATCGGATAACTCCCTCTCTCCCTCTACTCCACCCACTCCTGAAGAAGGGGAGAATCCCAAGTTAAGATTAAAGGTAAAAAAAAATCTAGAGAAAAGAAGAAAAAAAACCAAATACGAAAATCATAAGAGACATAAGGGAGATAACGTAAAAAATCCGTATTGGTAACCCATTTTTTATAAGCACATTACCCAATGCAGCATTGCAAATATAATTCCACCAATCTGCAAAAGCTTTTAAGTGAAAAAATGATGTACATAAGAGCAAATTATTAACCAATTTTCGATAGTGCTATCTCAGCTTCTCTGACGTCAGTAAAAGTATATGTATGGCCCCCTTTTATTACTTTTAAATGGGCAGGTTCCTGCAAGAATACCTGCCCACCCAAAGATTTGAAAGGATCAATAAGCTGTCGCAGCTTCCACCGTTTGTCCATAGTAGCTTTACTCAAGTCAGATCTGACAAAGAACGTGACATTATCAACTTTAATCGGTGAATGAGGCTTAGCCTTTGAGGATACTGCTTGCCTTAGTAAGTAATTACCAAAATAAATCAAAAAAGGCCTTGGAAATTTGTTCTCCTTATTTCTTTGAGCAAGAGGAAGTCTATGGACCCTTTGTAGCTGGGAATCCCAATCCCAATCCGATAAGTCAGGGAAAGCTCTTTGAAAGAGGTTCACTATGAAGGCCCGCGGATCAGATCCTTCTGAGCCTTCCGCTATGCCAAAAAGTCGGAGATTTTGCCTCCTTTGACGATTCTCCATGTCTTCAAGCTTATTCTGAAGGGTAGATATCTGCATATCATGTTGGCTAGTTGAGGTCTCAACCCGAACAGATGTTTCCTCAATGCCTGCAACCCTTAGTTGTAGCTCCGCGACTTCCTGGGTGATTATTCCGAACTTATTAGTAGCTTCTTCCAAAGACCTCTGTAGTTGACAATTATCCTCTCTGAGCTGTAAGAAATGTTGTTGTGCTTCGTTTCTGTGATCGGTCAGAATCTTTAAAATCTGATCAAACGAGGAGAGGTTGCATTCTATGTTCTCTTGGTTTTGGACAGGCAGAGCACTTAAGGCACTTGGAGCACTTAAGATACTTGCAGGAATTGAAGGTAGTTGTTGAGAGTCCACATCAGTAATTACTGTTACTGCAGTGGAAGCCATAGGGGCATAAGAATCAATAAGTGGAATACCTAAAGCAGATGCAGATACAGCAGTCGAGGCAAGTTGGACTATTTTATCTCCGGGCATGGCAGAGCCCTCCTTTAAATACTCTTCTGCTTCAACAAGGTTAGTACCTGAAAGGTGCAAGGCCATAGTCTTGACCCCTCCTTTTGCCTGTATCCACCTTCGTAAAGGACTCTCCTCAGAAATAGATTTGCCACGTGTTTTATGCACTGAGTTCGAAGCAGACAAAGCAGAAGTATTAAGAGTCTTCCCTTTCTTTATTTTATATTTCGCTTTTGATTTTCCCTTTTTGGGACCGGAGTGTCGCAAGGGAGATCTAGACGCATCCTCCTCTACTTCTTCAACTGAATCCTCATACTCATCAACCAAACAATCCTCAGTCTCCCTATAATTCACATCGTCTTCTGTTAGTATAGTTTGTACGCCCACGATGGGTGATATCAGTGTACCCGGGCTCTGCTCTATAGATGCATATGTCTGGCTGAGCCCTGGAATGCAAACAGATGATTTCAGAGTATCCGCTATGTCATCCGTCAGTTTCTCCCCCCCCGACCGGTATAGGAGACTCTGACCGTCTCATATTGGATGAATTAGGGTTTGTTTCTCCATTAATCCTGTAATTATCCGTTTGTTGGCTTAAATTTTGCCCACATCCTGTACCAATGTCAATGCCAATTGAAAATAAAACGTCATTATGCATCAAAGACGGAAGAGGTGGAAGGGGGATCGGTGGACTAACAGAGACAGCATTACTTCCAGAAGTAGAGCCGGGTTTGCCTTGTGTATCTACAGATAATGAGGAGGGGCGAATAATCAGCTTACCGGGAGCCGCTACTGCTCTCTCCATTTTCCCGGCGTGTTCTGCTGAAACCTCCAAGGCCGCCAAAGAAGCTGCTAGAGGGGCCGAAGTAATAGCAACAATGTTTCCCCTGGAAGCAGAGTTCTCGGTAATAAGACCCCTCCCGGTCCGAGCCGTTCTGTGGGCATTCTTTGGAGCCATGGCTTGAGTGACCAAAATAAACCGTGTCTCTTTCCCTCTGCCAGAGCGGGAATCGTGAACAAAACCAAAAGCAGAGCACACAGCCGGCCCAAGACCAGAATAATCAAATGAAGAGTCTTGCAAGACCACGGCTCCGGCTACACCCAGGGCGGTCGTCGGCCGAGTGAAGAGAAGCCTCCACCGCCACCTGCAGCGACCCAGCAGGAACCGCAGCATCCGATATCTTCGTTCAGCAGTGAAATCAGCGGATAAAAAAGAAGACGGGTAGGTTTATTCTCCTACTTTCTCCACTTCTCCACTTCTCCAGTTCTAGTCGATTCTTGATTGATTCTTAGGTTTCTCCCCTGATTCTCTTACGGCGTAACTCTGGGACATCAGAGTGAGGGAGAGGGAGCATCTCGTAGTGCTGCCGCTCAGTGGCGTGTTCAGCCCGCCATCTTGTCCCCCCGATCTGTGTTTAATCCATCATCATTCTTAAGCTCACTCCACCACCCCAGTTCAGACATGGCCATATGCAAATCAGTCTGACCCTGTGTCTCATGAGAACAGGCCAGCCCGATCTGCCAAGCCATGTCTTCCCTGGACTGGAAACAAGCATCCTGGGAACAGTTTCTGGCTAATCAAACGATGGATTTAGGCCCAGATCTCTGTACTGGGGTGAATGTATGACATTGTTCTGCATTCTGTCCATCAACTGTTGTTTTTGCATTTGTCACCCTGAGTGGGACGGGTATGCCCAGATGTGGGTCCCGTGCTCTCCATGGCACTGGAATCAAGCTATCCTGGATGAAGAGGGGTGAAACCTCGAAACCGGTTCTAGGATGCTTGTTTCCAGTCCAGGGAGGACCTGGCTTGGCTTCGGGCTGGACTGTTCCCATGAGGCAAAGGGTAAAGACTGATTTGCATATGAATGGGTTCAAACCTGAATAGCACGGTGAGCAAAAAAAACGATGGATGTAGGCCCAGATCTCTGTACTGGGTTGAATGTATGATATTGTTCTGCATTCTGTCTATCAACTGTTGTTTTTGCATTTGTCACCCCGAGTGGGACAGGTATGCCCAGACATGGGTCTCGTGCTCTCCATGCCACTGGAATCAAGTTATCCTGGCTGAAGAGGGGTGAAACCCCGAAACCGGTTCTAGGATGCTTGTTTCCAGTCCAGGGAGGAACTGGCTTGGCAGTTCGGACTGGACTGTTCCCATGAGGCACAGGGTCAAGACTGATTTGCACATGGCTGGGTTCAAACTGGAATGGCATGGTGAGCAAAAAAACGATGGATTTAAGCCCAGATCTCTGTACTGGGGTGAATGTATGACATTGTTATGCATTCTGTCCATCAACTGTTGTTTTTGCATTTGTCACCCAGAGTGGGACGGGTATGCCCAGACGTGGGTCCCGTGCTCTCCAGCCACTGGAATCAAGCTATCCTGGCTGAAGAGGGGTGAAACCCCGAAACCGGTCTTAGGATGCTTGTTTCCAGTCTAGGGAGCACCTGGCTTGGCATTTCAGGCTGGACTGTTCCCATAAGGCACAGGGTCAAGACTGATTTGCATATGGCTGGGTTCCAACTGGAATGGCATGGTGAACAAAAAAACGATGGATTTAGGCCCAGATCTCTGTACTGGGGTGAATGTATGACATTGTTCTGCATTCTGTCCATCAACTGTTGTTTTTGTATAAGATAAATAAGCAGCAAATATGGCTTGTATATAATATTGAAAAAATGTCCACTTAAAGCCCTGGTAACACCACGACAATGTTGCTGCTCCTGACTTCCAAAAAGAGAAGGGAAATCCAGAGAGAAAATGACTCTCTTTAAAGGATTTCCCTTCCTCTACAACGCTCACCACGTGCACATCGACGTGCCTTCTGTCACTGCAGTCTGGAAAAAAAACGGATCACCTGTGCCAGGGCACAAAACAGAGCCCGATAGAGACCCGTTTCGAGGCCCCCTGAAAAAAACTGCCGGTGCTCAGACCCGGTGCGACCTGGCCCACTTAAAGCCCTGTAACTACAGGTACAGACTTAAATATAGTCTGTGCAAGTTCAGTCATATTGTAGTTCTTGTGAAGGACCGGATGCTGAGAAGATATGTTGTTTCTTTCTTGATCCTCCAAGAAAAGGGTGACTCTTCATAGTAGCCAGCTTGCAACCACATGCACAGAACATTTTCTATAAAAAGGTATAACATAACTCAACAGGGTCCCAGGCAATCTTGTGGTTCTTGACTGAAGAGGAAGGTTAATGTAGCAGTAAATCGCAAGGCACCAGTCTCTCCCTGACACCAGAGAGGAAAAAAGAGCTGGGACAAGACATCAGCAGAGGATTCAAAGGAGTTCCCACTACAAGAGACAAGAAAGAGAAGTCGGGTGACAAATGTGTCCAAAAAAAACAGGCAAAAAATGTGTTGCAATACATCCATTACTTGTATATTCCTCATTTATGTATGTTTGAAACAGGAACTGACATTGTGAGCACATAGACCGAAATTATGATACCTAACCAACTCCATGTTGTTTAAATCATGTCAACGCAATGCTGCGGTATGAATGGCTTCAAAAACGAATAATTAAAATGGCATTTTAAGAGCCCAGCTACTTGCCGCCTGGGAAGACTAGTAAGTGAGATATGGGGTCGTATCATGGATAGGGCGCATTTTCCCTGCTTGCACCACGGGGCCACTTAAAACAGGTGCGCTGTGTGCAAACAATGGAAGTGAGCCTGTCATATTGAATGCGCTGCCCCCAGGTCAGCTGCGAAGTCCTGCTACCCTGAGGGCAGCGCATTCAAGAGAAAATCAGGTGTGGGTAGATCGAGAAAGAATTGCAGAAAGAGTTAGAGAGTCTCAAGAAATCCTGCAAGGGGATGTCTGGGCAGTTCACGGAACCCCTTTCCCTCTCCAGAGGGCTGATATAAGGGGGCGCACTGACAGCTTCTTTGACTCGGTGCCCGGGTCTATAATATGGTGCCGGTGCAGAGGCAAAGGGATTCTCTAATTTGCATGGGGCACTTCTGTAATATGGCCCCTGATTTTCTTGTCTCAGCCTTCAGAAATGTTTCTCAAGGCTTGTATCTGCAGAGGGCAGTATGCTTTCTTTTGGCAATGGTATCAGATATAACCTGAAGGAGTTGTTGTTTAATGAATGCACAACTGTTTTCCTTGCCTGAGTACCAAATTATTGATACATTTCCATTGCTGAGGGAGAGTATATATATAATAATAGGCTTTGCCTGTCAGACATTGGTGGAGCCACTGAGCTCCAGATGTCAGTCAGATGAATAAAGCTTCACTCTCAAAGAATAATCCTGCTATCCGAGATTTATTTATAATTAGGTGCTCACAACATCACATTTAATACTCAATTTTCATTTTAGATTTGGATTCTTATGCAACTTCCTAGAACAGACCCACATCTTGCTGTGAAGAAGAAGCCCAAGTCTGACATACTTTGCCCAACGCAGCCCTCAGACAGGAAGACAAAGAAGTCCAAGCTTTTTTTTTGTCTTCATATCACCTCGAATAAGCAAGCACCCTCCTGATCCGCCTGCCCCTCTTGCATTTAACGGTGTCCGTTTCTAGTCAATGTCAGAGCCAAGGCACAACCTAACCCCATATATCTGAAGCTGACCAAGAGGCATAACCATGGAACTTCATAAACATCCATCAGATTCCCTAAAAATTCCAAAATTACCCAGATTCTGCCTTACACCTATTCCAACTAGTCTTATTATCCAATTCCCTAAAATAGCTCACTGAGTTCCACCACTTGTTGGGGGTAAAGGTTGGTCCACACCTTACCTATCTCCCTCCTAGACAGAAGAATAAAGTAAAATATCAACAAGTTTCAATCAGCTACCAGAACCAGATGCTTGCTGCACCAAACCAAAGATGACCAAAGTGGGTTTTATCTTCACATCCAATCCCAGGATGTCAGAAATTGTCTCACCCACAGTCCTCCAGAACTCTTCCAGGGTATTGCAGCTAGCAAACACACCGCTTACATTTAGATTCCCCATCACTTCTAATATTGGCAAGCTTCACCGGGTCCAGCAGACTCTAAGCAAAGTGAAGTGGTTTCTTCTTAGAGCAGTAGATTTAATCACAGAATAAAGCATGGTTGGAGATAGTTGACATAAATCTTCCAACTACGCAATTGGGAAGTATCCTCCCCGGACCAGATGAGGGAGCTGCATGGTTTCTTCCAATGCTGCTACCATACGTCCATACTAGCATGATACAGGGCCAAATTGGCTGTAGCAGGCACCGGGCATTTCCCTGGTGGGCGGGAATGGCGGGGGCCAGTTTTGGACCCCTGGGGACCGGTTTTGTTACAGTTGGCCAGTATTCACCAATGCTGCAATATCGACCGCCTGTAACAAAAGTGGCAGCAGGAGTGGTGCTTCCGACTCGCATTCCCCCCCCCCCCCCCCAGCCCCTTGGCGGCCAGTCTAGCTGATTGCCAGTGCTGCTTTCAGTTCCCAGTCCAGCGTGGCATGATACCTCCTTCTTGCTTAGTTTCTTACCTCCTTCTTTCTTATTTTCTCATGTCCTTCTTTCTTAGTTTCAGATCCTGAAGATCCTTTTCCATAGAGTTTACCTCAGCATCTATCCACCCCAGATTTTTCAGCCAAGCAGCTTAATCTGGTAGAATTTAAACCTGGAAAGCGTTTCGTTTGTCAATTCCTTCCAGGTGTCCCACATGTCCCACCGGAGGGCCTTGCCCCTTTCCACCATCTGCCCCCAATACAATATTCCAGCTTCTCTCTGCAGCCTTGCCAGACTACCCAGCAAGCAATCCAGAGTCCCTGGTGAATCCCACGCTGGTGATCATTTACTCTAGTACGGTATCCCCAAGGAAAAATATGGGAACCCCGAACTTATACATGAAGCTCGTCTCAGGTAGGTCATTCAGCATTGCAATATACATGCGACCCATCAATGAGCTATTGAGGCAGAGCAGAAGCATCCAGATATTCTTCAGTTAATACGCCCATTGGTACAGTTGAACATCTAGAAACCCTAATCCTTCAGTCCCTATTGTCCTCCTCAGCTTGTTCCAAGAGAGTCTGATCCTCTTATTGTCCTAAATAAAAGATGAAATTCTTCAACCCAGGCTGTGAAGATCCTGTCATGCTGAGTGCAGCATCCTAGAACATACTGCCTGTACACAGCACATGTTCTGTTGTCTTCCTGACACTCACAAGTTCTGGTAAACTCTTGGCATTGATGTAAAGGTTCTCTGAAACCTCTGGATCCTGCGCTCATCTGGAACTGGAGACAAATTGTTAATAATAAGGCTTGTAACTATTGTGGCCATTTAAGTCCAGTGTTACTTCACCATACAGAAGGGGGCCGGAATGTCCATTTAAGCAAGAATTATTTTCTGAGTTCCTTGAATTTGGTGGCCATCATTATGGTTTTCCTCTGGTGGTTGCCATCCTGTGTTTGATATGAAGAGTGGTCCCAAGCCTCTGGATGCTGTAAGGCAATCGGCTAGCCAGCCTCCCCTCACAGCCATGCATGTTCTCTGACATCATGGTGTTAAGGGAGTGTGATGCCCTTGTCTTAGGGCCTGATTACAATTTTCGGCAGTGCAGGAGCAGGCCACCGTTTTGCACCACTGAAGATCACTGCTGCCCGCCCACCAGATTACAAGTTTTAAGTGGTCGGGCAGGTGGGCGGCATGGCGGTCCCATTGCACTGCCTTAGAAAACAGGCACTGCAATGGGTCGGCACAACAAGGTTCCTCCACAGCAGGGACTTGACAGTCCATGCCGTGCAGTGTAGGAAAGTAGCATCTGCTGCTTATGGTTACCCCTACTTTTTGCTGATGTCACACTGTTTTTGGACTAGTCTGACTGGGATCCTGCTATTCAGGACCCCAGTCTATCTGCTGTCTCCCTTAAATTGATATGCATGTACTTTAGGTACACTCCAGATTGGATACTTGGGTACCCTTATCAGTCCCTAGTATATGGTACAACATGTTCCCAGGGCATAGGTATCCCAGAGGACCCCATGGGCTGAAGCATGTATTATGCCACGCATGAGAGGCCATCCAAATTGACATGACAAGCCTGCTACATCATACTGTGTAAGCTAGTGCTTGCACCACTTACTTAAGATATAGGTTCACTATATCTATCTAAATCACTACACTTAAATACCTATCAGTCAACCCTATGGCAGGCCTTATCAATCCTGAAGGCAGGGTGCTGGGTTTTACGTTAGAGGGTGCCCCTGCATGAGCAGAGCCCCTCTGCAGCCTTCGGAGACCATTCCCCGGGGTTGTCTGTTATGCAGTCAGACATATATTTTTAAGTGTATTATAACCTCGCAGTAAATGCTAACTTTAAAACGAAACATGTCGTGTTTGGAGTCAAACACCTTGGAATCATACCTCCACACCAGTAACTGTTGTGGGAGATATGATTCCACCCTTCCAAAGGGACATATGTGGGTCACCAGTCTACCCGGTACCAGCTACCTCGACCTGGGCAGCACAAAATGGATGCTGGCAGCCACAGACACGATTCTGCTCTCCTGCTGCTGAGCCAAGCTTGAGCAGAGGAAGGCATGACAATAGACATCCTGTCACAGGGAGGTGTGACCACCTCCCAGACAGGGTTGAGTGTATTGGGGCAGGGTGAGTGCACTCTGAGCGTGCCAGAAAGTCTGTACTGGGGGCACATTTGGTGTCCCTGTGCATAGTCCAGCTCAAACCAGTTCTGGGAGCCATTGGCTCCTGGTCTGGTGCGAAACTGGACAAAGGACATGGGTGTAGCCACCCCTCTGTCCTGCCCCTCCCTTAGGAGGGTCCACAGAATCTTTCCAACCCCTTCCCATGGGTATAAAGTGGGTTACCTGACTACAGGACTTTAGATTTTACCTGGAAAGATTCTGCAAAGAAACCAAGTACTTCGACTGCCTGCACGACGCTGGACGACTGAAGAATCTCCCTTGGAATAAAGGAGTTACTCGCCTGGAAAAGCAGGCAACTAAATGCATCTGACTGGTTTGCTTCTCTCAAGCTCCTGAGGATTCTGAAGATTTCAGCAACACAGGAGGTGGGTTCCCAAAGGTCCCTGAGGTTGATCTACCCTCTCAGTGATTCTGAGACCAGTATCCTTCGTGGGGACCGTGCAACCCGAACCCCTGTGCACCGTGTACTTTTGCAATTGCATATGCTTGTTGACAATTCCCGAGCTTTTGCATTGGACTCTGTGTAGTCCTAACCCCCAGCAGTATTTGCACTGAAGATTTCCGGCCTCCACTCCTCGAGTGTCCTGTGGGTTGGTACTTTTCAAACTTGCTTGAGGTCTCCTCGCGATCCCTGGTCCGTTGGCCTGTGTGTCCTGGCGAGGGTCACTTTGTTTGTTCTTGGGCTTACCTGATTGATCCAGACATGCCCTGACTCTCCAATGCTTGGAGAGTCCCCTGGACCTTGCTGTTCCACACCGTGACCTGTTTCCTCTGACCACGTGGGCTGCATTTTCCAAGACTTGTTCGTGCTCCAGCCGGACATCGAGCCCTTAGCACTCGAAAATCTTCATGAGACAGCTCGCCTCCAGACCCTGGTTGTCCTCAACATCTCCTGGTCCCCGTGGCTGCAGAGTCAAGCAACCCTTCTTCACTCCTGAAGCACCTGACATCGGTGGGCATTCGACTACTGAGCCCCTGGTCACCTGAAGTGACCCAGACTCTGTCCCCTCTGCTTTCAGGTCATTCTCACCTCGAATCCAGGCTTGGATTCCACCGGACATTCTTCGCCCTCCTGGCAGCAGTACTTCTTTGCAACTCTCCATTGAAAACAACGAAGGTTTCCGACACCATCTGACTCCTATGCACCCGGTTCCTCTGGGATAGGTAACACGGGTACTTCGGTACTCACTGGTGAGTTGGCCTTAGAACCTCCTATGTTCCAAAGGGTTTGCTCGAAGTCCTCTTAGAAGTGTTCTTAACTTTGAATTTTACAACCGCGACTTTGCCATAGAGTTGTACGTGTCTGTGTTTTCTCACTGCACCCGTCCTCCGTGGGCTCCCTGTGTCACTACTCTGGGTGGTTCCTTGGGGTTCCTACAATTCTACATGCTCTAGGCACTGTGTCTAGTCAAGGCGTTATTGGTATACCATTTTTTTAAGTATATGGTTCAGTCTCGCCCTGGAGAACCGCTGTGTATTTTGCTATTTAAAAATGTTCTATTGATTCAGTATTGTGAACTTTGTGCCCTAGTCTCGTACAGAGACTAGTAGAGAGTGTTATATTAATAAATACATATTTTTATATAACTACTGTGTGGTTCTCCTTTCATTTAGTCATTTAGGAGGTGATATTCTGGTCAAACAAGCTGCTTTACACTCCTTCAAGATTAAGCCTGAAGGCTGCTCTCCATAGCTACCACAAGGATAGCTTTCAATAAGG
This sequence comes from Triturus cristatus, assembly GCF_964204655.1. Classification (NCBI taxonomy): domain Eukaryota; kingdom Metazoa; phylum Chordata; class Amphibia; order Caudata; family Salamandridae; genus Triturus; species Triturus cristatus. The sequence continues at coordinate 976,582,001 of NC_140583.1, forward strand.
TTATCTTTGACCTCATACATCATAAGGGTCGTGTGGACTGGTACAGGGTGCCCACTTTAATTAGTGGACAGCATATACCAGGTCACCTTCTCGCATGCAGGAACTGTGGTGCATGCACACTGGAGGGCACAATATGTGCCCCCTGCATGCATCCCCATGTGGAGGAGACACAAGGGGCCCTGTAGGGCCCCCTTTGTTTCCTCTCTAACACGGTTTCCATGGAGGAGGATCCTGCATGACACCACACCGCTGATGGAGATGAAACTCATAATATGCTTGCCAGGACACCAGTGGTCTTTCCAGGTATATTACCGCCTCATGACCACCACGCCACCTCCAGGAAATGGGTTTTACAGGCGGTAGTCCCATGGCGGTCCAACCGCAAAAGTCGTAATGGGGCAGTCGGATTGCTGGTGTGGCAGTGGCTGGGCCACCACTGCCGTGCCCCCGTGAGTCTGGCTATCCTCGGACCACCAGACTCTTAATCAGGCCCTTAGTGTTTTCATGACTGGATAAGAATGAACAGGGATGTGGATCTGAAAAATGATTTTTTTCTGACTTAGTATGTAGCAAAGTCTTTGAGGAGAGGGCCCTACCGAAAAAAGCAGGTGTGTGACGGAGCTCCTGTCCTGGGTCACAGGGCCAGTGGGACAGAAGTGTAATTACTAGCAGTGCTATTGTAAACTAGCAGGGATTAGTGTAACACAACAGCAAAGAACAAGCCTCCATTACTTCAATAGAGTACATGTACATTTTGTATCGCAACCAGTAGCACACATGATGTTTCTCCTGCAATGAGCACCTGAGGACCTCTCCTGATCCTCCTCCTCAGTCTGTTCCTTATCAACCCCTCTCCATTTGTGATCGTAGTTGGGGGATCTTCTGTACTCACAGGTCATGTCCTGGCTGAATACCTCATATCAATGATCAGCCGGTTAACATGCATTTGCTCCTTATCCCCCCAATTTAATCACCAAATCAGTTGTTATGCTGGAGTGGAGTGTCCATGTGGGTGGTTGAGGGAGAAGGAAGGAGGAGTGGGAGAAAGATAAACAGAAGATGGCTTAGGAGAGTAAAGAAAACAACATTTTATTGACAGCCTGGAGGTAACAAACTGAACCGGTGGCCTGGAGTAAAAGCTATCCGTGCCCCCTCTAACTCTGCAAACATAATAAGACGGAGCGCTGAAATGTTTCAGACACTCACCCTCAGTCACTATTGGATCTAGGTTGAATCCATCATCGTTCTTTTGCTCACTTCGCCACCCAAGTTCAGACCAGCCATATGCAAATCAGTCTTGACCCTGTGCCTCATGGGAACAGTCCAACACGAACTGCCAAGCCAGGTCCTCCCTGGACTGGATACAAGCATCCTGGGACCAGTTTCGGGGTAACATCCCTCACAAGCCAGGCTAGCTTGAATCCAGTGGCAAAGTGAGCAAGGATCCACTTCTGGGAATACCCTGCCAACCTAGGGCAAACAATGCAAACACAATAAGATGATGCATGGAGCTCTGAAACTATTCAGACCCTCACCCCAGTTACAGATCTGGGTTAAATCCATCATCGTTACTTAGCTTACTTCACCACCCCAGATCAGACCGAGGCTCTAGGCGGCACGGTCCTGGACCCAGCCTAAGCATGCCAAACGCCGGCCCTGACTGAGCACACAACTACATTGAACTACACATTTCCCTGCAGGATCAGCTAGACAACTAGTTCAGAAGTGTTATCTTGAGTGTAAAATGTGCGCTTGACTAAATCAAACTGTTGATGAGGAACTGGACTGGCTTTCACTTCGAAGACTGTTACTGTGAGGGTTTCTGCAAAAAACAACACAGTATTGTGGATGTTGCTGCATGAGGACCATTGTTTAGTATTGTCCACAACCCCTTGCCTAAATTCACTTCTAAAGTTCTCAAGTCTCTTTCCTCCCAACTTTGAATTGAGCAATGAAAGAAGCCAGTGAAATGTCCTTACTGAGGAAGCCGTAACCAGATGCTCCAAATCATTGGAGTCGGTGCGACAGAAAGTGCAAAATGTTATTGGCGTAGAGTGGTGCGTCAATCAATTCATATACAATTTTAGAGAGAGAATTGTGGGAGATATGCTCTCTTTTAAATGACCATAGTCTAGTAACACCTCATAACTGTGTGCCTGCTGTCCTGCAGAACCCTAAATGCCAGTGCCCTTAGAACAGGAGGCCTTAGTTCAAGTACTTTTTTTTTTTTTTAATAAACATATTTTATTAAATTGTTAAATTATTGAGAGCGCGCGGCGGCGGCGGCAAGATGGCTGCACACTGAGGAGGCTCCGTAGCGTCGGAATGGAACTTTACCACGAAGGGACCTCTTCCTGGAACTTTACCCGCTCACAAAACAATGTGAGTATGTCGGAATCCGCCATGATGATAGCGGCGAGTTTCCGACCAACGTAACACGCTTCTGGCCTTTATTTTCAGCTTGGTGTGCCCGGCATTGCGGCCGCCATTTCACGCGCGCTTGGAATGGCACTGCGCAATTCCCCATCCTCATAGTTCGAATCAGGGCTGCCACAACATGCGCTTACCACACCGCTCAAAGACAACAGATGGGAGGCACTTTAACATTACCTGCAGACATTTTCTCATCGTACAGCTGCAATTTTGTCTTCCCTCCAGTCTTAGACCTCTATTCTACTTTAGTCATCTCTGCACCTTGCTGCCATCATGTGGTCACTTTTAAATGTGCATCTTATTTTACCTCACCCTTACAGGCATTGAAGCTAAACTGGTGTGTGTATTCATAATAGGGCATTCAATTGTACGGCAACTTCATCAACACTGCAGCAGCTACTATATGCAGCTTTTCTATAGTGCAACTCATAAGGCTTTACCCCAAAATAACACTTTTGTCGTCACTATGGATGTGTTGCTGCTCATTGATAGCCACCTGTGATGCAATTCACCTCAGCTTTTATGTATTGAGCCTTTTACATTTGCTCCCTCCTACCTGCAGTTGGTTTGGATGGCGTTGCAGTGTTTTGGCGCATACTAATTTGTAATCTTAATTTCTATTTGGCTTTTTGAAACCTTTTTTTTTTTTTTTTTTTAACTTTAGCTATGAGCCTGTTTTACCTACTGTACTTGCCCCTGGGTAGTTTCCTTTTTGCTACTCACTTTTTTCTACAAGCACATACGGTCATTTCTGCTATTATATTGGCTGCTTTTCCACGCTTTCGGAACTCACTGCATCTACTTTGCCATTTCCAGCGACTATGGATCTTTCGCAGTCCAACAAATATCAAGGAACTTCAGGGTCCGCTTCTGGAGGTCGAAAAGACTCTACAGGCAACATTAGCAAACGTCTCAAAAAGGACCCCTCCTCTCCCACCAAGTCTCCTCTTCCCATCACGTTAGAGGACATCATGGAGGAGTTGCGTCTTTTCCGCCCATTCATGTCGGACACCACCACCACTCTCCAAAGAATCGAGGAAAAATGGTCTGGTCTTGACATGAGACTCTCTGATGTTGAACAGAAGGTGAGCGATGCGCAGGATGTTATTGCTAAAGTTGACGCCGTTACCAAAGAAGTTAATCAACTTAAAAAATCTACCGAGGATTTAGAAAATCGGAATCGGCGTAACAACTTGCGCATTTACGGAATCCCGGAGGGTTCTGAAGGCTCTGACATGATCTCCTTCTTGAAATCCCAGGTTTTGCAGCTTGTTGGTCTCCCAAAATCAGTTGACTTTAATATTCAAAGAGCGCATAGATTAGGGCCTCAAAATGCATCCTCTGCCCCAAACCAAGAGGTATCATTGCCTACTTTCTATTATACTCTAAACCTTATGGCAATCCTCGCTGCAGCCAAACAACACAAGCAGATGTTCTGGTCTGGCCACAAGATTTTTTTCCGTCAGGATGTGTCTAAACCAACTGCCAGTAGACGCAAAGAATTCCTAGATCTCAGACCGTCCTTAAAATCCATGAACGCTCGCTATGGCCTTATACACCCCTGTTTCTTCAAAGTGACTTACAAGGAAAGAACATTTTCATTTGACGACCCAGCTGATCTTCGGAAGTTTATTTATACTCATCGAGAGGAACACATGGACCTTAATTGTCTCATTATTGCCTTCTGTTTAATGTATATATGTATATATGTATATATATATATATATATATATATATATATATATATATATATATATATATATTTTTTTTTTTTTTTCTCTTTCTTTTGGGTCATACATATGTTGTAATTCATTGTTAATGGTTCCTTTGTCTGTTTTCAGGTTGTTCCTGTGTGCTGGTTAGATCAATCGTTTGTCTCTCTTGTTCGACTTATCCTGTTGATTTGTTCCCCTGTGTCTGGTAAGCGCCATCTTTCTTGACCTCATTTGTTTAATTTGGCCTTTCTTTTTTTTTTAATATTTAATCCCTTCATGCTTATTAGATGTTATATTGTTGATTTCTGTTCTTGATGCTCCTCCCACAGGTGTGGTTGTTTTGGTCACTTGCTGTCCCCCCCTCCCTCAACATTGTTAATTGTCCTCTTCTCTTTGATCGTCATGACTAAAGCTTCCTGGCTTTTTGTCATCCATTTCTTCCTAACCTTTTCGGTAGCCTTTGCTCCCTCTCCTTTCTTATCTGTTTGTCTTCTCTCCTCTCTACACCTCCCCTCCTCTCTATTTTTTTCCTGGCAACATTATTCTGTTTTTTACTTTCTTCTAAACCTTTTTTTTTTTTCTTCTTTCTTTTCTTCCTATTTCATCTCAACCTTGTTCCTGCTGCGACCATTCCATATGAATTCATCTCCCTGGGCTGTCTTCTGCTATCTTTCTATCATTATTCCCCTTCTCGCTAATTCACTCCCTACTCTCCTCCCTCTCTTACTTTACTTCATCTTTATGCTTACCTTTATTTAACATTTACTCATGAAAGGTCTTCGCGTTATCTCCTGGAATGTTAAAGGTATTCGCAACCCTGTTAAAAAACAGCGAGTCTAATCTCATTTGGTGAGATTGAAGTGTCAAATTGCATTGTTGCAAGAAACCCACCTTAAACTACAAGATATGTCTTCACTGCGTAGGCAATGGGTAGGAGACATTTTTTGTTCGCCGGCAGTCAATAATAAAAACGGTGTTGTTATTTTGTTTCATAAAACGTTGAATGTTCAGTTACAAAATGAGTATCACGATAACAATGGTAGATGGTTGTTTTTAAATACCACTGTTAATGATACACAACTTTCCTTTTGCAATGTTTATGGCCCTAATGGCATTGATTTAGCTTTTTGGAACAAATTTTCTACTCTTCTCTCTTTGCATGCATCTGACAGCTTAACTGTGGGTGGTGACTGTAACCAACTCATGGACCCCTTTCTGGATCGGAAGTCACAAACCAGATACGTCCCCAACAAGATGCAAAAAGCTTTTTATAGAGCCATTTCCTCTAGAGGTCTAATAGACTCATGGGGAATTTCCCATCCCGATACATTAGAATTCTCCTTGATTTTCCCCGGTTCACAAATCTCACTCCCAAATTGACTACATTTTCCTCACACAACACGCCCTGCAATTCATGTCTAACTCAGAAATTGGCTCCATCCTCATTTCAGACCAGGCCCCCGTCATTTTAGATCTGGACTACCCTACATCCTCTCCCTCCTCTCGTCGCTGGCGCTTTAATAACTCTCTCCTCTTAGACTCCCAATTTGTCGAACAATTTACTTCCTTTATGGAAGAATATTTCCTTAACAATCTTCACTCTACTCCTCATTTTCATTTTATTTGGGATGCCTTCAAGGCTGCCGCACGAGGATTTATCATTGTTTATGTATCTCAGAAGAAGAAGAAAGCTCTCTTGCAGTCTTCCCTGATCCTTAAACAGATTAAAGACCTTGAACATCAATATTTCACAACAAATTCTACTGATACATTATCTTCTCTTATTAAAGCTAAAATGCAATACAATAAACACTTGTGGGATTCTGCCAGTAATAATCTTCTCAAATTTAATGCAAAGATGTATGGTGGTCGGAATAAGGTGGGTAAATCACTTGCAAACTATATTAAAATTAAGAAGCAAAAATCCAAAATTATCGCTATTAAAGATAATCAGGGGGTTTGTCATTCTACAAACAACTCTATTCTTGATTGTTTTGTTCAGTATTATACCTCTATATACACTCCAGAATCTATTCCGTCTTCTGTGCACATTGATTCCTTTTTCATGCTATTCCTAAAACTCCCGAAACTTCTATAAATCTCACATCCTTAGATACTCCTATATCAGACAAAGAAATAGTCAATGCTATTACTCTGTTGCCCAAAGATAAGTCCCCTGGTCCGGATGGCTTTACTGTTCGCTTTTTTCTTCACTTTAAATCATTCTTAATACCCCACTTACTTCCCTGATTAATTATTTTCTTACTACAGGTGAATCTGCTGGCTCTTTTACTCAGGCTATGTTATGTTTGATTCCTAAAAAGGACAAAGACCCTTCCATGTGCAAGAATTATAGGCCTATTTCCTTAATCAACACCAACTGCAAAATTTATGCTAAAATTCCAGCTATTCGCATTAATAAAGTTATCCCTGATCTTATTAATATTTATCAATCGGGGCTTAATTCTTTATAATTTTTGTGGTAACCCCGTTTTTTAAATTTTTTTTAATTGTATTGATGTTCTACATTGTCTATTATATTCAATAAAGCTTTCTAAACTTAAAAAAAAATGTTAAATTATGAAACAAAGAAAGCATTATACCATCAGATGAAAGTATAAAAATGTAGTATCGTTGACATAAAAGTGCATTTTCCATTACCACCCCTCCCCCCCCCCCACCCACTCCAGCCCCATTAAATCAATCGTCTTTAGCAGGCACATCTTCCAAATTGGTAGATGAACCTTAGTATTCTCACCATTTATCCGAAATTTCCAATAATGTTTTAGGGCAACCACTGGCCCTGTAGGTCGGTTCCTCTTGTCCAGCACACCAATCCGTGCCAGCTTGGGGGGTCAGGACGTTTCCAGGATTATGCAATGTCTCTTTTCACCACAAGGGTCATTAGACACACCAGAGCTCTGTCTCCACGAGAGCCACCAAGATCCTTCAACACGCCAAGCAGCGCCAGTTTGGGAGTCATTTAGGACTGCGGCTAGAGTGTCACTCATTCTAGCCCAGCATTTAGCAATGATTGGACACTGTCCCACCATATGGAAGAAATCCAATTTGGGGAGGTGACAGCGTGCACATCTTGGATCTTAGGGCAGTCCTACACCATACAGGCATTGGGGTGTCATGTATGTTTGATGTAAATAGTATTGTTGACTCTGGCGTAATAGGACCGTGTAGATAGTGGACTCCCGAGGGGCCACGCATGCCTCCCTCCATTCTGTCTCCTTCATCTCCCCAACCCACTTCTCCCATCTCTGACGAAGCCGTTCCAGAGTCTCCGGGGCATGGGTTACTAAAGTGCGGCAGAGTTGAGAGATACCACCACGTCCTATCTTCCCCATCAACAGCTTTGCTTCAAGCTGATTAAACTCTGGGAGATTTTGAAGACGCGCATGGTAGCCACCAAGAACATGACGTATTTGAAGATACCTATGAAATGGAGTGTGAGAAAGTTAGAAATGATTCTGGAGGTCGGCAAATAAAAATATGGTGGAGCCCTGCCGTATATCGGATAGCGTAGCGATCCCCAACAATTCCCATTTACTGAAACCCTTCAGGCACGAAAAATGCTCTAGCCACCGTCCCCTCCAAAGGGGAGTTTAATTAATCTTACTAAGTTACATAAATATGGTAAAAGAAAGACCCAACCCAGCTTCAAGCTTCCGCGTACACACTGGTCACATAATGGAAGCAAGTGGCTTCACCAGACCATAGTGCCGAGTACAGTCTCCTCACACTCGCTGATGTGGCGAGAATTCTGCTTAGGTGAGCTTGCTTGCAGCCTAGGTTTTCCTGTACCTTTGCTCTTGCTTTGTCAGACTCCTGCGAGACATGCTATAAGTCTCATGTCATGGTCTGGAAGTAGAGTTATATTTTTTTAAGGGTCCGCTCATATACGCATGCAGCTGAAATACCAAACCAGGGCCCAAATTTACTAGTGCTTTGCATTACTTTCATAGCGCAAACCCAACGCAAAGTGTTAAGCTGAGATTTACTATCCAACGCAAATCAGGATCTGTGTTGGATGGTTTCCCAAAGTAATGCACAGCTGCTGTATGCCCTGCTTTCCGTTACTTTGCTTCATGGCACCATTCTATGGGTGGTACATAGGCATTCCCAAACAGCCACCCATTTTCATACAAATCCCTTTCTACAAACATTTGTTAACGGGTATTTCTGCCAAAATCTTGTGCCTTCTTGAGGCTGGCGTAAGTTTGAGAAATGTTTTCATTACGTCTCTTCTTCAAACTTTGCTTTCATGCTGCATTGTATAGCACACATACAAAGCAGGAAAAGAGTTAAAGGATAGTGTTTGTATTCAAAGGCTATCACACACACATACATACCTGTACTATTACACAAGGGTGTGTGCATTGGCGCATGGCAGCCTAAAGTGCAGGGAGAGAAGAGAACACCGCCATATTTTAGTAGCTCGGGCATTGTACTGCTCTTCCCTTTCAGACAGTGCAGTGCCGAAGCTTTATTTGCTGCGCTGCTTGAATTTTTCCTAAATCTGAGACCAATAGTCATGGCCTAAATGAGAATGAAATGAATACTTATGATGGGGTGGGCATTCTACAGCTGCAACCTGTGGGTGTCCCTGCATCAACCTGAATGTGATACCAGGAGGACCTTAAACAGATACTACAAATTCAGGTTTCCTGAAATTGGCATTTCACTTGTCTTAGTAGATGTCTTTAATACATAACACTATGTAGGGAAGTGGAAATACCCATTAGACATAAACAAGTAAAAAATAAAAATAGAATTGACCTGCTGACGTGCAGTTCCACACCATAAATTGCCTTCACGCATACCACAACACAAAGGCAGCACAAAAAAAGAGGAACAAAAAGTACTTTGTCCGAAAGACAGTCATAAGGTCGCAAATAATTTCTCAGAAATGCATTTTTTTCATGTAATGTGCTCCGTTGTAGTGCCTCTAGTACAAAAAAGTCATGAAATTATCAGCACACCAGACACATGCAGTGCGGGCTGAGTAGCACATTCTGTGTATACTGCACTGCCCGACCATACAGGGCACCTAGGCGGGTACGGATGCATGAGGAAGGTCGAAATGCAGGTATATATCAGACACCTAATATGGCTGCCACAGACAGACCCTCATTGCGGATAGCCACATGGTGGTCTGTGGTCTTAACGCCTATCAGAAATGATACCGAACACCCACCTACCTCTGGGGTCACAGGGTGGGGATAGCTATGTAACAGAAACACACCTCATAGAGGAGGAGGCAGGGTAATTGAGGAAAAAAGCCGTGGCCAGTTTATCTCCTCCATGTACTCTTCCTATCTATTTATCAAATTTTTAAAGTGCTTTGTCACCAACTGGTATCCTGGAGCTAGCCACTAAGACAATCATGAGAGACACAGAGGAGATAGAAGCCCCGAAAGAGAACAGAGCGTCAGGATTAGCACATCCCAGGGTAATAACCAGCCTGAACTCAGAAACTACTTAGGAAAGAGCCAGGTCTTGAGAGCTTTCCTGAACTGCAACAGATCGGTTAAGGACCTTCATGAGAAAGGAGGTGAATTCCATAGCTTGGCTGCACTGACCATAAAGGTCCAGCCATTTTGCCTGGATTTCCTGAACTTGGTCACCCATAGCAGATTGGCTGACGCAAACCGAAGAGATCTACTAGGAATGTACCTTCTCAGCCTCTTTCCCAGTTGAACAGGGCCCAGCCCCTGAAGAGCTTTAAACACAATGCAGGGGGGTTTAAACACATTTCTTTGCTTAAGCAGTAGCCAATGCAAATCCTTTAATGCCGAGGAGAAAGAGGCTCTCCTAGGTCTATTGAGGGCAAATTTGGCTGCTGGAACCTGAACCCACGACAGGCGATGTAATGCATACTCCGGTGCACTTCGGGCATTATAGTAGTGCAGGTGACTAAGAATAACACTATGAGCTACCGAAGTTCTGATGGAAAGGGGTAGCACCGGCAGGATCTTCCGCAAAGTTCTCAGGAGCGCGAAGCAAGTGCCTGCAACTTTATTCACATGACTCTCCACACTAAGTTTGCCATCAAACATGACTACTAAATTCCAGACCGACTTTACAGGAACACCAGTCCAGTCAAAAGGGTTTGGATAGACATCCTCCCAAACACCACAGAAAAACAAGAATGACAGAGACACTACAAGAGACTATGGAGCAATTGGACAGTGTGCATATCTGGCGCGTCCTACACCCAGTGGATAAGCTAAACTCATGCTACTCACTCAAACATAGTGCATACAGCCGGTTAGACCGCATCCTTGCATCTAGAGGGTTTAGCCCCTGATTCCCGACGGCTCATTACCTCAATAGGTTCCTATCTGACCACCCCTCACTAGGTACGGATTATAAAAGGTTAGTACCCCAAGCGCTAACACAGACTTGGCGGCTACGCCCGGAAGTCCTCACAGATGAGGTCTTTAGGACATCACTATGCACGACCATGGAAGAGTACATACAAAATAACTGGGGGACCACAACAATGCATGCTATGGAATGAGAGGCAATGAAGGCAGTCCTCTGGGGTGAGTGTGTGTCTACCACATGCGGTATCATGCAACACCTCTGAGGCACACTGAAATGACAGGAGACACAATTGACGGACTTACAGGCATGAGAGGGGGTGGACAGCCGGAGGAATCTTTGGTGATCCGGAGAGACGTTGCATGGACGTGGGACATCCTGGGTAGGCGCACCTTACGAGACGATATGCAGAAACTGCTCCGGTAGGGGGACACGTCCAGATGGTTGTTGGTGAGACTGTTGAGGCGGGAGGCCCCTACCTCACTGATCTTAACCCTGACTAGACCAGATGAGACTGATCTTAACCCTGACTAGACCAGATGAGACTGAGACAATAACGCAGTCCACCATACACACATTCTTTTTGTGTTGAAATTATTTTTATTGAATTCACAAATGTCAATAAAAACAAAGCCGAATTCAAGCAGCAAAAGTATAGAAGAGTGATAACAATTGTCAAGTGTAATGCATATGAATCCAGCAATAGAGAAGTAGAGAAGGGGAAGGGGCCAGTATAACAGACAAGCAAGTAAATTAAGAGGGGAGGGAGCAGGGAGTGAGAGAGAGAGGAAGGAATGGAGCTGGACACACAAAGACAGGGGGGTGGACAAACGGGTCAGTTTTCCCCTATGAATGGGGACCATATCGGGTGGAACTCACCAGCCCTATCCATCAGGTTATAGATCACCTTCTCATCGGAGGCATTCCGAAACATGGCCGCAAGTCATTCCCAGTGGGTTGTGACCGAAATGACTATTCTTCATAGTAAAACGACAGAACACATCACGGCGGAAATAAGGCTCTGATATAGAGTTTGGTGGACAGGTACTCCGTAACAAACATGACTGATACCCCCTCCTCGGCTTATTACAAGTTATCTGCTCTCAGCAAAGTAATAACAGAAAACATGGCCTTTGAAGTGATCATGGTGGGAAATTTTAATTCAAAACTGATTTTGGGTCAGATGCCACAGATATCATTTTAGGTGTCCTGAAAGCTGTTTCAGCTAATGAATACGAGGACAAACGCTCCCTCACTTACATACATTTAACCTAAGATCCTTGAATGGCTGTATCAAAATAGACATGCCTTGCAATTTATAGAACAGTGGTTTGTTGTTACAGACCGAGGCCCTTATTTATGAGGGTTTGTGCCGCTGGGTGTCACTTTTTTGTGAAGCTGTGGTGGTATATACAATGTGCCACACTGTGTCCTATTTACAAAGTGACGCCTCTAGGCAGATGATTCACTTTGTAGAGCCCTGTGCTACATTATACCTGCATCAGGTATAATGTATGCAGGGTGGGAATTACCACATAAAAAAGCCTTGTAGAAGTGGCGCAGTGAAATCTATGAGATACCACTGCATCACTGCAATGATTAGACTGTCATAATCCTTACGCCTGCTTCGAGCAGGCGTAAGGAGTGATGCAGGGCCTTTTACATGGGCCTCGCCCCAAGTGTAATGACATATTGCTGGAGTTGCATCAGTTTACAGACACACTCCAGCAATGCACCATTACTGCGCCACCAGATACGTTAGGATTCCTGACGTATCTGTGCAATCCTTGCAACATAGAGGGCCATAGTGTAAAGACGGCACATTAATGGTGTTGCAAGGATGGCGCATTGAACAGTGTTGCATCGCTGTTTTTTCCCAGCGATTAAACACTTTTCATAAATGAGGAACCATATTTTTATGTCCATTGCATTTTTCTAGAAGAAATTATATGTGAAAGTAATTACGAGAGAAACAGTGATCACTTTCTATTAGTGTTGGATATGACACGTGAAGTAAGAAGGGCTCTTGATAATCTGGCAGAGGGAACTGCTTTGGATTTGGTTCAATATAAAAGAATTAAGTGGGACCAGTAATTTATTGGTATTATGGATGCAACAATTTAATATTTTAGAGAAGAAGGTTAGCATATAATCAACATTTTTATATCAAGCAAAGCAACTGCTATGGGCCATAACAACAGGTGATTTAATAGCTGCTTGAAAAAGAAGAGTAAGATGGTACAGAGGGAATTAGAGCCCTTTTTAAACTCCCAAAGTCCCACTCACAGCTTGCTCGTCAAACAAGTGCCAAAAAAGGCGATTTCAGAGGCCAAACATGCTTTTAAGTAGAATCAGTGGACTAAGATCTTGATGATCTCAAGGCAATACAATAGGTGGGAGTTTGGCTCTTTCTAAACAGATTAGATAAGATAAATATTGGTAATGGTGGGAATAGTGTTAATAAGCAGAAATTGATTGATCACATAAAATCTGTGAACATCAATCCCACTCTGCTGCCTGTGGGGAGGGAGCCTGATAAGGAAGGGCCGCCGAGCTGCTCCCTGATGGATAACACCGGAGTGCATCGAGCTCCGCCATAAAAGTAAAACATGGAAAGAATAGCAAGAGTTCTGGGTCTCCACAGGAAAGATGTGGCCTATGGACAAATGGCCTTCCAACCTCAGCTTTCAAATATGATTTGAAATATTGGTCAAAACGGTTCAGTCCGTTGTTTAATTCAGCTTTTGAGATATCATTTGTGTCAAATTCTTGGAGGGGCTCACCTTGCATGGTATATACAAGAAAAGTGGTGCAGAGGATCCATACAACAATAGGCTGGTAGCCTTGCTGGATGCAAAAGCATGTGTGAGGCTATTGTTAGAAGAATTGGGGGCATATTTACAAGCCCCTATTGCCACAGGAACGTCACTTTTTCCGATGTTCCTGTGGCGATAGGGGCTTCGCCTCATTCACAAGGTGCCGTTAAGCCGCTTAAGGCCACCTAGTGAATAAGGCCCGCTTTCACACTACACTTAGCGTTCAATGGGTGTTGTGGTAGGCTTTCGACCGCAACAACCCATATATTTTGACGCTGCCCCGTATTTACAAGGGTGGCGTAAATATGGGGCAGTGCCAAAATTAAGACCAGGGAAAACTTGGTCTCAACAAGGTGAAACGATGAGCTTTATTTCTTCTTGTTTTTGCTGTTTCACATACAGAATCACGTGTGTCACATGATTTAGCCTCCTTTCACAGGGTCACCCGGTGAAGAGGAAAAATCACACGATTGGCAGGGAAAACAAGCTGAAAACTACTGTAAGCAGTGGCTTTCCAGCTCGTTTTCGAAGGCAGTAAGCAGCCGATGTCTATTAAGAGGTGTGAAAACACTCTAGAACATCAGCCTCAATGACCCTTTGTTTTTTTGCTCTTTTTGGGAGGGGGTGGCAGGATTGGTGAGGGGCAGAGTGCCACTTAGGTAGCTCTCGGCACAAGGTCCTCACAAAGTGAAATTTGTTTGTTTGTTGGCACGTAAGGGTATAAGAAGTTGTGAGAGTTTGAGATAGGGACAACGAAATGTCAGGAGGAGAGGGTACACATTGATAAAGTAGAGATGGGGTAAAATCACTGCTTAATTTGAGCCGGTGGTTTCCGGTGCTTGACACCCACATTTAATTGTCAACACTGGTGCTTGTAACAGTCTGCCACCCTAGAGTTGTTGGAACACTGAGTACGGAACACCCGACTTGGGACGCAATTAACACTTTTGGTATAATTTACAATATGCACTTTTTTTGCGGGGCTCGAGGAGGAAGGTGGTGCACCCTTTTGAGTCAGTCACATTGGGTAGCTTGGATGCAATGTCTGACATTACTGGCATTTGCATAGATGAAAATAAACATTTCGGGGTTTGGAGCACGGGTTTCTGAATTTGCTTCTGTCGCACTTCAGGGGGGAAGTGTGCTTTAATCTTCCACACATCTGTCTGAATCTTTCCTTACGTTGGCTCCTTTTGGGAGTGATGACATTGTGTAATTGATGGAGATGTCATTGTTGCTGACATGTTAGTAAAGTATAAATCATTGTATTTGCAGTTACCCCTGAAGAAGGGTGGAGGCACCTGAGATGCATTGGGATCCACAGACAAGTCATGAACTCATTCCATATTGTAAAACCAGTCTATGGTAACCCAATGTGATGTAACATTGTTTGTTGAACACAGGATTATGAATAGCATAACATGCTGTTTATGTGTTTGAAAAATTGGTTATCAAGAAACCATTAAAATGTTGAAAACATAATTGGTTCCAAATTGTTAAAATTAAAAAATAAAAGTTTGATGGAGCCTCCAGCTGACATAGCAGTGCTCTCTGTATGTAGGACAACTACAGGAACTCTAGGGCGCCAGACATTTTTCAGCGAAGACGAGCAGGCTCCGCTTCAAAGCAACACACTATGGGGCCTGTTAGGATGGCGGGCGGACCTGAGTCCGCCCGCCATACTAGCCGGAACGGGACAGCCTGCCTACCATGCGGTGGTCCCGCACCACTGATCATGATGTGGCAGCCACCGCTGCGGTTGCATCTGGCATTTCAACATTGCGGTGGGTGCTGCTGGCTGCAGCACCCGCTGCAATGGAAAAATGCCATGTTGTGCATTTTCATGCACAACGTGGCAGGCACCGCACGGTGCCTGCCACCTTGTGCATGGACATGTAGGGGACACCCCCAAGTGCACCCCCCCAAACTCCTGAGGGCCGCAACAGCCCCCAAAGCAAATCCCCGCCAGCCTTTACATGGCGTCGCCGCCATGGAAAGGCCTTAAAATCTCAACATCATTATATGGATGGCGGTGCCTGCTAGGCACCGCCACCATATATGAACCCCAGCTCTGCCTGGTCGGCAATCATAACGAGTGCCAACCGGGGGAAAAGCGGCAATACCCACCGCCATCGTAATATGGTCGCCATCGTAATATGGCAGTGGGTAATTTACGTTACGATGGCGAAACGGTCACCACCGCCAGCATAGCGGTGGCGATCGCTACGCCATCGTAATCAGCCCCTTACTTTTGAAAAACATGTTTACCACGATTATTTTTTGAGTGCAGCAGGATCATTTCTAATAATTAATTTACATAGGTTTGTGACAGTCTGCCACATGGTGGCGCTGTCTGTCTAATTTAGAGATGAACACAACCACAATTGTTTATTAATTAAATATAGATTGAAAAGGGCTACTTCCTGCCGCCTAAGCCCTATTTATACGATTGGGGCCCTGGAATAGTCTGAATTGTCACATTTAAATGAGTATGATGGTTAGTAGTTGTGGGTAGGATCAATGTGTGGTGCGAGCTGCAGTGGTCTCATGACGAGGGTCCTGGCACGTATTTTTATTTTTTTACAAATTAAGCACTGGACCGTAAAATAAAAAGAGAGGTGAGTTGGGGAGAGGTAAAGGCAGACAGGTAAAGAGGTGGGGTACTTAAGGAGAAGAGCAGAGAGATGCAAGGTACAGCTGTGGGATAGAGCAAGAGACAGAATGAAAAAAAGGTACTGGATGGCAAAACAAGTAAAGAGAGCAGTGAGGCAGAAAGAAAGTTTGAAGTGTGGTGGGTAGGGGAAAAGATGAGATGCAGAGAGAAAAGAGGAAAAGTAGGGAGAAAGACATGTGAGAAAAAAGAGGTGAGGTAGATACAGTACTGTGGCAGCGAGCCAATGAGTGTACCGTGCAGAGGGAAAACAATGAGTAGAGAGAGGTAGAGATAGATGTGAGGTACAGACATATATCAGGAGTGAGAGGCACTGAGCTGAAATAGAGAATGAGGTGTAGAAAGAAAAGAGACGAAGAGACGGTAACGAGAGAGAAAACGAGCTGGGGAAAGAGTCAGTGAGAAAGGAGTAAGGTAGTGAGAGAGGAGAGGTAGAGTGAACAGAGGTAGAAAGAGACAGAGGGAGATGGAGACACTATTTAGTGAACGAATGGAGAGGGACTGTGAGAAGTTAGATCCTGAGAGACAGTACGAGAGAAAGAGAGAGAGACGGGTTAGAGAGGGACGGGTTAGAGAGGGACGGGTTAAAGAGAGATGAGGTAGAGAGAGGTGAAGCAGAGAATGGTGAGGTAGAGCAAGTGCTGAGAGAGGCAGGGAGAGCTCAGTTATAGAGGAATGGAGAGAGAGAGATAGTGGGTGAGGCGAAGAGAAATAAAGCTGAGAGAGATGAAGTAAATGGAGGAGAGATACAGAAGAGTTTAATGGAAATAGAGCAGTGAGATCCAGGTAGGACACAGACAGACAGACAGGGAAGCATTGAGCGATAAAGGCTGCGATAGAGAAGCAGAGATAGAGAGAATTATATTGAGAGAGAAGTGAGATCTATGAAGGTAAAGTAGAGATGAAATACAGTGAGTAGGTACAGAGAGGTGTTGAGATAGGCAGAGAGACAGAAAGAGAGAGGGGTAGGTAGTGTGAGGTGCAGTAAGGGGAAAATAATGAGCTAGAAGGATTTTTCATTTAGTTGTCACCAACTGCCTGGGGGGTTAAGGTGGGGTGGGGGGGTGCAGGCATGCACCATAGGCTTATGAGGAGCACATGCCCATCTTTCAAATAAACAAAAATAATCTTTTTTATGCACATCATTATTATTTCTGGATTTCAGACTGTCATACTCACTTTACCAGGAGGCCCATTTTGCCCACGCCTTAAAACGGCTCTGTCTGTACACAACGCCTAAGGCAGAACTTTGCACACAAAATATAACACAGCACAGTCAAGACATACCGTTGGGTGTCAAAGTGCTCAGAAAGCACTGTTCACGACATGTCACACAGCTGCACAACAGCACATTTTAAAGATGCCATTCAGGGAACGATGTCGCAGCATCTCACAACCCCAGCTGACATCAAACAAAGCAACATTGTACAGCGCCTCCCGTTGGCTATTGTTTGAGATGGGAAAAGAGAATTGTTTTTTTCTCTACACTAGATGGTCTCTTTAAGAGATCAATTATCTACACACAACAAAGCCCGGGTGTGCATTTAGCTGGCTATGATGGCAAACAACAGTACTTGCTACCTTCAGCTTACTTATCATGCACACGCGTTTGCAGGTTAGTGGGCACATGTCCTAAACTAGGGGCTCTATGAGCAACTTGGCTAAGCCCTCCAGCCTCACCACCATAAACCTGCTTGTTACCAGTGACACAATTCTCATACTGACAGCACACGTCCACAAAACTAAATTACCTTCTCTGATGGTAGTGCTTGATAAGTCACGCCCCGGGCGAGCGATGCCATAATAATGGGATTGTCTATTTTTCAAGGTTAGATGATGAAAATAACAAACACTGTAGTCTGAATTGACATATTTTTACCATACTGGTTTATTCTAGTGTGTTTTACGACTAGCATTTTGATGCATACAGGTTATGTCAGAAATTCCTCAAAAATTTCCAATGCAAGATAAGATCAGTGGTCAACGGCATAAAAGGCTCATCTAGAGGCCACTTAGGGAGTGAGGTCCTTCGCCTAGATTATTACCAGAGATACTGCCATAGACCCCGACAGATACTGCCAGATTGCCATACTGCCGCAGCATCCAGTCCTACGCTGAGAGCTGATGCTGTGCCAAGTCTGAAAGGAGAGGACCGGAGCCCGGCTGATGTTTGATTACCTTTTGGGGGAACACTGTCTCCCCGCTACTGATAATTAAAGCTACTTGCTGGAAGCAGTTATGCAGTGCACTGAATGCTAAGAAACTCTGGATGCAAGTTAAGCTACTCCATGCTCTCATAGTGTAGCGCCTCAAAGTCGGCTTTCGGGTGTTAGGTTGGCAAATGACATTTCGACCATGTTAAAAATGTTCATAATATTCTCATTGTTAGTGACATGCATTAGTGCTGTTTTAGTTACATTCTGTGTGGTAATCTTACATCTGGTAAGCAACAGGACGAGACTGTTGAACTAAAACACTTTTAAATATAAAGTGTCTTTTCTCTTACTGCAGTACGTGTGAGTTATATGATAAAGTATAAAATTGTGTTTGAATTACCACTGTGAACCGTGCCCCCTTTCTAAGGGACTGTTAGTAACCCAGAAACACAGACACCACATCTGCTATGTATTGGGTGGGGTTATGTGGGGCTACAACAACATGTACTTTCATGCTCAAGCATTGGTGTACTGAGCTAAGTCCAGGCATTCGTGGGTGGAAAGTTCTACCTTGTAGAGCTAAGTCAAAGCCTTAGTTCACGCAACAATACTTGGCCTTTGCATCATACTTCTAAAGCCTTGGAGGGTTAATCAGTTGGTTTTCTACAGTTGCCTTGAAAAATCGTTCCCTCATGTACACCTTTGTTACCAATAAGTAGACTCACATACTGAAGTATGCTTCGGACAGGGGGGCAAGTAATTAGCAAAGGTTGTGTTCCTTAAATAACAGAGACAAACTGTGTTTGCAGTTGCAAATGCAATGGTTCAGAGAAACCTTAGGTTAGCAATTGGTGCCCTCCCAGTCCACTTTTATCATAATTCAGCAAAGGGAGGTCCTCACTGTGTTGGCTGTTGCATGTTGGTCCTCCTTTACTAGAAGTGGTCTAAAATGTCACATGTTACACTACCCCTCGATTAAGCATAAATCAGACTTATGCACTCTGGGGTACGGAAGTATTTCAGTTCTGCAAACACAATTTAGGGATTAGCTGATTTCTATCATCTGCAGGATGTTGGTTGCACACTACACTGGCGGGAAAAACAGTAATGAATGATTGAATTAAATGATTTATAAAGCACAATAGTTGCTCCAGGGAGAATCCTGGCATTATCAGAACAAGGTAACTATCAGAGAGACACAAGTTAGCATGTTGAAAACAGCAGAGTTTTTAGTAGTTTGCTGAAATGCAATTCATTGCACGTAAGGCGGGGTGTCAGCGGAAGATGATTCCAAGGTTTGGCTGCCAGGAAGGAAAAAGGTCACCCTTTCCTTCTGGATTATCTCAACATGGGAATTTGAAAAAATGAATGTCAGATGATCTCAAGGTTCTAGATGGAATATAATGCTGGAAACGATCAGACAGATATTTGGGGATAGAGTTGTGGAAAACTCTGTGAGCCAGCAACCGAGCTTTGAGACAAATTCTCTTTAGAACTGGTGGCCAGTTGAGTTGTTTAGATGGGATGTTGCCGGTGCATGACAAGTGATCTTCTGGATTAAATGGACTGCCACATTCTGAGTTCTCCAAAGATGATTTGCTAGTGGTTCCGTTAGGCCAAAGTAAATAATATTGGCATAATCCAGTCAATGCATGAACTAATGCTTTGTGAGTCTCAAGAGGGAGAAGGTCCGGAATTTTCTTTAGAAAGCGGAGTACCGCAAAGCAGGCTATATCATTTCTAATCACCCTACCCGCCATCTTAGGTCAACGGGGGCCCACCTGGTCAAAGTCCCTAAAGTCTTAAGAGCCAGAATGGGTGCGAGCTCGTTTGGCTACCTAGGAGGCAACAATTGGAACGCACTACCCCTCTTTCTCCGAATTGAGCCATCGGAAAATATTTTCCGTAAAAGATTGAAAACCTGTCTCTTTCAGTTGTGAGTTGAACATACATCATGACCCTGTTTCTATAGTACATCTCTTCTTCCAGTCTTTCTGGAGAATGGCTTCCAGCCGGGGGACACACCAGTTGGTGTAACCAGGCGCTTTATAAGTGGTTGTTTTATTATTATTATTACAGTGACAGATAGGATCTGAGATGAAAGGATACATTTTTATTGAACGTTACTCCCATATGCCCGACTACAATAGATGGCTGAGGGGGCGGGGCTGGCCTGTAGGCCACAAGCCATTGGACCAATTGTCCTAAGAAGTTCTAAAGAGCAGGATTCCAGTCTTTTCAGAATTACACTTAAGGTTGCTCAGTTTTATTTAGTCTATAACCCTAGAAAGGCAAGCTTTGAAGGGGCTCTGAGGAAAGGCAGTATTATTATCAAATAGATAAGCTGCATTTCATCCCCATAAGAGACAACACTAAAAGACTCAATCAGAGAAGCTAGGGGGGCCATATAACCATATAACAAAGTGGGGCTAAGCGAAGAGTCTTGTGGCACCCCGTATTGGAGTGGTTTGTTTCCTGATGAGTAAGTTGAAATCAGCATTGATTGATCTCTATCCAGAAGAAAAGACCGTATCTATCCTTACGCTGGGACACAAATACCTACATACCTACATCAGCCAGCTGTTGGAGAAGTATAGAATGAGAAACTGTCTTGAATGCTACTGAAAGATCCCAAAGAATTAAGGGCCATATTATCAAGGAACGGTGATAACATTATCGCCGCTTTAGCGGCAGGAAACTGCAGCTAAAGCGGCGATAATGGGCTTGATAATATGCCCTTGTGAATTCCCATAGAAGCCCAGGTTCTGGTGTGAAGCTGGGCTTCTATGGGAATTCATAAGGGCATATTATCAAGCCCATTATCTCCGCTTTAGCGGCAGTTTCCTGCCGCTAAAGCGGTGATAATGTTATCGCCGTTCCTAGATAATATGGCCCTAATATGGCTCTTCCAACTGTGCTGTTTCACTAATGTATGAGGCACTGAAACCTGACTGGGTCAGATGTAAGAGCTTGTGCTGTTGTAAGTTGCCTGAGAGTAGCAAATTGGTAGGTTTCTCTAGCATTTTGGCAGCTGCAAGAAGAAACAAAATATTATTATATTTATTATTCTACTAGTATGATCCCTCATCATGGCTGGATTCATTTTTGGCATCCATGGCATTATACAATAGGGGGAAGTCTCAAATATTTACCCCCACCATGGGCCAGTGGAATTTGTGGTTAGTTCTGATGGAATTCTGAGGCAGCACAGTTGGCTCTTTATGCCAGATGCACTCTCTTATATTCTGCCAAATGAACTGGGATACATTTAAGGTATTCATAAGAGGGATTTGCATTTTAGTTGGCGAAAAGCCAATCCTTCCTGCCTTGAGATCGGATTTAGAAAGGATAGAGTACACATATAAAAATGTAATGGCATGAGGTATGTACACAGTGATCCACTCTAGCTGGTCTGATGAGACTGGAAGCTGGTTCTTGACAATTTGCTGGCGTTTTGGGGCAGAACTGTTCCCATGAGGAGCAGGAGCAAGACTAATTTGCATATGGCATAAAGGTTTGAAAATAAGGGTTCCAAGAAGTGGCAATACAGGGGCTTGCGGTTTGGACTAACTAAAGTTTTTTAAGCCTGCTTTAATGTTAGCCAAATAACACATCATCTTCAAAAGAATGCCCAATGCCCTCCTGACAGTTCCCAGCTCACGTGATCTGGTGCATTATAATGACTCTAAAGAGTGCTTCCCTACTCTGACGAACGTGAAGAAAAACTGTGTGATATATGTGGTGATTATATAAACTTACGAGCAGGCAAGTAGTTACATTTCTGCAGATTCTGACCTCAATAAATATCTGAAAGCACATGTTCATAACTGCTGATTTGGCGTAACGTTTTGGCTTTGCCATATTAGCCATATAATTCTGGATATGTGTTTATTGCATGGTGCCCGTATATTTTTGCGTTTCCATGCCTTACCTGTGGAGGGACTTCATAGTCACTGGTTATATACTGTCTCGCTTTTTTGTTTTCTGAACTATTGTGACATGGGCTTATGTTGAAGTATGTGGTTTAGTGGTCGATTTTGCTATAGAAAGTAGATTAGAAGAAAAAACAATGCTTGTTCACTGTAAGGGAACAGGCTTTTTGCGCTTTCACCCCCACATTTTGCCCCCATTTTGACTCCTGGGTACTAGTGTAATGGCTCTGAAATGCCCAGAGCGCTGCTAATCAGTGCATGTGCTCTGACCCTTAAAATGGTGTATGGTTGATTGGCTTATACCCAATTGGCATAGCCTAACCTTCTTGTAGGTACCTAGTATGTGGTACCAAGGGTACCCAGGGCCTGTAAGTCAGAATGTCCCCTCAGGGACTGCAGCACTTGTGGTGCCACCCTAAGTAGAATGAGGTAAACGATTGCTCCCAGGTCAGTTATTAAACTGTTAACTCGACATTGCCTTTTAAAGCAATGGCAAAGCCCAAGCTGACTTTCTCACATGTGTAAGTGACTCCTCCGGCAGGCCTATTGAGTACTAAGGTAGGGTGCAGCAAATTAGTAAAGTAGAACATGTGTTTAGCATGTTATAGCAGTAAAACCCCACCAGTGTTGTTTTTAATGGAAGAGAGATTGGGAACCCTATTGGCAAGCACAGAGTTACAAGCTGACAACTCAGCTGTGCTAACCTCTGAATGGGACTACCAAAGTCAGTACTACAAGGTATCAAATAACTTGTTACATTAAGCCTGACATAATGCCCAAGTCGAAATTAATGTAACTTATTCCTACATTGAACTTTTAAAAAGTTGCTACTCTGTTGTCCAAGTTTTCCAGTGACCATTTACTGAGGCTGACTACGAGACAGCCTTCTGCCCTTCAGGGAAGATGTGTGAACGACTCCCAAGAAAGAAAACAATGGAGCCCAGCCACTGGAAAAGGTTTTACTTCCTCCTGGCAGGAGGCCACATGGGGTGTTGGCCCCAAAGGCAAGCTTCAAAGGAGAAGCCTCCTTTGATGGGCAAGTGATGAGCACATGTGGGAGGGGTTGGTGTATTGTAAGAGTAGATAAGTTGGAAGCAGAGACAGAGAAGGCAAGCCTGTTGCCAAACCAATTTTTCTGTGGGTGTGTAGCCCACAGGTAGCCACACCCCGGTCTGGGATACTGAAGTCTAGAAAATGAGCAGGGGGATCTGTCTTCTTGAGAACGGGCAAAATAGGAAATAATGGGATAGCCATTTGCCACACTTTGCAGAAAATGGTCATCAGGTGGGAGAGAACCTAGTAGCACTGACCGAGTCCACCCTGAGGGCATTTTCTGGGCATAAAGAGGGCATCCCTGGCACCCAGAACTCAGATGTCAACTGACTGGAGAAGACAGACTTGAAGGAGGACCGAAGAAGGAATGCCCTGCTGCCTCAGGGGCCTGGAAAAAAGAGGCTGCCCCAATGTGGACTGCACCTGCTGAACCTGGTGGCTAGAAGGTGCCTGCTGTGTCCTGCTCATGGAGAAGATATCTCCATAGCGCAACTGAAGCAAGGGTTTCCAAGGGTCAGCTGGCTGACCTCCTATTCACAGCACAGGGCCGCAACAGCTGAAAAAGCATGTTGGGGCAAGTTGGTAGCCCAAATATTTGCATCACTGCCATGCAGCACCAGAGACCAGGATCCAGTGCTTAAAGTTGCACCCGAGTCTGCTGGACCTGGTAGAGTCATCTGAGTACCCCTTGGTAGCCCAGAAGGCAAGTTATCTTCCAAGGAAAGATTCCGCTGTGAATGCGATACAGGGTGACAGGTATCCCAGTGGCAACTGGAATTCTGTCACGACCGAGAGGGCTTTGAGGGACATCAACCCCTGTGGCAAGGACTGCTTCACCAAGTTTGTGGACTGAGGAGTAGGTATAGAAAGACCCCCAACATTTGCATCACATCAACAGCATCCTTGAGCTTTTTCAGCATCCTGCATTCTGTATCCCTTGTATCAGGATCTCTTCCGTAGCAACCTAAAGCAAAATGATAAAAGTGCCTGGAGCTGACTGAAGACTGATTCTTCCTCCAAGGTAAATGTTTCTGGGTAATCTGCTGGTCCCCTTAAGTGGGTCCCTGCGGAGTTGGTCACCTAAAGTAACTCAAAGTATTTGGGCATTGATACATACCCATGTTTTTCCTGAACAGTTTCTAAATGTAAAATTCGTTGAATTTGTCAGTGCTTGTTTGCAGTTAAGGTAAAAGTGCATATTTACTATAGCTAGCAAATTCTGTATCTCTGGAACCTTCTGGTGGATCATTTTTGTTTTGGTATCTAAATATACATAAAAATACAGTATATTTTTACAAATTGGTTTCAGATTTCTTGAGTGTCTAGTGTATTTCTTGCTTGATTGTTTTAGTGCTGTTTGAATGCTTTACACTTATTCTTTTGTGTAAGGCTTATGGGTCAGAGCCACAGCTACCCAGGGTTGAGATAAAGGTTTGACAAATGTAACCTACTGATCCTAAAGGGGTTGGTAAGTGTATTACACAGCGAGGCCACAATCACACTATATAATAAACCCCATTTCCTCAAATTCATGTAATGACCATGGGTGGCTCATTGTAACCTATCTTGTTGGAATGCCGAGAGTTCCAGTAACAAGAATGGCCATGACAGAGAATAAATATAAAAGACTCTAAATATATATGATGATCAGATAAACATTTTAAAGATTCCACATTAAGGGTTTTACTGAAAGCAAAATGTATTTTCTTGAGAATTCGGGAGAATATGAGCGGGGGCCACGAGATATTAATCCCAGTAGCTGTTGAGACATTGGATGCAGGTCCATTAATCTCATTAGCCTCATCGTCTCATGATTGTTTAGGGTCTGTAAGTCCACTTGAAGTATTAGGACAAGAGGAGATTACAACTGCAATTATGTCTCCCGAGCCTATTGGGTCTCAGCTTAAATCCATCATAAGCTTGGAGAAAGGGGAGACAAGCAACGCAAGGCAATTGGACATTAAGGACCTTCTCAATCTTATTCTGGATGAAATTCGTGAGATGAAGAGGGCCCAGAAAATCAAAACTGCTATATTGTATCAACGTCTGGGGAAAATTGAAGAGGCGATGCAGGGCTTCCCTATTAGACTCCAGGAGACCGAAGCCAGAGTCTCGCTCCTGGAAGACCAGATGTTTACCGTGACTAAAGACATGAAAGCAGCCACAATTAAAGAGAGACATCTTGAAAGCAAGATTGAGGATCTTGAGAATCACTCACGGAGATCCAATTTACGGATAGTCGGAGTTCCTGAGGGAATTGAAAGGTCCCAGCCACTCCAATAGGTGGAATCCTTTATTAAACAGACTGTTCTTCCTGAGTTCGAAGGAGACCTCACAATTGCAAGGGCACATCGTGTACCAGCACAACCTTTCCCGAACTCTCCAATGCCACGAACAATTTTGGTAAACTTTATGGACTTCCGAATTAAAGAAAGAATAATTACAAGAGCAATTCAGCAGAGGCAGTTTTCTGTAAATGCTACCACCAAATGTCGTATCTATTCTGACATGAGTGCCTCTGCTGCGCGTAAAAGGAAAGAATTTACTAAACTCTTGCAACTCTTTAAAACTCATGGCGCCCAAGCATCAATTGCACAACAATCCAAACTAAAAGTTCTTGTCAATGGCAAGTTCTTCTTGTTTTCAGATCCGGATGAAGCCCAGGCATTATTAAAAGAAATTTCAAAGGGGGACTAAGCTTAACAGGAGTTTTTCATGGAAAGAAGGAGAGAAAGATAAAAAAGCTGTGGCCTAGTTTGATTTTCATAAATAACTCTTAATTTTTAAGGTTCTTGGTCAATTCACAAAAGTTGGGGTGGGGCGGGGTCGCGGGTCACGAAGGGTGTAAGGTCAAGACACCCCAGGGTGTAGTAGGGTGGGTAGTAATGTGGTCTGCGTGGCTGGTAGGGGATATTCCACATTCTAGGGAGGGGGTATTTTCTAGGGGTTGGAGGGGTAGGGGGGGCCGGGGGTTCACTTATGGCAAAGGGGGGAAAAACAGAGCAAGAGGTTTTAGGAATAAGGTTACTATTAGAATCTATATTAAAAGGCAAGGCATAAAATTGATCATGAATAGATGGATAGATGGTTAGGGAATTGAATAGATGTAAAATTCTATCAGCCAACGTAAATGGTATACTGAATAAAAAGAAGTATGGCGCTTTAATTAGATGGCTAACTTCATTAAACCCTCAAATCCTTTTCCTAAAGAAACTCATCTTAAGTCTAACTCCCCTAAGCTATTTATACCCAGAACTTTCTCGAAAGTATTTTTTGCATCCTCAGGCTCAGCAACGAGGGGTGTCGCAATTTACCTTTCAAATAAGCTTCCTTGGGTGATCGTAGAAGTTCATAGGGATTTGCAGGGGAGATGGATATGGATAGCGGTAAAGCTATATGGGAAAAGGCTTAATCTAATTAATTACTATGGCCCGATAATTGACGACGAGGCTCCATTGATCCAAATATATACTTTATTATCTGGTGCCCCGGGGCAGATGATACTTGGAGGAGATTTTAATTTTACATTGGATTTAAGAAAAGATACATCAAATAAACAGAGGAGACAATTAAAACTGAGTACTAAAAAAGCTTTGGAAGCTATTATTAAGGGATTTCAATTGGTGGATGGCTGGAGGGAAAGGAATGCGGAGAAGGAATTTTTTACTTTTTATTCACATCGCTTTCAAACCGCATCCAGAATTGATTTTTTCCTTAGCTCCAGGTCCCTTCAGATTTTAGAAGTAGGTATAGGATGTAACCCCTTTTAAGACCACGCCTATGTTAATCTGGAGATTAAAATCAAGGGCGAGTATAAGGAACGGCCTAGGGGGCAGCTCGACCGTCTCCTATTGCAGAATGAGGAATGGGTAAAGGATTTTAGGGTCTGGATCGGGGAATACTTTAGGATCAACGAGAATACCGCTACCCCCTTTTCTGTTTGGGGAGGGTTCAAAACGACAGCTCGGGGTCTAATAATAGCTTTTACAGCTGCTCAGCGTAAGGTTCGAAGGGATAAGATAGCCCAATTACAGATAGAACTGGAGCAGGAGTATGCCCTTCAACTTCAGTTTCTACCTAATAAATATGACCAGGCAAAAATGGCATTGAAAGATTTCTTTACCATGGAAGAGGTCTGTAACCCTCAACTATTTCAACAGAGGGTCTACGAGGAGAGCCAATTAATTGGCAAACTCCTGGCAAACTCTACAAGGAAGAAACAGGAATCTGCCTCAATAATTAAAATATTGAGGTGGGAACCCTCTATGGCGGGTATCCGGTGGACTCCGACGTTTGAGGACCGTGTGTCACTATACGCTGATGACATTTTGCTCTACCTCACCTCGCCGCGGAGATCATTGATGGTGTTGTTCGATGTTTTGACCTCCTTCGGCCGCAATTCTGGGCTTGTTATTAATTGGGCTAAGTCCTGTGTGTATGTGTTGGTTGGCGACCCCCCTCTTCTCCCTCGCGGCTGTCCGATTCAAATCTCTCAGGCCGGATTTAAATATTTAGGCATTCACGTCTCCCTGAGTGCAGCGGATCGTTACTCTCTGAACCTGCTGCCGCCGCTTCAGCGGCTTCGGGCGGACGTAGTTCGGTGGCGGAGGCTTCCGTTATCGCCGCTGGGTAGGGCGGCCTTATTGAAAATGATGTCTCTGCCACGTTTTTTGTACGCCCTACAGAATACGCTGGACGTGGTGCCTGCACGATATTTTCGGGAGGTGGAAAGCCTGCAGCGACAGCTGGTGTGGGATGGGAGACCACGCATCGCTCTTGCTAAGCTGACTCTTCCATGGTACGATGGAGGCATAGCTCTTCCTGATATCAGAAGGTATTATTGGGCGTCCCAGCTGGTGGCAGTGAACCATGGGACATATGGCCCGGCTTTGAACCCCGCGTATGAGATGGATAAGCTACTGCTGCCGGGTGGGGATTTCAATCGAATGCTTTATTCCAAGAAGGGACGCGCTAACCTCACGGGCCCCACGAACAATGCTGTACGCGCATGGCACGGCGCCACTGCTGCTACGGGCTGGAAGGGTCGCCTGACTCGTGCGACTCCGCTGTATGCTTCTGAAGAGCTGGGCGGGCTGTGGCGCACTAAGGGATTTGAGAAGTGGGACACGATTGGTATTAGCCGCGTTGGGGATCTGTGGGCGAAGGGCGCTTTTAAAATGTTCGATGTCCTTCGGACCGAATATAGCCTGAGCGATAGGGAATTCTTTCGTTACGCGCAGATCCGCCACGCCCTACTTTCTGCCTTTCCAAACCCGGCTGATATTCCTGAGGCCTCCCCCTTGGAAGACCGTATACTTGATGGTTACTTGCCAGACAGCACCATTTCCCTGAGCTATAAAAAACTGATTAATACTCGCGCTGACCTCCTCACCCGCCTGCGAGAAGTATGGGTCGCTGATGGCCTCGAATTGGATGACGAGGACTGGGTCGCGGCTGTAGCCTCGCCGAGAGAAGTGGCCATACCCGCCCGCCTTAGGTTTGTGCAGTTAAAGATACTACACAGGGTCTATGTTACCGGTCCCCGTTTGCTTCGCTTGGGCTACTCGAGTGATGGTTTATGTAGGCGTGGCTGTGGCCTGCTTGGTACTTTTCTGCATATTTTGTGGGAATGTCCAGTGGTTGTCCGGTTCTGGACTAGGGTGCATGCAGTGATGGAGGAGGTCACTGGTGTGGCCCTACTCCTGGAGGCGCGGCGCTGTGTGTTGAATGTGTGGGAACCGACTGATTGTGACGCGGCCCAGGAGCGCTGGGTGACTCTGGGCAATATGATAGCCAAAAGAGACATCGCGCAGCTGTGGGGCTCGGGTAGGTCTCCTACGGTGTCAAAGTGGAGAGAAAACATGGATTGGTGCATGTTCCGGGAGAAAACCGTGTATGTTGCTAGAGGCAAACCCAAAAAATGGAATAAGATGTGGGGTCCGTGGAATTCTTACCGAGGTGATATATGCACGCCCCCCCCTGGTGATCGCCTCCGATGTAGCCCTGTCCCCTTAGCTCGGATATTCCTGTTCCTTCCTGGAATTGCTACATGTGTCCTTCCCTGGCCCCCCTCCTGCCTCGCTTAATACTAGCTTTTGCTTATAGTGCCGCTGAGAGGCGGCTGTCCCCCCCCATGTGAGAGCAAGACCCTGATTATATAGTTTTCATGCCTGGTTTTAGTTTTGTTTTGTTGTTTCTTTTTCATAAAATGTTAATTCAAAACCTTCTCGTTGGATGGAGTTTAGTTGTGGGCCGGTTGGCCACCCCCCCGAGCAGGTTGCTCATTTGCTGGCTGTATTGAGTTTCCTTTTTGCATACTAGCGGCCGGCCTCGGAGGTTGTAGGCTCGTGACTGTACATAACTGCTGTGTCAAATAAAGGTTTTTAAAAAAATAAATAAATGAATAATTAAAATATTGGATCCCTCCACTGGTTTAGATGTAGTTGATAGCTGCAGAATTTCCCAACTCTTCCTGGATCATTATGCCCGGTTATACTCCACCGAATACAAAATACAGGAAAACTCGATTATAGAGTATTTTTCAACTTTGAATCTCCCTCAACTATCCTGGAGCGGGTCCATAACTTAGAAAAACAAGTTGAGGTAGGTGAAATTTTAGCAGCTATCAAATCAACTGCGGGTTCCAAAGCTTGTGGGCAAGATGGCTTCCCAATTGAGTTTTTTAAGGTTTTTTCAGAGGAATTACTTGTTCCTCTGAGAAATTTGTTTAATTTTATTAGAGAAGGGGGCCCGGTTCCAAGCGAGTTTAAAGAGGCGATTATTGTTTCATTCGTTAAAAAAGATAAGAATCCCGATGATATGAATTCGTATCGGCCCATAAGTCTTTTAAATTCTGACTATAAATTATTAATGAAGGTCTGGGCCGAGCGTTTGTTACCAGCTGCTCAGGAAGTAATTCACAAGGATCAAACGGGTTTTATTGCGGGTAGATCAATGGCTGCCAATACTCAATTTTTAATACAGGCTTTAGACTATATTAATATAAATCATATCCCAGCAAGCATTGTAATGGTCAATGCAGAAAAAGCATTCGACCTTGTAAATTGGAAGACTTTATTTATTACTCTGGCTCAATTTGGTTTTCCGTTGAATGTTGTAGGGATGCTAAATAATATTTATCAGGACGCTACAGCAAAGCTTGTAATAAATGCCAGCTGCGCAGGAACAATAAAAATCAGGCGTGGAACGAGACAAGGCTGTCCACTCTCACTCTCTCCCCTACTTTTTACTTTTTTTATCGAACCCTTGGTTTTAAGAATTCGAAACAATGCTGCTATTCACCCCCCAATCTTTGATATGCCTAAACTTAAATTATTTGCCGACGATATTATCCTATACCTGGCCCCAAATAGGATTAATTTCGAGGAGGTCTTGGGAGAATTTTTGCAGTTTGAGAGAATAGGTGGCTATAAAATGAATGCAAATAAAACAGAAGTTCTCGCCATGAATGCTGATATCAACGTATTTCCCTGTTCTTTAAAATCACAGGGATTAAGAACTGAGCCTATAAAATACCTTGGGATTTATGTCTCCTCACAGTTTTCTCAATTATTTGAGTTAAATTATTTAAGGATGAAGACAAAAATAAGTAAATTATTGGAGCAATGGTCGTTGCTTCCATTATCAATAGTAGGGCGAGTATCATTAATAAAAATGTCTATATTACCCCTATTGATTTTTCTATTTTCTAATGTTCCTATCAAAATTAATCAGGTATTTTTCAGGGAAATGGATACGTTTTTCAGACAATTTATTTGGGAGAAGAAAGCCCCCAGAGTTAAATTGAATACTTTACAACTATCAATAGATCAGGGGGGGCTCGCGCTCCCACATGTAAGATCATATTATGAAGCTGCCCTTCTTGATTTAGTATCCGGGCTGTTAGGATACAGCTCTTGTAGAGATACTTTTTTTATCAATAGAATGCTGCTAGAAATTGGTTCATCCACTTCAGTGTTTTTAAAAACTGTAAGCTGCCTAAGAAAACACGATATAAAACTTTAAAAGACTTTCTTATCAGACTTCAAGCCGTTTCTAGGGAAATGAATCTGATGGGCTTTCAATATCTCAATATAAGAGAATGTGCCAGCCTCGGTTTCCAGATACAAGTTAGTCACATCAATGTTTGGGAGAATTCTGGATTTACCGAATTGAGACATTTCATAGTTCAGAATAGGCTGATCTCCTGGCAGGAAATATTGGCCAGGATAGGGCCTCATCGGAAACCGGCCTTTTTTGAATATCTGCGGTTAGTCTCCTGGTTGAGAAGTACCAGTGGTATAACTGAACCCCCCAATCATTCGACAGTTGCCCTTTACGGGGCCAAACTACGAGGAATAGGCAACTGGTATAAGTTGCTACATAAAACAAAATATTCTTTGGTGATCCAGAACCATTTGGAAAAAATAAATCGGGAAACTGACTGCAGATTATCCGAAAGGGAGTGGGAGTGGATCAGCTACTCAGGAAGCAGAGCATTGCGTGCTGCTAATTATAAGAGGATGGCCTTTTTTTCAAGGTGGCTGGCCTATTTAACACCTTCTACTCTAAATAAAAGGTTTCCAGACGTGGAAGATAAGTGCTTTCGGTGCTCTAAACCTGGGGAAGGTGGTTGGCACCATATTTTTTTTGGGTGTCCCGGCCTAAGGTCTTTTTGGTAAGTCGTTTTTTCAGACATCGAGCGTGCAATCGGAAATAGAATCCCGATCGAAGCCGAGGTTGTGCTATTTGGCTACTGCAATGGAGGGTTACAATTGTCTAAACCAGAAAGAGTTTTTATTTTTATTGCTAGTGCGGTAGCACGCTCATTAATCTTGCAAAATTGGAGATCTACAGAAGCCCCCTCTCATTTGAAATGGATTAATAAAATGAAAAGAGTAAAAAAATTTGAGGAGGCCTATGCTAGGAGGGTAGGAGCTGTAAAAAAGTTTGAGCGAAACTGGAAGTTCTTTGAAATACTGGAGAAGACTTAATAGAAAATGAAATATTGGAAGTGATATACCCAGAAGTCTTCTCCTAATGTGGTCTTTGTATGGAAGTGAACCTCCTTTTTGATTGTTTTGTGTTAAGAATGCATTAGCACTTTATAGATATTACATTTTAAATACTGGAAGTGGTGAATTGTTTCGAAGCATGTCTCTTTTATTGATGTTTTTATGCTAATGAATTCCCTTTATTGTAACATTACTACAATTACTTATGTCTTGCACTTGCACTTTAGTGGTTTCGAGGATTTGTATTTATGCTGTTTTGTACATGGCACATTGTACTTTGGATTAGTGCCTTTTTTTTACACTTTCGCACTTTAATGTTATATTATCTATGATAAGATTGTGGAAGTGAATTTCCTTTTTGACGGTTTTTCGTAAAGAATGCATCAGCACTTTATAGATATTATATTCTAAATACTTAAGTGCGGAATTGATCCCTTTGCACCTGCACTTTAGTGGCTTTTGAGTATTTGTATTTTTGCTGTTTTACAAAAGGCACATTGCACATTCGGTTAGTGCTTTCTTTTCTTCATACTATTTCATTTTAATGCCATATTATCAACAATATAAATGTTAAATTTATTCTGTAATGTATTCTTGAACCTCTTGCTCTGAAATAAAAAAATTAAAAAAAATTAAAAAAAGAGAATTCGGGAGAGTGTAACATTTTCTAATAGTTATAATTGGAATTCTAAGAAAACATCTTAACTGGAAGTAGCATTATTTATATGTGACAAATTTGGATGCAATTATTCTGTTTAGATTTTTTCAGTAATCCTTTCCCCTTCAAAATAGTTTTTGAGTGCTAGTCACTACAAGGACAAGTTAACATTAACATTCTACATGTCCTACTTCTAAATACCCTCCCACTGCCTTGTGGGCTACATTTCCTTCATAGGGGTGATTTATTCATACTTACACTGGAGGATTTTACCTGTCTAAAGGGTTTAGTTTAATAGGTCGAACTGCAGTTGTAACTGGATGATCCAATGGTCCATCATGAAAGTCTCAAAATTGACTTGACAGAAAAATAGAAGACCCTCCCAGTCAATAGAATATGATGATGTAGTGAAGAAGAGTCACAGAGGATTCAAGGCAGGAGATTCTGAAGAGTATGGAAAATACTGGATCTGCTGCTGGTGATAGACTGCTCCTGCCATGAAAAGAGCAGTAAATTTGATGAGCAAAAATACTTGCAGGGGAGAACAGGCAAATGGCCTTCTCGACGAACCTGACTGTTGAGACAGTAGTGCTTCATAAATTTGTGTACCAAACTCTATGTGGCTGCCTGACAGATGTCGAGGATAGGCACTGGTGGTAGCAGCTTTGACTCTGGTGAAATGAGCCTGGGAGCTCTAGGGGCTTCTCTTTGGCCCGCGTGCAGCAGTACTTTACATGGAGAACAATCCATCGAGAATGGTCTGTTTTTACACTGCTTTACCCTTCTTTGCTCCGGATAACCCTACAAAGAGCCATAGGTGCTGGAAGTAGAAGTATGGGGGAGGAGCATCCCCAAAATAATCATGCTGGAGTTCAAAAGGTAAATGAGAAAAAAATGTGCCTTTAAACTTTGTGTTGAACTTTTTATATTTGTTATCCATTCAAAGACAGAGGTCAAATATCAGGCTATGCTTACTGAAAAATTGCTGCTTATTTTTTACAAAGGAGATTTGTGTTTACTTTTCTTTCTCTGACTGCAAATTTAGAAGATTTGTAAAGGGAACTATGGGACATTCTTGCTGGGCACAGTGAGTGCGAAAATAAAGGTTGTTGGATTTCCTTTTTTTCCTAGTACACAACAAAATGCAAATATCTGCAAACTAACTGTGCAAGTATTTCAGAATATCCTAGCAGTGAAGGAAGCACACATTAAGCACATTTTTTTGTAATTCTGAAGCGTGATGGAAACAAAGATTTTAGAAGGATGAAATCAAACCAATATACGTAGTGATGCACAAATGAAATATAGCTATATAAAATAAAGCAATAAACATTGAACACATGAAATATTCGCTGATACCCGATATCCACACATTATCGTGGGTAAGCTGCATAGCTTGATTAGTCAAACTGTGTGTCTATGCAAATGTAGTAGTCACTTCAATGCAAAATGTGCTGTCTGTAAACGACAGAGTGCTAACACACCATACTTTGGTAATATCTTTGCGACAGTGTCCCCCGAAATACACCACCAACTACATGCAAACAACTATCACTCTTGTGCTGAATACACTGCTTTGTATGATGCTTGAATTTTCCACTATCCCTATGCCTTCAGTAATGTAACATTAATGGAGCACCCTCACACCGAAAATTGTTCCAGCACCACCGCAAAGAGCTGATTGCCTACTCGATGTTCCTTGGTACGAACAATAAAGAAATTAATTGCTCTTTTAGGGTCCAAGCAATAAAGTATGTTAGAGGGATGAGGTGAAACAAAGAATGCTGGAAGGATGATAGCCTGACAAACATGAAGAAAGTGACTACCTCACTAGAAAGCCAATTTATCAGGGAAGATGGTTGTGTGAGGCTGAATTACAAAGAGAGTCTGAAATTACGCATACGCCTAGCTGATGTTATGGCAATGAGAAACACTGTCTTTAAGGTTAGAAGTCTCAAGGGGCAACCGTGTAACAGCTCAAAAGGGTTGCATATCATGAATTTGAGGATTAAGGTCAAATCTCACTTGGACATCATAAAGGGTTTTGGTGGAAACAAATTTTGCAAACCTGTGAAAATCTCATCACAACTGGCCACTTAAATAATGAAGGCTGTTCCGGCAACCGCAAGAAAGCCAAAAGAGCCAAAAAGTAACCCTTAGCAGTGTCCAAGGCAAGTCATTGATGGACTAGGGACAGAACAAACAGTAACACTTCAGACAATCTTGCCTACATTGGTCAATTTGTCACGTGGTGCACGAATCCACAAATTTGTCCCAACGGCTGGCGTACACTGATTTAGGAGAGGGGCACTTCACAACTCTAACAGGTGGTTGTGGAGTTGAATCTCCGCTGGAGACCAGAGTCATCTAAACTCCACCTTCCCCAGATGTCCTCCACATCCCAGTTATGAGACATCTATCAGCCCTGGGAGGGTGTGGGGGTAAGGGTTGGGGCCTGCTACTGACCCAATTGCAATCTGGTAGCCACCCTTCAGACCTTTAGCAGTCTCTTCCACAATCTGGATACAATCCGACAGATTCCCCTGATGTTGAGCCCACTAAAATTTCAGGTCCCACTGGAGAGCTGGCATGTGCCATCTGGCATGCAACATCAGCAGGATGTAGGAGGCCAACACTCCCAGCAGCCTCAGAGTCATCCATACTGAGATCCAGAACACAGGCTAAAACATCAGAATCATATGCCTATTGTCCTGGACTCTCTGTTCCAGGTGAAAAGGCACAAAGTGTG
Source organism: Triturus cristatus (assembly GCF_964204655.1). Classification (NCBI taxonomy): domain Eukaryota; kingdom Metazoa; phylum Chordata; class Amphibia; order Caudata; family Salamandridae; genus Triturus; species Triturus cristatus. Next base: position 976,617,534 of record NC_140583.1, read on the forward strand.
CCATATCCAGAATGGCTCAGATGAAAGGGAGCATCTGCAAATGAGTCATGTGTGACTTTGGCTCATTGATAGTGAACCCCAAAGATGTTTTGAGGTTCCCCATTGTATGTGGAGCTGATTAACAAATGCCTGTGGTGAGCCCACCTTCAGCAGCCAGTCATGAAGGTAGGCGAAGACTGGCACTCCTGACCTCCGTTGATTCTCCACGACAACTGCCATTACTTTAATGAACACTGAGTGGAGCTGCCGAGCCCAAAGGGCGAGGAAGCAAAAGACATGCAATTGATGGACGGAATGCAGAACAAATCAAAACATTCACCCCCAGTCAAGAGATCTGGGTTAAATCCATCATTCCTTTGCTCACCATGCCACCCCAGTTTAGTCCTGGCCATATGCAAATCAGTCTTGACCCTGTGCCTCATGGGAACAGTCCAGCACGAACTGCTAAGCCAGGTCCTCCCTGTACCGGAAACAAGCATCCTAGGACCGGTTTCGGGGTTTCACCCCTCTTCATCCAGGATAGCTTGAATCCAGTGGCACAGTGAGCCCGGGACCCACGTCTGGGCATACGTGGCGTACTTAGGGCGAGGAAGCAAAAGACATACAATTGATGGACGGAATGCAGAACAAATCAAAACATTCACCCCCAGTCAAGAGATCTGGGTTAAATCCATCATTCTTTTGCTCACCGTGCCACCCCAGTTTAGACCTGGCCATATGCAAATCAGTCTTGTCCATGTGCCTCATGGGAACAGTCCAGCACGAACTGCTAAGCCAGGTCCTCCCTGTACCGGAAACAAGCATCCTAGGACCGGTTTCGGGGTTTCACCCCTCTTCATCCAGGATAGCTTGAATCCAGTGGCACAGTGAGCCCGGGACCCACGTGTGGGCATACGTGGCACACTTAGGGCGAGGAAGCAAAAGACATACAATTGATGGACGGAATTCAGAACAAATCAAAACATTCACCCCCAGTCAAGAGATATGGATAAATCCATCATTCTTTTGCTCACCATGCCAACCCAGTTTAGACCTAGCCAAATGCAAATCAGTCTTGACCCTGTGCTTCATGGGAACAGTCCAGCACGAACTGCTAAGCCAGGTCCTCCCTGTACCGGAAACAAGCATCCTAGGACCGGTTTCGGGGTTTCACCCTTCTTCATCCAGGATAGCTTGAATCCAGTGGCACAGTGAGCCCGGGACCCACGTCTGGGCATACATGGCGCACTTAGGGCGAGGAAGCAAAAGACATACAATTGATGGACGGAATGCAGAACAAATCAAAACATTCTCCCCCAGTCAAGAGATCTGGGTTAAATCCATCATTCTTTTGCTCACCGTGCCACCCCAGTTTAGACCTGGCCATATGCAAATCAGTCTTGACCATGTGCCTCATGGGAACAGTCCAGCACGAACTGCTAAGCCAGGTCCTCCCTGTACCGGAAACAAGCATCCTAGGACCGGTTTCGGGGTTTCACCCCTCTTCATCCAGGATAGCTTGAATCCAGTGGCACAGTGAGCCCGGGACCCACGTGTGGGCATACGTGGCGCACTTAGGGCGAGGAAGCAAAAGACATACAATTGATGGACGGAATGCAGAACAAATCAAAACATTCACCCCCAGTCAAGAGATATGGATAAATTCATCATTCTTTTGCTCACCATGCCACCCCAGTTTAGACCTAGCCAAATGCAAATCAGTCTTGACCCTGTGCCTCATGGGAACAGTCCAGCACGAACTGCTAAGCCAGGTCCTCCCTGTACCGGAAACAAGCATCCTAGGACCGGTTTCGGGGTTTCACACTTCTTCATCCAGGATAGCTTGAATCCAGTGGCACAGTGAGCCCGGGACCCACGTCTGGGCATACATGGCGCACTTAGGGCGAGGAAGCAAAAGACATACAATTGATGGACGGAATGCAGAACAAATCAAAACATTCACCCCCAGTCAAGAGATCTGGGTTAAATCCATCATTCTTTTGCTCACCATGCCACCCCAGGTTAGACCAGGCCATATGCAAATCAGTCTGGACCCAGTGCCACATGGGAACAGTCCAGCCCGAACTGGTAAGCCAGGTCCTCCCTGGATTGGAAACAAGCATCCTAGGACTGGTTTCGGGGTTTCACCCCTCTTCAGCCAGGATAGGTTGAATCCAGTGGCACATTGAGCCCGGGACCCACGTCTGGGCATACCCGGTGTACTTATGGCGAGAAAGCAAAAGACACACAATTGATGGACGGAATGCAGAACAAATCAAAACATTCACCCCCAGTCAAGAGATCTGGGTTAAATCCATCATTCTTTTGCTCACCATGCCACCCCAGTTTAGACCCGGCAATTTGAAAATCAGTCTTGACCCAGTGCCTCATGGGAACAGTCCAGCACAAGCTGCTAAGCCAGGTCCTCCCTGGACCGGAAACAAGCATCCTAGGACCGGTTTCCGGGTTGAAACCCTCTTCAGCCAGGAGCCCAAAGGGGAGAGAGCATTTTGAAATGAAAATGCTCTTGGTCCATCATGAATCGCAAGCAGCACCAGAGGGTTCCCTGGACGGGATGTGGAAATAAGAGTCCTGCAGGTCTAATGCCACCATCCAGTTCTCCAGGGTCCAGGCCAGACAGGAGCTGGATTAGCATGAGCATCCTGAATTTGTCCTTCTGCTGGATGGCATTGAGAGGGAGCAGATCTGAAATAGGATCCTTTTTCAGCACTAGGAAGTAGCAGAAGTAACATCCAATTTCCACTTCGAAGGTCGGAAATCTTTCTATGGCCCCTTTGGCCACAAGACCCTACACTTCCTGCCATATGATGGAAAGAAGGTCCTATGGCATTCGCCCTGAAGGTGGTGGAAGGTAAGAGAGTAGAAAGAAAGGGAAGGGCCTCTAATTGTCCCTGCTGTCCTCGTGATCTCTGGGAACCACAGCCTAGAACACAAAAGGCATGAAAAGCCTGGTAAGCTGGAGGAGTAGTCTGGCGTTGACGGACAGGGAAACCTCGTCTATTGCCACAAAGAGGTCAAAAGTTGCTGATGTAATTGTCTAATGGGAGCACACGGGCCTAAGGAATTTGCTGTGGCTCTGCTCGCTTTAAAGCGATTCAGGGCTGAGTACGCTTTATCCAGAAAAAAGCAAGATCCGTCAAAAGGCATGCATATTAAAGATGCACGGACGTTCCTAGAGAAACCTGTGGACCTCAGCGAGGCATGGCAGCAGAGAGCCACATTGGTGCCCATGGCACATCCTATGCAATCAGTCCTGTCCAGTTTTGAACATATGACAAACTACACCTCATCGCAACCATCCTGCATTGCCTGTGTGAGAGATGGGCAAAGGTCATATGGAGCAGCTGGTATAACTTGAGCCACCATATACCAAAGGGCATGGGAATAACAGCCAAGTAGTCAGCTGGTATCCACCGATCTTAGAGCAAGGCTCGTGGAGGAGAAAATAATTTTGTCAAAATTCTAAATCCGCTTAGACTGACAGTCGGGCTGACAGTCGGGAGGAGTGGTAGGAAAACTTTTCAGATTAACCCTGCTGGTGGACGCTTGAACTACCAGGCTGTCTGGAGTGGGATGTTGTGTGAGGAAGATTTGGTCGCCAGACACAGGCGGTGGCGATGAGCAATCAGTCTATTGATGGGCGGCCCCAAACAGGGCTTAGCCCACCAATAGTACGTGCCTCGTTGAAGGATAGGAGTGGCTCAGTGGGAGCCTGGCCAGGTTACAAAACCCCAGTTAAAACATTAGTTTTCACTTCCATGCTTGGCAATTGTAGGTCTAGTACTTCAGCTGTCCTTTGTATCAAGATAGCAATTATCAGGTGATGTATCAAGCCCACTAGCATAGTGGAGCTCTTCGTAGCACTTGTCCTCATTGTATTGGGGAACATAACTGTCCTTGTCAGAATCCAGGTTAAATAGACTTGTAACGTCTGTGCCCTACCATGAGCTAAGGGCAAGGTATCAGAGTCAGAGGGATTGCCAAGAGGTTGTACATTGGGTGCAACTTTAGTCAGGTTGTGGCATATTCAGTTTGGAGTCGCATAGTAATAGGGACCTTTTATCCTCCAACAGCATCGAAGACGTCTGCATCAATTTGAATGGGGTCTGCGCATGAGGTGGTGCCAATGCAGGCACCAAAGTCAGTGCTGGACTCATCATGAATTCAAGGGGCACAGATGGCACAGAGGGTGTTCCTGCTGGCCGGAGCCTGACTGGGAGCCCCTGGGGTTCCTTGGTGCACAGAGGCACACCTGAGGGAGCCATTAAAGTGCCAAACATCAGCTGCATAACCTCTCTGAAGGCTTCTACTTACTGCAACATCACAGATAGACTGTGGAACTCAAGATATATGGGAATAGACTAGGAATCAGCTCCGTTGGAATTCAAGAGCAAGAATGGGAGGCCAGTGATGCCCTTGTGCCTTCTCTGGAGTCTGAGGGTGGTAGGAAAGGGCCATTTTCTGCTTGGATTTCTTATGTTTCTTCTTCGAGTTACTTGAAGATTCAGCCCTGATGACAACCTATTGCGGGAACTACTTCAGGACTAGGAGCTTCCTTTTTACTTTGATTGTTCATGGCGTGGAGTATTTTTGTGCTCGGAGATGTAGAGTTCAACTCTGTGTTCACATATGGTCTTTGGGTTTATCTGGACTCAGTCACCACAGACCTTGGATCCGTGGTCTGATCCCAGGCATCGCAAACAGATTTTGTACAGGTCCGTCACAGACATGTGTACATGTGTTTGTGACAATCCGTGCACGGTTTAAACCCTGGTGTTTTTAGGGGATGGCGTATTCCTTGCACCCTGGCTTTTTAAGACTAAATTTGGAGCAAAAGAGTCTCATCAGAGGCCAAAGAGTATCTCTAATCTGCCTTTAGCGATGCGCAAAGAAAGAACATGTCATTGGCATACTTTGGTGGCACTTAAATGCTGCTCAGCACATCGCTTAAGGAGCAAAATGGGTTAAAGGATGCCGCATATGAAGAGGTAGTGATATTTTGAAAGCCAAGATAAAGGCCAGCTTCAGAGTGAGAAGGAGGTAGCAGATGATCTGACTCAGAATCATCTTCATCTTCTGTGCAACCATAAACTTTATCAGGCATGCTTATGGCATCTGATCCAAATACCTCCTCCATCCAGTCACGTTTCTGGGCTCTAGGAAGAAGTTACTAACCAAGGCAACTTCTGATTTTCCCTTTAGCCACCTGGATTATTTTAGCTAGCTTCATGTGTGGTGCCAATAATAAGTGTGGTGCCTTCATTGGCTCTGTACTGGCAAGAGGTGGCATCTTGGTCCATGATTTGTTTTTAGCCCAAGATTGGAGTCTGTAGAGGCTTGGAGTGAGTCAGGAGGCATCAGGATTTGAGCTGCTGGAATCGCCAACCACAAACAATGGGTCTATTATTGGGGCATGCCTGAGACAGTACCAGAGCCATCCTAAATATATACAACATGGCAAAACAGAAGGTATAAACCGTCACAGTGTCAGTAGATGAATCAGCAAATTACATCTGGAGCATTTGAAGCTTTTGAATCGGTTCAATGGCAAGGAAGAGCTGCCATTGGGAAACTACACCCTGACCTATGACGGGCTCATTAACTTATGCCAGGAGATGCTCTCTCCTTCCTCTGGCACAGTTTGTGTTTCTTCTAGTAAGAACTATTGGGAATGTGTTGCCTATCAGGAAACCTGCATATAGGGAAAGTGGTGCACTTTGGCTTATTCCTATGAGTCTCAGCCAAAAATAACTTGGCATCCTGCTCCCCAACAGCCTTCAGCTGCTTCAGGCAATGGAAGTCGCATGACGCGGAGTCATGGTCATGGCTAACAACCAAATGCAGATGTTGCTGTTTAAGCAGAGGTATTTTCATTGATAAAGCTGCCAGAAGGAGCTCCAGTGCAGGAAAACAGGAACCAATGTAAGTATTAGAAGACTGAGTAGTCATGTCTGGCTGGTGGAGTTGTGGCTTCAGCCACAATCCACCACCTGGCGCAGCAGGGGACCTCCTACTAGGAAAATGTTTTTGATACCTGAGAGGATATTCTTCAGATCAGGAATCTGCAGGAAGGTGTATGCATCAGAATACAGAGTTACCCAAAAAGAATCCTTGACCTTGCACACAAAACAGTAGCAAGAAAGGAATAGGCAATCAGTGAAGGAATTGTGAATAAAGCAGGTTTCATTGCAACTTTCCGTTCAGGAAAGGAGAATATTACAAAAAAATACTGGGAAATATTACAGCTTGACCAGCATATTAAATATGAGGACGGGAAGAACTGCTGACTATTTTTCAAAAATAGAAATTACTAGTAAATATGGTAGCGCAGAAATAAAAAAATATAAGGGCGCACCTAAATAAACAAGTTACTTACTTTCGGTAACGCCTTATCTAGTAGAGACTATCTAACTGTAGATTCCTTATCTTAGAAAAATCACCAGGCATCAGACTAGATCTGGAAATTTTCTTGTGCAATACCCCTGTGTGCCAGTTGGTGGCATCGTTCGGCACCATAAGGCACCGCCATCCACACCGAAAGTGTCATGCCTGGTGGCTATATAGGCCCCAGCGCACTGACGGTAGTTTCTTTTTGCAACTTTCCACAGCAGGAGCGCAGTCATGATGAAAACTGACCACTGCTGTGGAAAACTGGGGCCCTGAAAGGGATGCAGCCCTGTCCCTAGAAATCTGTCACAGAGCGTGGAGGATGCGGCTAGATAGAACCTCTACCAAATAAGGTGTTACCGAAGGTAAATAACTTGTTCATTTGATAGAGACTTCTAGCCCCAGATTCCTTACCTTAGAATAGATACCCAAGCAATATCTCCCTGGTGGTGGGTCTGTGAAACTGTTTCACACTAGAAAGTCCTGCAGGATGGTATGGGCACGGTGTCCGTCTGGATGGACCTGACTGTCCAGGCAGTAATGCTTCATGAACTTGTGTAGAGAAGCCCACGTTGCTACCTGACAGATATCCAGAGCCAGATCCATTGAGAGATGCTGGAAACGTACTGCAAACCTTGCAGAAACCTATTCACCAGGCTGATCTGGTAACCACAGAAAGGCTGAGATGGCAGAAAGATAGCCCTTTAAGGTGCCCAAAGCAGTGCCCTGCTGGGCAAGAGAAGGGATAAAGAGGATATGAGAGAGGGAAGCAGAAAGAGGGTCAACCTGTTTATCTGAACACCATGTACCCCAACAGCAGGCATATACCGTCTTGGTAGAGGGGCGCCTGACTGCCAAAATAACAGTGCAGACTTTGGGAGAAAGGTCGAAAGCTATCAACTGTCACAGCTCAATCTCCACGCATGAAGGCAAAGAGCAGATGGGTTCAGGTGGAGAACCCACCCCTGCTGCTGCGACAGAAGACCCTCCTGAAGGGGCAGCCTGATCGGAGGACCGATGGCCATGCTCAACAGCTCAGGATAGCAAACTCTCCAAACCGAGGCTAGAGCCACAAGGATTACTTGGGCCCAGTCATTCCTGATCTTTTTGAGAACTCTGGGCAGGAGTGGTATTGATGGAAAGGCGTACAGGAGGCCTGAGCTCCACTCGAGACAAAAGGCGTCTATGAGCGAGAGCCGCCTTGGAAACCCCGGCGCACAAACCTGCTTACATTGGGTGTCCTCAGTGGTGGTGAACAGATCTAACCAAGGCTCTTCCCACTGCTGAGAGAGACCTTGCACACCCTCTAGATGGAGACGCCACTCGTGATCCGCCAAGCATATTTGGCTGAGTTTATCCGCCATGGTGCTCACAGAGCTCACCAGGTGTTGAACCACCAGGGAAACGCCCTGACGTTCCAGCCATGTCCAGAGACATAGGGCCTCTTTATAAAGGGCCTCTCTATAAAGGGTCCATCACCCCATCCCACCCTGTTTGTTGCAGTACCGCGTGGAAATGGTGTTGCCCATGAACACCTGCACTAGCCTTCCTTTGAAGGAGGGCAGAAAGGCTTTTACTACCAGACGGTTAGACCGGAACTCCAGTAGATTGAGGTGGAGTCCGGATTATGGCGGAGACCAGAGGCCTCTGATCTCCACCTCTCCCAGATGGTCGCCCCAACCCAGGAATGACACATCTGTCACCACTGTCAGATCTGGTTGGGAAAGGAAGAGGGGTCTGTCGCTGACCCAATTGCGGATCGTTAACCACCACTGCAGATCTTTTTTCAGTTTCCTCTGAGATCTACAACACGTCGGAGAGATTCCTCTGATGCTGCTCCCACTGGAACTTCAGGTCCCAATGCACAGCCTGCACATTCCAGTGGGAATATGTCATAAGCAGGATGCAGGAGGCCATGATGCCCAGCAGCCTCAGAGTCAGTCTCACCGAAATCCAGGACAGAGACTGAATCATCAGTATCTTGCCATTCGGGAAAATCGGCCCAATGCTTCACCCTGTCCAAAACAGTACCGATGAAAGAGAGATTCTGAGAAGGAGTCAGGTGTGACTTTGGCACGTTGATAGTGAACCCCAGCAAGTGCAGGAGGTCCGCCGTATTCTGGAGGTGGTAGGCAACAGCCTGGGGCCAGCCCACCTTCATCAGCAAGTCGTCAAGCTAGGGGAAGACTGGCAACCCTAATCTCCGCAGATGAGCAGCAACCACTGTCATCACCTTTGTGCACATGCGAAAAGCACTGGTAAGGCCAAAAGGGAGCACGGCAAACTGCAAGTGCTCATGGACCACCACAAACCGCAGGTAATGCCTACGGGAAAGCAAGAAAGGAATGTGAAAATTTGTGTCCTGCAAGTCCAATGCTACCATCCAGTCTCCTATGTCCAGGGCATAGAGGATTTGAGCGAGTGTGAAGTTTTTGAATTTCTCCTTTTTCAGAAAGAAATTGAGGGGGCACAGGTCTAGGATAGGACGAAGGCCTCTGTCCTTTTTGGGTACCAAAAATTACAGGAATAACAACCATGACATACTTCTTGCTTCATCACCCTCTCTATGGCTTCCTTAGCCAAGAGAGCAGCTGCTTCCTGGCAGTGCAAGGAGAGATGGTCGTCTGTCAGCCCAGGGAAAGTGGGTGGCATGGTTGGAGAAGTAATGCCGGAGAGGGAGTAGCCCCTTTTGACAATCCGAAGAACTCAACGGTCTGATGTTATTAACCCCCAGTTGGGCAGGTGATGGCATATCCTGCCTCCCACTGGGTGCCCATGATGGTAGGAGGGCAAACTAAAGGCATTTGGAGGCTGCAGCTGCTGGGCGGGTGGTGGACTGGCCAGACCTCTGGTTGCCCGACCCACGGGTTCTGTGGGTACCGCATCCTTGGCCACGGAGAGGCTGAGAATCTTGCTTGCCGTGGTGACTGGGCGTGTAAAGACGTGACTGAAAGCCCCTTCCATGGCCACGAAAGAATCGAAAAGAGGACTGGGTTTCACAAGGGACCATGGAAAGCCCCAAGGACCTTGCCATAGCTCTGCTATCCTTGAAATGCTCCAGAGTAGAGTCTGCCTTGTCTTCAAAGAGATGGAAGCTATCAAAGGGCATGTCCATAAGTGACGCTTGGACATCCCCCCCAAAAAAACAGTTGTCCTCATCTAGGCGTGGTAACCCAAGGCCACTGACTAAGAAACTACTCTGCCTAGCGAGTCCTTTCTGTCCAGCCCACATCTGATCGTGAACTTAGCTGGATCTCTCCCATCTATCATAGCTTGGGAGAGTATGGCCCAGGCCTCCTCCGGGACCATGGGCAGTACCCACGCAACTGAATCCCACAATGCTTAGGAGTAACAGCCCAAAAGGCAAGTGGTGTTCATGGACCACAGTGCCAGGCTGGTGGAAAAAAAGCCTCTTGAATTCCCTATTAGGTGGAGTTGTAGGAAATGTGCCAGGATTTACACAGCAGGTGGAAGCTTGAACCATCAAGCTCTCCGGTGTAGGGTGTTGCGTGAGGAAATTGGGGTTCCCTGGGGTGGAGTGGTAGGCAATAATCCTGTTCACAGGAGCCCCGATGCAGGGTTTGGACCAAGTCTCAAGCAGGACATCTGTGAGAGCTTCATTAAATGGGAGAAGTGGTTCTGAGGGAATACTCCAGGCTGAAGCACTTCTATCAAAATGTTAGTCTTGCCTGCCGCTGAGGGTAGGCTAAGGTCCAGGACCTCGGCCACCCTTCTCATCACCATATCAAAAGAGGCTTGCTCCTCTGTAGCCACAGTAGAAGGAGAAATCATGACAGTATCTGGAGAGGTGCCCAGTCCACTGGGGTCTGCCAATTCCTCACAACAGTCCATGTTAGGATCTAGGGGATGGTATTCCTTAGGGTTCAGCGACCCCTCCCAATCTTCCCTGAGTTCCACCCTATAGGAATAGGGCTCAGGCTCCATCCTGGAAGGCATGTCTCCAGTTGGAGCAGGAGCCGTTGTCAGACGCCACTCCTTTAGCTCTGTGTCAGAGTCAAGGATGAGAATGGGGAAGGGTACCGGCTGCGGCGGAAGCCTAAGCATAGGGACCGGCTCCGAAGAAGGTCGAGATGGTATGACTGGTGCTGGTCCGGATCCATCCGTTGATCAAAGGGGCCTGACTGGAGCCGGGGACAATATTGCTGGCGGAGGACCAGTTGGGTGGGGGTCGCTCCAGCTCCCAGAAACTCAGGGAGGTGCAGAGCCAGCACAGGATCAGGCTCAACCACATAGTCAGGCCTCGAATGACGACGCTCCCTTGTCTCGTCGGATGACTTCAATGGATGGGGCGAATTGAAAGACCTCTTCAATTTCTTACTTTTCTTTCTCGTGTGGGTCTTACCCACAGATAACTTTGAATGCGATGTGGATCTTCGGCTCCGCAACCAATCCTGGGACATTTCTCTCGACCGGCATCGAGACTGTTGTGGCATTGCACGTCAAATGGCATGGAGCATGAGGGAGATCTCCCTCAAGGCCTTGGAGTGCATGGCGTGGCAGTCGTTGCAGGTTTTCGTGTCGTGGTCATGCTAAAGGCACCAGAGGCAAATAAGGTGCGGTCCGTCACCAACATCTGTCGGTGAGAGGCGCCACAGGGCTTGAAGCCGGCCTTCCTAGTTGACATCTTGCCACACCAGGGGAAGATCTAAAAAATGACTCAGACAAAAAGTCAAAAAAGGTCAGTCAAAAAGTTACTGGGGGCAGCTCTTTCTGGATCTGCGTTGACTGGTGCGTAAAGAACAGAAGTGACATCAGCGTGCTGGGGTGGCGCCTATATAGGCACCGCGCCCATCACTTCTGGCACGGACAACGGCACGCAGATCTGAATGATGCCACCTATCAGCACAGAGGTACTGCTCACAAAAAATATCCGGTCCAGTCTGACGCATGGGGATAATACTAAGGTAAGGAATCTGCGGGCTAGAAGTCTCTATCAGATATATGTTTTTTAAGTGCACAAGATGTACAGATTCTAAAAAGTAAGAAGAGGAAACACCTTTACCAGACCTGACAAGTTGACCAAATCTCAGAATGTATTTTCAAACTAAATTCAAACTCGAGACAAATAGACAAACAGCTAACGAGTTCGAGGTTCGACAATGACAATGACAACACAAGAATGTGTATGTCACAAATAATACGTTAATTAAAAAAAAAAACTTTTGCTTGCTTTCATGTTATACAAAACACAGAACAATAAATCAAGAGCCAACAGCAGGCATGCAGAGCAAAACGCCCCTCAGGGATTACAAACACCATGACAGCGCAATACGGAAATAGAAAGCAGCGCGCCATTTGCTAGTAGTAATCTCCTATGACTCCCACTCTGGCACCAAGTAAATACCTCCTCCGCGCCCATTCACAGCCTACTGCCTCGGGTACAGTCTCCTCCCCAGCCGGGAGGGTCCTCTTCGGAAATAATACGTTAAATTCATTGCTCCTGAACTAAGGAAAGAAAAAGAGCAACACAAAACGAGGCATGACATTATTTGGAAACAAGGCATTCCTTGCAAACACCATGGTAATCACACTAACAGGTTTGGTATTAATAAAATATTATTCAATTTGAGAGGTGGAGAGGGCCCTAACCCTCCTTGAGATACATAATCGAAGAGGAAATTAGTAATCGAACGTCCTTAACTAGCCTCAGACGCTTTTAGAAATAGCTTTCAAAACTGCTGCCTGCATTATCATTTTGGCCGACAGTATAAACTGTGCTTTAATACGTTTCTATTATAATTTTGATTAATAAGATCTGTGTATTGAGACTGCATTCCTGTTGAATAAGACCAACGTCACTAGTGATATATGAAAAGTTTGAAACTGCAGCTTACAGCAATCGGGTCTAGAGAATACCTTTTGTATCTATTGGTGTGTCAATTTCTTTTATCACCCAACTTATGTTCACTGATGGTAAGAATGATTAAGTACACAAAGACAATTATGCTTGACTGTTTACTTTTTATTCTGTACTTTTCTTTAAAATAATCATCAAAGAAAGACACATAACCTTTAAACTTTATCACATTTTCACTAACAACTTTATTTTTGCTTCTTCGAATGCTGTGCAAACGATGTTCGTATTTGTTTAAGTTAAAACAATTATATTTTCTTCTCGGGAAAACGTATTACTTGGTATTAAATGGAAATACTAGAACAACCACGACATAAGCAAGCAAGATCGGAAGTTCAAACTACCTCAAACCTTCCCAAGGAGAGATGGCGACCTCTACCGGTCTAAAAAATCAGGAACTTTTAAAGCTTATTAACAAAAAATGAAATCAAGCCATTATTGTTGGTGTGACTGACAACATTTAAGGCAACTCAAAACACTCACGGATTCACTCCTCCAAATACGCAGAGCAAGTCTGAAAGCAAACAGCAAGGATTTATTTAATTATTCACTGTAAAAGTGTTCCTCTTACCTTTAATCATAATATTGTAGTAATTTTTTTTTTCTGGAAGTGTAAAATAACAATCATGCTAAAATGTGCAGCTAACACTTGTACTAATTGCTATAGAGGAACAAGTTACCTTCTCTGCCACTCTTTATGGGGGATCTGCTATTTAATCAGTTTCAGTTTCCCTAGGCACCAATTTGATCTGGAGGGTTTCAATGCAACTGCTTCCACATGCCAACAAGTGGCACCATTGGCTGCACAGAGGCCTCTGGCGGTACCAGGAAATGACAAGGAGTTGTATAAAGGCGCCACTGTGGAAGTTTCTGTGAGTTTATTATGATTTGTGTATAAATAACAAATGTGCAGAATAGTAATCTAGAGTTGAATTTACATGTGTGCACTTATATGAGGCTATTGCCTTTGAAGCGATTTTGATATGACCTTTTAAAGTTCAATTTCTTGGCTGGTGCTACCTAGGCCTTAGTTAGGCCTCCACACCATCGTGTTCAAAATGTATATTTCATCCCACATGTTCACTGTTTATTTTGACTGCTGCACATATTCAAGCAAGTCATGTTTGTTTATTTCCGAATGAAGTTGTTCTTGAAGATGACCCTCCAGCAAGGGGTCAGTAAAGTTTAGTTTCCAAAGGTTTCTTTCACCTGCTCACAGTATTGCATTAATTCAGAATAATTTATAGATTTGTAACTAGTGTGTTCTGAAATCTGGAAAGGCATGCGCCTAGAAGGGGGCTGAATCAATATCCATATAGTGGAATTGTGCTAAGGTGGTAAGGATGGACAACCCTCTATAATCCTATATTCTGATTTGTTGGAACTGTAATTCTTTTTCTCACACCGTGATGATTATGCACGTTTCATTCTGTTCAATGAAAAGATTTTCTATTTAAACCTTTGATTTTGAGGTTGAGATGACTTTCCGATGCTGCTAGGAATGTTTCTGCTTTCTTCCTGATTTTGCAGCTCATTTCAGACTTGAATTAATTTTGATTTTGCCTATTAATCTGTATTGTCTTGTTACTGAAGGCCGTCATGGCAATTACTTTATGGGTATGCACCCTACAATTTCTGTATTGTACCTTTAGATTCTGTAATAAATCTGCAAATGTTTTCGAAGTTCTGCCCTAGAACTCACTTACTGAGTCTGTCCTTATTCAATTGACTGTATTTTTGGTCTGCTCCTTTTCACCTCATCTTAGAACACATTGCCTCATGAAATTGAGGTTTAACACCGTCCCCGATTCACCCACCTGTGGCGTAGTTTTGGAGAATTAGAACCCCACAAAAATGTGGTAGCAGAGGAGGATTTCAGATAAGGGATAGTTAAAGAGAGAAGGGATGAATACGAGATTAAGGGGGCCTTGTAGTCCTGTTCTTAGGCTAGTCTGGGTTTCTGCCTCCTGTCTACATTCTGACTCCTTTGGATTATTTACTGAGTTCCCCATGCAGCATTGATTCTGCTCCAGAGTAAAAGGACTGTGAATATTAGTAGGTTAGAGTGATTTTCATGATTGAGAGTGTTTTGATTGGTAGTACAACTCGTTGTGGGCGAGTTGTTGGATTGCTATGCTGCATTGGAGATTTTTGGTTATGCGCTGCAGATTTTTTTTTTTTTTTTTAAACCGTTTATTACAGAATCCAAAAGATATACAAAGATGTGCCTACAACCTTCAGGCCGGCCGCTAGCAAACAAAAAGAGCATATAATACAAACAGTAGAACACACGCTGCGGCAGAAGTGAGATCACAGGAGTTGAGAGAAGCGTTGGCAGCCACACCATCCGGACCCCACACAACGGTTTCATTTTTATATAAATAACGAAAAAACAAGTCCACAAGGCAACCCACAATCGGAAACAATAGCATGTGCTCCCCTGGGGGGGACCCTACCGATACACAGGAATATCAAGGGGGGGGATAGGTCGGGACGGAGAAAAAAGTGGACTCAATGCCCAGAAGTAGGAAGACAAGCAGGCTAAGGAGACGGGGCCGGTGACGGATCAGGCCTCAGCGGCGGGGTACAGATTCCCCCACGGTAGGCGTTCCAGGGGCCCCACACTTTCACCCATTTCCCAGGCTTACCTCTCGCAACATACACCACCTTTTCCCGAAACATACACCAATCCATGTTGTCCTTCCACGCCGAGACAGTCGGTGAACGCGCGCTGCTGATTTTTGATTGAATTGGCAGTTTGATTACTGGGATTTTGATGTCTTTGTCTTTTTTGTGATTTGCGTTGAAAAGATTTTGGTTTATAATTTGGTAATTAGGTAGCCAGATTCGTCGTAATCCAAGATCTCAAGATATTTTCGTTGAGCTTGCCTGCAGGGTACCGCGAGTGGCGAGGGGTCGCATTCACAGATAGGGATTCTTCTTCTTAACAAGTGTTTTAGCAGCTTTTGCATGTCTAATTTGGGTTGGTGTTTTCTGCTCTTCGGTGCACAGGGGTAAGTACACCAATCAAAGGTGGATTGACACTGGATGGGAGTCTGCTTTAGTGTGAATTGTGTTTAACATTTTTGACAAGTACTGCAAAGGTACTTGTCTTGTTTCTATTGATTGTGAGATTGCTTTTATTTAACCGGTTAATTGTCTTCTGTCGGAGACTCGTTGAGTCGGATCATCCACGCGGGTCTGTTAGCCTGCGATGTCCGAGCGGATGGATTTGGTCACAGCTGCCAGTCCATGCCCTCTAGACCACAGCAATTTCCATGATGGCATCTGGAGCGCCTACCGTGGCTGGTTGGGGCTGACCGAAATCAGGAGGGGTCGAGCCCTGTAGAGTTGCCAAGGGGCAAGGTTAATTGAGGGCTTCAGTGAAGACAAGCTGTCGTACGGATTTACCTGTAGTCTTACCAGGAGACATCCCCAGCCGTTGCGCAAGGCCCTGGTACGAGGAGAAAGGGCCCCAGCTCTCTGTAGTGAGAGATGGCCACTCTGTGGCAGGCCAGGGGATAGCAATTTAGAAGGACTTGAGAGGGTCTTAGGTGAAAGGACGCAGGCGTGAGTGGTCCCTCAGCTTTTAATGAGTCTCAGTGGTAGCTGCACAGGGCACTGTGTGAAAGTCCAGCGGTAACTCAAATGGTGATGATGATGTGGCCGGAGAGAAAAAGGCAACATGACCCAGTCCGGTCTTGGCAAAATTTAGCTTGGAAGGCCGCTCACCTCCACAGACTGGGCGTCACGTATGAGGCTCCAGTCTGAGACAGGTGTCCTCGCGGTATAGGGAGGGCCGGAGATGATCAGACAGTGGCAGGAGCAAATTGTGTGACCGTCCCCAGTATGGCACACAGGTACGGGGAAGGCCACGGAGTCGTCGATTGGCTCACTGCGGTCGGGCCTAAGAGGCCTACCCCAGCGGGGTTGCCATTGAGCAGGGATGACAGGGTCACAGGCTCATGCACCTCATCCAGGCCCCAGTCGTGGCACCAGCGTCTGGTGGGGCTGCAGGCCCCCGCAGGAGGTTGGGTTCCGGCAAGTAGTGGTAGCAGGTGTCGGTAAGCCTCCAACAACCCCAGGCCCAAGGGTCACTCACCACCGTCCGGGACGTATGAGTGGGTGAGGCTGCGATGTAGCTCAATGCAATCAGCGTCGGGGGACCGAGGAGTGGCCTGCTGTGTGGGTGAGAAGGCCATGATCAGTGTCCTCTCAATGTCAGGAAGGGAGGCCGTAGCACAGTCGGCATGGGACTGGAACGCTACCCAGGAAAAGCCCCAGGGTCTTTGTGGGCCTCTGTCCCAGGGCGTGCCCTATGCCGCTGATGTCTTCGCAGCCACAGGGTTGCTAGGGTCGGGACTGCATGCAATGTGTATCGGACGCAGGGGCAGGACAAAGATCCTCTGCCAGCCCATAGGCGACAAAATTGGAGCGTGGGGGCTCGCTGGTGTGGGGCACTCCACTGCAGGCTGAGCTGGCCCGGCACTTCTCCCCACTGTAGGTTGCAGCTTTCCCTCGTGTCACAGGCCCAGCCCTCCTCCTCAGACGCAGGCCCAGAGGAAAGGTTCCAACAGCCTTCTGCTGTTGTCTGGGTGCCGGTATCGGTTGCTGTATTTAGCAGGCGGAACGTGGAGCCAAGTTAGGTTGCCCCACCATGCTGAGAGTGCCACTGCCGCCAACTGGGGCCCGTCTCTGTGCTGACCTCCGGTGTCAAGCAGCCATCTTTGATCGTGGCTAGACCACACCCCGCCCGCCCCCCACCCCCCGCAAAAATGTTTTTTCTCACAGTTTTATATAGCACAAACTTGACCCAGAAGTATCAGAGCGCTTTACACGAGCACCAGTTACATTACACAAGGACTCATTCATTTTTGTTAGGCATAGGGAGAATAAGTGATTTGTCCAGAATCACAGGATGTTGAGTGTCATTGCCGAGACTCGAACCAGGTTCTCCAAATTGGAGATCGACCGCCCTAGCCTGCAAGGCCACATCCTCTCCCCAAATTTTGTCACATGATTGAAAAAAGGCAAGGAAAAACATAATGGTAATAGTTTTGGAGCTTGAGCCTACTTTAAATTCACATGTAATGAATCATTATACCCTCTACGGTTGGGCTCTGAGAAGACTACAGTTATTTGAGAATCGATAAGGCAGTACGATTTATGGGGTTACTGACCAGAAGCCCAAAATGCCCTAAAACTCATCCACCATATTCAGATTCAATGTTCGTAAATGAAACAATTTTTTACTAGGAAACTCTTCCAGCACAAGCCTTGCACTACCTAAGACTGAACAAGGAAGGCCAGTTGATGGTGGTAACTTTCATTTAGGGGAACCCACCTTTCTGGGCCTCCCTTTATCTCTGTATTAGACCCTGTTAGTCCTACTGAGACTTTCTTGTTTCTGTACGTGAACCTGGATTTTTGATAAAATAAATAGTTAGTCCAGGGTAAACAGGGTGCACAAGTTGGGATTCATGCACTTGTCTTTGAGACCCAATATGTTGCTGGTGCGTGCCTCATAAATGGCTACACCCAAAAGCCATTGGAAGAGAGGAAATGTAGGTAGTTGCTGTAGGTTCGTACCCTTTAGTTCTGCAATAATTTATTATTGGAGCAAAAAGAAATATATCCAAGAGATATTAAAGGTTGAAAGTTAAAGGACCGCAGAGACCGTGCTGTTTTACAGAGACCACACCTTTGACTTTTCAACCTTTAATTGTTTCTGACGTTTTGTAACAGACCTTAGCCTTGAAAAAGCCCCTGGCCGACTGGCCATTGGGCAAAACACGTGTCGGCTGTTGTTGTTTCTTTTGCATCATTAACCTGTGCGTACAAGACATTAGGGGATTATTTATTGTCCAACACACAATATCTCTTGGATATATTTCTTTTCACTCCAATAATAAATAATTGCAGAACTAAAGGTCACGAACCTCCAGCAACTACCTACAAAACAAATAGTTGATTTAAACAGAATAATGCCAACCTGATCACAGTAGCAAACAAAGTGCGTGAATGAAGAACATTATCTTTAGGATGTAGCTGAGGGATATGTGGTCAATATACGCAGGATGAGGAATTTCCAGAGAATTTGTAAAAAAAAAAAACTGATTTGAATTAAGCAGAAATAAAGGAGATAGGACTGGAGACTTTGCAAGCTCTCATTAAAGGTTTAGTTGAGAAAATTAAAGACTGGGGGCATTTGAAGAAATACAGAGAAATGTGGAAAAAGAAAGTTAACACTAAAAAGAAAAATACAGGGAAGAAAATAAAGGTAGTCATTGGTGATATAGAATCAGAAGCAGTCACAATTTCCTTTAAAAGGAATGCATAAAGGGAAAAATGTGCATGTGCGTTGGATGAGGGGTGATCTCTACATCTTTAGAACAATTTTTCAAAAACCAAGAGAGGACCCAGACAAGTTGCACAAGGAGGGTCATAGATTAGTGACAATTTCAAAAATGTTTTCGATTGATTGGGATACATTATTTGAGTTTGTTTTTCCTAGTGATTTATGGACAGAGTGCAAGGATGCTATTGCTTGGCCAATATGAAGAACAACATGGATTTGGGGGAAAAGTGCCAGAGAAGGAAGTTGTAGGAAGCTGGCTCTGTATATACTATACCAACATAAGGTATAGTGTGCACAGATTCCAGTGGAACCGCAAAGGTAGGCAGAGGTAAAAGTAGATAGCACCTTAATCTCTATTTGTGGTAGTATGGGCGAGCATTAAGACTTTATCAGAGGGTAGTGTTAAGCCTTTGTTGTACACACACAGGCAGCAAATGAAGTTGTACACTCAAAGACTGAACTCAGAACTTTGTTTAAAAATATTATTTAGTTATATTCATTTTCTAGAACCAAGCAAGTCTGGTACAGGTAAGGGTAAATGGTACTTTTCAAGGCAGGTTGAACAATACAAGCAAGCTGAATGAAAATGACTTTGTTACAGGCTTGTACATTTTTTCAACGCAGTGGGAATTACTGTTACATTTCTTTTGATGACTTTTCAGATTACTTTATGGATTTCTTTTTCTACTCAGTGTGATATGCCTAGATATCACACTGGGACATTCTCTAGAGAAAAGGTAAGTAATGCCAGATTACATACAATTTACTTATACTCAGAGTTACTTAGGTTGTAGCAAGCCTGGAAGCAGGAACTTTTGTTTAAAGGTACATTAAAGGTACATTAGGCAGCGCGCATAGAACATGGTCTTCATTAAATAAAGGGACCTTTAAAATTCAGGACCTGTAGCATTCAGTAAATACATTGTTATACTGTTGTCATTAACATTTTGCATATACATGCACAGCGGGCATTTTCTTGAATGAGTGTGAAGTATTGAGATAGGACTAATATCACAGACAATTTGGGTATTCAATGATACGATGTGTAGCAATACGCACACAGCATCAATTAGGAATGATTGTTTGTAGTTCTCGCCCGGTCCAGTGTGTTGTAACTGAGCACGCACAGAGAATAGTCATAGAGTGCCGAATAGTCTTGAGCACTCGGCAATGGTCTTAGAACTAACTGGTTTACGTTAAGAATTTTGGTAGTGCACAGAGCTTTGAAATGATTTTTACGTACTTTAGAGTCTTTGTTATTGTGTTTTGCCACTCATCCCTCGGTACATACTTGATACGTGTTTGGTATCAATTTTAGGCTGCACCAATCCTGATATCGGGGACACATTTGGATTCCTCGGTCTTTCCCCAACATAGTGAGACGTCACGAGTAACAGTACCCTTTTTGTGGGTTGGAAATATCACCACGAAACAAGTAGGTTTGAAGCTTTACACAGAAAAAACATTACAACCAGCACGCAGCCCATATCAGAGGACTAACTTATACTCCTTTCATTTTCACAGAATCTATTTCAAGAAAGACATAGGTATTTATCGTGGCTCTCTCTCTTCCTCACTAATTTCACTATACTTGGGCCTTGTGGTAGGTGTTGATCAAATTTCCATCACGATTCTCCGCCACACTATTTTCTGATCAGGCACATCCTTTGCCCTCAAATACTTTACGGTAAATCACAGACTCACAGGTTATTAGATTGTCTTTTCCATCGTTTGGGTACATTGGGTACTTTTATCCCAATCCTATCTGGTATCCTTGGCGCTTTTCATTACTTTCCGCCATGTGCATGTGCGAACTAACTTATTTCAAGAGCACTCGAGTATATTGAATGTGGATTTGAAAATTCATGCACACCTATTTTTCTGTAAGGTGGTACATTGTCTATTTTGGTTGTTTTATACAGCCTTGATAAAGGCACGGGAGTTTTTCCCCGTTCGCGACGAAACACGTGTCGGCTGTCGGAAGAACTTGACAATAAAAGAAAGAAAATCACGAGACTTCACTCAACTTTGTTTAATTGTTGCTCACAACGTGCATTTTACAAGCTTAAATGACTGTTTACGTGTGCTGGGGATAATTTACCAAAGGTGTATCCACTGCATTAATTTTTCTCCTCCTGTGGGCTATTGCGCTGAGGCCCAAATCAACACTGATGCTAATGCCCTAATGCTAAGAAGGCAGGATAGTAAACAGTGATACTTAAGGTTTAGCTGGCTCCTCATGCCTCTGGCTCCTGGTGCCACTGTACCTGCAGTACCAGTGATTATTTCTGCACCTTTATGTTAAAAAGCAGCAAGGGTAACCTGGGCTCTGATACTAACAAGGAAAATGGGCACCCACTCCACTTCATGGTAAAACACCCATAATTGAGCAGCAGTGGCCACTTACACACCTGACAGCATTACCTGCTGAACTAATGGATGGCCCTTTTTTATGTATTAAAAAAAAGGCTCCCTTAGATCGTCCTCTTCCTTGGGGTATCTCTCTGAGGAAGCGGTCTCTGGCCATTTGTAACCATAAAAATTAAGCCCCAACACAGTGCTTTCTCTTCTGCGCCATCTCGTTGACTAGATTTATGAATCTCACTCTTTTCTTTTTTTTCCTGGACCATTACTCTGAGGTCCCAGGGGTCAAGAGGACTAGAGCTCTGCATCTGAATGGGACCCTGCTGACATTCTCCCTGCTACCCCCTGGACTCATCTTTTATTTAAAAAAAAACAACTGCCCCTGAATGGTTAGTGCTGACTTGGAGGTACCTCTGCTTGAAAGCAAGGGTGGGGTGGTAGTGCAAACAGTTAAAGAAGAAACAAGTTTTTTTTTGCATTTTATATAGTGCGCACTCGACCCAAAGGTATCAGATCACTTTACATGAGCACCAGTTGCATTAGCAGAATCACAGGATGCTTGAGCCTCCCGTCAAGACTCAAACCTTGATCCTCAGCTTCAAGGTCTGCCAGTTTGGCTGTTACACTACATCCTCTTACCAGCCGTTAACTGATTAGTCACTTAATTCCAGGACCACTGGAATTGTACGTTTCTGAGGCAGAAGCATTTTCTGCATTGTTATGGATATACCACATTTGCTACATAACCCATCATCTGTTGCATAATCTGCAGATTTTAACAAAAAAATGTGATTCTAGTTCAAAGGGATCAAAAATTACTTAAAACGTGGCTGGTGACATGTGTTCCAGAGCAGTAGAAGGCCCTTCATAAAGGCTGATTGCTCATCTTGCAGTTGCTTATTGATATATTTGGGTCTTAAATTAGTACTAATGAGGTATAATATTTCACCTGACTGTTACCATGACTAAAAATAAAAAATAAACCTGAAATAAAGCTAACCACAAAATGTGTCGGATAATGCTGCATAATTTACCTTTTCTTCCTACATAATTTAATCAAACGTGTTGCATAATTTGGTCCTCTCTTGCGACATAATTCCAATGGCCCTGCTTAATGCATCTAAGTGACAACTATTTTTTTTAGAGGTATTGTAAGGGTGTTATACTTCAGAAAATGCTTACATTAGAGACAGTCCGATCACTTATTACTAAAGGCTATATTTTGTAGGAATGTGTTTTTATTTCAAATACAGCATCATTTTCAGCAGTCTATGTTAGACTGTGTGTAATGCAACTTGATTCTATTTCTCAGTGAATCTGTTTGCTGTTTCATATACAGTTAACTGACAGCGAGAAAAAACAAATGCTCAGACTAGTTAGTTCTTTTTGACACTCAGTGACCTCCCTTCATAGCACTCCGGGATGCGTGTAAATGAAGACAGCCAGGAAATGCAGCAAATAAATAAGGCCGCAGTTCCAGGCCATCTTCATTTACAACGAATTGCAGAGGCATTCGCGCCCCCCTTGGAAGCCATCCACGGACCCAGGGGGGGGGGGGGGGGGGGCGCCCCACAGTTTGAAGATCTCTGCTGTAGGGGCACAGGGCTCATGCATCTGTATCCTCACCACTGGTACAGCACACCCAGCTAGAGAGGTGGCTGACCTATGCCAGGGCAGGTGGTTGTAGGCATGGCACACAGGGATGTGTGCCATGTTGACTCTTCACTTTGTTCTGCACCAAAACACACAGCCTGCAAAGGCAGTGTGTGTAAAGGTACAGGGCCTCTAAGGGTGGCATAATAAGTGCTGCAGCCCTTAGAGGTCTAGTGCAGCAGAGTTGTGCCTGAAAAAGAAAGTGTTAGCTGATTCACACCAGCTTTCATTTTGTGTTTGCATCTGGAGCTTAGCTCTCGCATTCTAAAATATGCCAAATATTGTAGTGGTTGTTTTTGACGCGAAGCTGAAAGAGAGTAAGAAGAAGTTAGTGATTAGGGAGACAAAGCTAACAGAAATCAGACAATGGGTTCTGATTCAGATTGTGTGCAGCCTAAAAATTCTGAAATGAATGGGATGCAAAGCATGCAATGTGAAAGAATGAGAATTGAGATGGCGCAGACACCATGGTCATGGCAGAGTAAATGCAAATAATTCTGGAGTGAATGTAAATATTAATTTGCTGAAGAGGAGCACTGCTTGTCATTTCTGCAGTAAACGTGGACACTGGTAGCTTGAGTGGAGACAGACTTCAGATTGAACCCAGAATGATTTTTTCCTCTGATACAGCAAAACACAAATCAGATACTGTTTGTTGCCCGAGCTCAACAAACTCCTATGCAGAAGGTGCATAATCAAGGCCAGTTGAAAACAAATATGACTGTAGCTGCTGTGATGCAGCAAGACATGAGAAGCAAGATGCCCTATAATCCAGGGTACCAAAAGAATAGCAATGAGTTTACTCAGTTTTCAACAGAGAGAAATGCACAATGACAGTGCCTGAGAGGGGAGGTGGATTGCATGCTTGGTGCGCTCATAGAGGTAGACCAGAGTGGCCCATATGTAGAAGCTGAGGGCCACACTGTATCATTCTTGACCAATACTGGTGCTACACGCTCTACAGTCATTCTATGAAGGTCTCAAACCTACCCCTCTCTTGAAAAGAAGTCAAAGTTGTAGGTGTTAGCAATAAACAAATTATTGATCAGATTACAACAGATGTTCAAGCTAAAATAGAATCAATGGAAAACAATCATCAGTCCATATTATGTCATTAGAGCCCTGTTAATTTGATTGGCAGGGATTAGCTTTTCAAGATGGACTGTGTGATTTATTGCACACTGGATAGTGTTACAATTGAAACATAAGATGAAGATTCAGTTTTTAAAATCAAATCACAAGGCTTGTAGGTTTAACTGTTCCCAGTTCTCACAAAAGATGACCCAATTATAGACTTAATACATACTGTCAAAGAAGAGGAATAAAGTGTGCAGAGCCAGTCAAAATTCAGGTCACATTGAATGCCGTTTATCCTAGAAATCAGCAACATAACCTGTCAAGAGAAGTAGAATGAAGCCCGTCACAAAAAAAAAATGATTGGACAAGGTATTCTACAGGAGGTGCTCAGAGGTCCTTGCAATTCTCCTATGATGAGAATTAAAAACCCAACAGGAAGATAGTGCAATATCTTAGGAAGATTAACCAGAAAATGACACCATGTTGTCCAGTGGTACCAAATAATGCTGTAATATTGATTAAAATTCCTGTGGATGCAGAATGGTATACAATCATTGTCTTATGACAAGCATTCTTCTCCATTTCTCTGCATGAGTTGGAGAAGGGAGAGGGGTCTGCCACTGACCCATTTGCTGTTGGTTAGCCACCACTGTAGATTTTTTGTGGTTCCCCCTCAGATCTGAATCATGTAAGAGAGATTTCCCTGATGCTGTGCCCACTGCAGAGCCCACAAATGCCATCGGGCATGAGTAACAAAGCAGGATGCAGGAGGCCATGAGGAGTCAGTATCACTGAATTCCAAGATAGAGACTGAAACATAGGAATCATAGTTTGAATATCCTGGACTCACCACTCGGAGGATAGGCTCGAAACCGCACTGTGTCCAGAACAGCTCAGATGAAAAGAAGTGTCTAAGAGGGAGTCAGGTGTGACTTCGGCATGTTTATAGCGAACTCCAGTGAATGCAGGTGGTTTGCCATATTCTTAAGGAGGGAAACAGCTTGGGACGAGCTCACCTTCAACAGCCAATCGTTAAGGTAGGGGAAGACTGGAATCCAGGACCTCTGTAGATGAGCTACAACTGCCATCACTTTCGTAAAAAAAAACCAGGGTGCTGGTAAGGCTAAAAGGGAGCACAGCAAACTGAAAGTGCTCATTGCCCACCGTGAACTGCAGGTAACGTCTGTGGGCAGGCAGGACAGGGATGTGGAAGTATGCGTACTGCAAGTACAAAGCTATCATCTAGTCTCTCAGGTCAAGGGCAGACAGGACTTGAGCATTTGGAATTTCTCTTTCCTCAAGAAGAAGTTGAGAAGGTACAGATCTATGTTAGGATGAAGTCCTCCATCCTTCTTTGGTACCAGAAAATAGCAGGAATTACAACTACCTACTTCTGATGCAGGCACCCTCTCTGTGGCTCCCTTGGCCAAGAGAGCCTGCACATCTTGACGGAACAAGGAGAGATGGTCCTCTGTCAGCCAACTGTATGTGTATGGCATGGGTGGTGGTGTAGTCACAAGGGGGAAGGACTAGCCCCTTTCGATGATCTGGAGAACCCAGCAGTCTGAAGTCACTGACCACCAGTGAGGCAGGTGATGGAGTATCCTGCCTCCCACTGGATGCCCATGATGGTCGAAAGGCAAACTAAAAATGCTTGGATGCAGTGACTGCCGGGGTAGTGGTGAACTGACTCGACCACTGGCCGCCTGACCCACGCTGTTTGTGGGACCCGCACCCTCATCAACGAAAAGGCTGGGAAGTCTGTTGGCCATGGTGGCTGGGAGGGCGAGCGTGCAGTTGGAGATCCCTTCTGTGGCTACGAAAGGAGGCGGTAGGCAGATTGGGATTGATGAGGGGCCATAGAGAAGTCCAACGACATGGCCATAGCTCTGCTGTCCGAAAAGCACATCAGTCCTGAATCCACCTTCAGCTAAGGTCTTAGGTGACATGCTACACACCAGGAAAGATCGAAAAAAAAAAAAAGCTTGACAAAAAGTGACTTGGGTAGCTCAGCTCTATCTGGCGCGGGAAGGAAAGCACTGATATCAGAGCGCCGAGGTGGCACCTATACAGGTACCATGTACATCACTTTGAGCACCGACGATGCAACGTGGAGCCGAACGCCGCCCCCTACTGGTGCACAGGGGTAAGGCTTGAAAAATTTCCAGATCCAGTTTGACACCTGGGGATAATTCCAAGGTAAGGAATCTGCGAGTAGAAGTCTCTATCAGATAAAGATGATTTCTCTTCTCTTTCATCTAGAACTTCTCTGACAGGACAATTTGGGTCATGGACATTTTTTCAAGCTGGAAATGCATATAGCCATGAGAAATGTTCTAATTTAATCCCATATCCACACAATAGTCAGGACTGAGCAATACAGAAAACATAACATACCACAACTGAGACTTTTTCACCCTAGATCCAGATTGTTTTATTAGAGCATTTTCACAGGCTCTATAGTTTTAACCAAAGCCATGAACTTATATAAACCAAGTGGGAATTACTTTCCACGAGTCTCTGCTATTTAAGAAGCGTAAAGTCTCTGCATTAATGATTCTAAATACAAAGGTTGAACTCAGTGTTGCCAAGTCTTGTTCACAATAGCATACGAAATTAGGGTCATAGTTATACATTTTCACGCAAAGCAGCAAGACACGTTGCTGCACCACATGAAAGGGAGAGGGCAGGAATGTGCCATATCTATCAAGATAAGGCGCATTCCTGCTCTCTCCTTGCGATGACACGCGTTTGGTTGCCTAGCACCAACGCAGGCACCTTTACACCATGGTGCAACGTGTTTGCATTTCAGTCAGGATTGTTTGTGTGCAGGAATAGACAACTTCCTGAACAAAAACAATCGTTTGAGGCTTTTTCCTCTTTCTACCAGTGCTGTAACACACGTAGAAAGAACAATGAGAAATAAAGATATTTACACCTCTACCCTGGGAAGGCGTAGCATTTTCACACATTGCCAGGTCTACCACTGATGTTAAATCTGGGAATGCGGCAAAATCCATGGGTGGATGCGTGGGAATACCCATGCTTCAGTCATGGAAGGCCTCCATGGGACAGATTAACGCAAGGCAGCGACTTGCACTGCCGCACGTTACTTCAGATTTACAAAGCACCACATGGACATGAATGGTGGCCTTCCGTGGCTTTGGAAATCTCATCTAGGTTTCACGTCGCCCTTGCGTGGCACAAGGGTGGCGCAAAACTGAGAAATATGCCCCAAAGTCTTTCTCCAAATATAAAAAACATCTTACTCAAATTGTAACTGTAAGGAGCTAAGTATTTCTTAGCAGGAATTCATCCTCACGGGTATTTATAGCAAGTGTTCAACTTTCAAATGGAAGGATAGCACTGCTGTGCTCTTTACTTGGAGAGCAGCCCAGTCTCACTGTAAGACTGCTTTCGATAGTCAGAATAACACACATCGTCAACTGGTTGGGGCCCGCTTTATAATGGTACCCAGCCCAAGATGGCAGTCAATATAAGGACTCGAACACGTAGTTCCTAAAATACCAAGTTCAAGAATCAGTGTATGGTTGTGCAGGCCGTGCACCACAGTTTCATTGTATTCCCAAGGTTCCCATTTAGGCAGCGTTAAAGTTACAGCAAACACTAGTTTTCTGGCCATAACATAGTTTTTTCTGCAAGTGCTTTGTCTTTAAAAGTGCACCAGTGCGCTAGTCTTTGATCATAGCATCGCTTTCCTGCAAGCACTACTTTCTGGCCATAACAGCACACCACAGCTTGCCTTTAAAGGTGCAAGATTTCAGTCCTTGGGTCTCGGAAGCGCTAAAAACGAGTTTACGGCCAGACACCGGAAGTGCTCTTGCTTTAGTGAATCCTAACAACGCCTGCTTGACAGGTCTGCTGAATCACATTCAACTATTGGGGTACATTGAAAGAGAAAGAACAGGATTCAAAGGCAATTCTCATGTATTAACTGTCTGGTTGTAGGACCCAGCTTTTCTACTACCCAGATATCTGTCTGGGTTTATTGAGGGTACAGGATGTGCTCCAAACTGGATTTTAGTGTTAGATGTGAAAATTATGATTAACATAGCAATCACCATAGTTTACTCACCACACATACCTCAAGCCCTCAGAGCTCAAGGTTAGTGGGGCCGAAGACTTTCCCCATCTTGAAAATGCCATGACTTTGCCCTTTGGGGCTGTTTGCAGTAAGGCAAAGGCGCACTACTAAAAAAGAAAAGTGGGAAGGGTTGGCCCTGGGAACTTAATCCCCATTGGCTTTGGAGGAGCCAGGAGTAAACCCACCCACCAACTAGCTCATGCCAGGCATCTCCAGGCAGCAACTTCAGAACACTTTCTGAACCTGCAGAAGAGAACTGGATCTTCTGTATGTCACCTGAAAGGAGCACTTTCTTGTGCCTCGAACAAAGATACGGACTCCAAGGGACAGTTGTCTGACCGCTTATGTGGCTACAGGGAGAGAACAAGTTGCAAGAGGCCCTTTCCTGAGAGTACACAGTTGCTCAGGGTTAAATGGACTCTGCCTGATATCCTGCAAGTCTCTTGAGTACCTCCCGATGTCCTGGGGGCTTCAGAAGTATACTACCATGGTAGATTGAGGCTAATAAATCAAAGTCTTTGACCAAACAAACCTGTTCGTGTATTTGACCCATGCTCCATTGTGGTCAGCCTCAAATTGAACCTAGGTCCCAATCTAACATGGCCATATTCTACCATTAGCGTCTAGAGTTTCTTGGCACTTATAACGTTTTAAATTCCTATTGTCTGTTCCCCTTATTGGATTTTTGTTATTTAGCATCATCTTGTTGATTCAATTGTATTCTATTTGTCTAATTTATTTTGGGATTTTTATTGTTTTGCATTTTGACTTTATTACTGTTTTGGTACTTCATAAATACTTTACAAATTGCCCTAAATTAAGAGTGCCTGTGCCATAGTGAACTGAGGGTTGAGCTCAGTGACTTTGAGGGCACACCATGATGTGGGCTTTACATTTTCGTTGTGGTGGGCAGTCTCCCATTCCAAAATAATCAATTTCTTACATAGGTGTTCAGAGGTGTGATCCAAGGTTTTCAATCTCAAACAGTGATCTAAGCTGAAATTAAAAATACTTTTTTTAATTGACAGCAAAAATCTACTTTGGAATATTTAATTGGCTTTTGGTTTTAATTGGGTAGTTTTTTATCATTTCATAATTAATTCTTGTCTTCAATATCTGCACTGAAAGCTTTTGATATAATGAAGCTGGATCTGGCCAGTATGGAATGCCTAAGCTTGGCAGAACCAAGTAGTATGTGCAAGCAAAGAAGGCTGAGTAGGGAGTCCAAGAACGATGATTACTACACTGCCCTGAGAACTTGGGGGTGGGTGGGTCCATCAGCCGCATTTAATTCACCTCACGAAGGGCGAGTATGAAGTAGACGAGGGACATGAAGATGGCACTGAGGCAGCCCCAGTACGAGGAGAGTGCCTACTAAGGAGGCAGCATCACCTACCTTGTCCCCATCACAGCTGGAACATAGACAGGCCAAGAGGGTCTTGAAGTTGAAGCCAGCTACCCTTACGGGGAGAAAATTGGCTGCCGAGGAGAAAAGGCAGCCCTGACTTCTGAGGAGAAAGTGGAAGCAGCAACTCTAGCACTGAAGAAGAAGGGGACCTTGCCCTTAGAAGAGATCATGGTCCTGCTGGTCCACGAGAGGAGCTAGAGTAAGATGGACTTGAGGTTGTGAAGGGCATCGGACTCCAGTGATGATGGTGGCAGGGATACTGAAGTGCCCAGGGCAGGTAAACACAGGGCCCACATCCCAAAAGACCTGCTGCCTAGTTATGTGGTAGAGGATGGCATTAATATATGATTTGCAGCTTATGAACTGGCTTTGCAAATGAATAGAGTCCCAGAGGAGGACTGAGTGGGTAGTCTGGGAAAGCACATGCCCATTGCTGGGAAGAATACCCTATAAGGCCCTAGATGCAGCTGACCTGGTTAAAGATGGCCCTATTAAAGAAGCTTTAATAGCCAAATGTGGTCTCACCCCAGAGGCGTATAGCCTGAAGTTCAGGGATAGCTTCACACTAGTTCTGGGTGGTTTTAGACAGATCTATCAAGGCACTAGAAGGTTTCCTGAAAGGCAGTAAAGGAGTATGATAGACTATACAATTTGTTTATGAAGGAGTACATCTTAACTAATTGCTTTACAGATTTACACCAGCACCCAGTAGACTATAAACTCACTGTTCTAGAGAGCTTTAGAAATAAGCTGACCTCTGGCTCAGCATCAGAGTCTACAAAAAAGGTACCCAGGAGTGACTACAAGAAGGGTGGTTTAGGTTCTCTTCCGCAGAGGGGAAGGCCAGGATAATACAGAGAATTGCTTCAAAGGCCCTCCAAAAAGGTTTGAGGGGAGGAAGTCCCAGAACATTTTTGAGCAGAAGTGGAGTTTTGGTGGGAAGAAGTCTATGCTTTCTTATCACTAGCACCGAAGTTAGAACGGACTACAGACAGGGCATAAGGAGGTGTGGGGGGAGACTCTGTATGTCCCAGGAAGCCACCCATAGGTAGGCAAACCACTGGAGTGACTAGGAAAGTGCTAAGGGGAGGTTAGTACCAGGAGGAACAGTTAAAGCATGCCCTTGTGGTCCTTAGCTGGGACAACACTGTGGTATAAAGACTGGTTTCCTCAGAACAGTATCTGGCAGGACAGGTCAGTAGGGTAATGCAGGTATATGGGCAGGAGTATGTCTGCCCTGTTTTCATGGTATCCTAATAATGCCAGGGAGTACTGGCCCAGAGGGTCATTGTCAGGCCCAGATTCCCATTGGCAGCATCCTTGTTATTGAGCTCCAATTAATGAGAAAAGAACTGGGAGGGGGGGGGGGGAGTCATCTGGGGCACCCCAAATGCCGATTTCTGGGGGTACTGTCCCTATACGGATGGTACAGAGGCCCAGGTAAAAGTATGGGGTAGGAGGTGGATGCCATCCACCGTGGGCAAACCAGAGGGTCAGGTGATATCTGCTTGGAGATGAGAGCATCCTTGGACCTACCATGGTGAGGCCACTTCTGAAGTGGAGGTGCGGCCTGCCCTGTCGGAGGCAGCTGATATGTGCCAGGAAGAGACCAAATGACACAGTCCATGCATGTCACCATAGTAGAGACCCCTGAGATAGTAGATATAAGAGTGGAATGAGGGTGTCTGAAACCTGAAGTAGTAGCCCCCCCTCTGAGAAACCTAAGAAGAAAAAAGAACCTCAGGAGCAAGTGGGGAACTCCTTGCCAGCCCCACGTCTGGAAGTGGCGCCTACCAAAGGACCCAGATTGGAGCTTCCACCTGGCAGTGGATGACCAGGGCCTGGTTCCTGACATGGACAGCTGTCAATAACCTATGTTGGTGGTTAGCCTTATGGGCAGAGATTGCTCTGGGTTGGGGACAAAAGTCCAAAGTAGGAGGCAGAATGGGCCACATATTTTTGGCTATAGTGGTACTGTCTGCCTACTGGGATGCATCTGTGTGCAAGATAGGGTTAGTCGCCTCACATGTGGGGTCTGCAGGTGAACAGAAGGGTTCCTCATGGACAGGGTAAGTGTCTATGGCAGATGTTTACAGGTAAGTTAGAGAACAAACAACGGACATTGCAGAAGTAGGAAATTGTCCATGTTCTTTCACCTGAGCAGAGAAGGGATTGATTATTTCAACATAGGCCTTGGATGGGAATGGCCTCCGTAGAAAATCTTCCTTTTTTGTGTGGTCACCCCAGATTTTTCTCCTTTTGCTGGGCCCTATATTTTTACTGGGTTTTTAATTCTGTGCATTTTATCGCTGCTAACCAGCCCCTAAAGTTGATATAATCCACTTTTTACCAATGTTAAATTGGCATATTCCTAATTGGTATATTTAACTTACCTAAAAGTTCTTAATATATGGTATAAAGTGTATCGAAGGCCTGGAAGTTAAATGCCACTAGTGGACTGCAGCACCTATTGTGCCATCCACTGCAGGGACAGTGCAAACGTGGCTTCAGGCCTACCGCTTTAGCCAGACGGACTCAGTGTAAAGACTGCAATGCACCCTATAAATATAAACCCTTCTGACAGGTCAAAACCTTCCTTTTAAATACGAATAAATCACCCCTAAGTAGGCCTTGTAGCTCACAAAGCGAGGTGCATGCTGTTTAAAAGTAGAATTGTAATGTTAACCTGTTCTTAATGACTACCACCCAAAAGAACAAGTTACTTACCATTGGTAACACTTTTTTTCTGGTAGAGACTACCTAACCCCAGATTCCTCACCTTAGATTAGTCCCCAGGTGTGAGCCTTCTTCTGGAAATATTGAGCAGTACCTCTGCAGACCAATAGTTGGCTTTGATCAACTCCACATCGGTTCTAAAGTGACGTGTGCTGCGCTTATATAGGCGCCACCATGATGCACTGACAACAGTTTCTTTTGTGACTATTTCCGCACTAAAACGTGGAGCCACATTGGACTGAGTATGTGACCAGTGTGCAGAATCTAACTGGATGTTAGGGTAAAGAGCCTATCAGAAAAAGTTACCAAAAGGTAGGCAAATTGTTCTTCTGACTGGAATTAGCACAATTCACTGCCACCATTGACTCTAGATTTGAGAATATGTATGCCACGATAAATGAGTAATTGAGTAAGCCCACTTAAACATCAGAAGCCAATAAACACAACTATCAAAAGAACCAGTTTTGTACCTGCAGTCCTATTATAGAAAAACTGCAAGGATTTCCAACTATTGTATAGACACTGGTGGAATAAATAAAAACCATCAATTCACACTTCCCACCAAACATAGATAACAAGCTTTCCATACTCATAACAGCTACAGGGACCAAGGAACTGTCACAACAAATACTCCCTCAACTAAATTCTTCTGTGCTAGTACATAGTACTCAGGATTCCTTCGACAACAACCGGTGCAAAGATCTTAAGCCCGCTGATCCTATAATTGACATTAACACCTTGTAGTCACCCAAAGCAAACCAATCTCTCAATAAGAGCTCAATATTAAATTCCTCAACGGAATCAGTGGACATTTCAGGTAATAAATGAAAGAAAATAAGAAAGCAAAACAAAAAGAGAGGAAATTGAAAAGGCAATGAAATTAAAAGATACAATTACAAAAACCTTTCCGATATTCAAGGAAACAAAAAGAACTGGCACAAATAGAGAAGAACATAATGGTACAACTCTTCCATCTGATAGAGAGCTGTCAAATCCCGAAAGCTCGCCTCTTACGTCTCAACAAGGTTGATCACTAAATGATTCATTCCGCTATCAGGATTCAAATGAAGTTGACCACTGCCCTATCGTTCCACAGCAAATCCATGTAAAAGAAAACACGAATCAACACAATCCTAATATAGCAAAATCAGAACCCTCTATTTACACTCAAAGTAAGGCCCAAAGCACAACAAGAGAATATGCAGTAACAGTACTAAAATCCCAGGATTTACAGCAGGAAGGGAACACGCGGCAAATAATCAGACATACCAGTTTAACCCAGTCCGCAGTGGATTGCGACTTACACTTAAAACAATCAACTCCCATTACAAATAAGCCCTTCTTAGATGCAACGCAAACAAGCATTGAAAATGCAATAGGCCTCGCCTTTTATTAAGTTAAAGCCATTTGCTTTGCTAATGGTATTATATAGCAAAGCAAATGGCTTTAACTTAATAAAAGGCGAGGCCTATTGCATTTTCAATGCTTGTTCCAGATTGAGTTCCAGAGTGCCACCTCAGTCTCTTCACCTCTGCCCACCTGCAGGGCCCTCTTAGTATCTCTGCCCTCCTCGGTGCCACCTGTCTCTTCAACTCTGCTGTCCTGCAGTGCTAGATCAGTGTCTCTGCCCTTCTCTGTGCCCCTGCAGACTCTTCACCTATGCCCCTGTAGTGCCAGATAGTTGTCTCTGCCCTCCTCTCACTGTGGCACCCTCAGTTTCTTCGCCTCTGCAGTGCCCTCTCAGTATATGTCCTCCTCTCACTAGTGCCCTCATGCCCTCAGTGTCTTCCTCACCTCTGCCCTCCTGTTGGGCCCTCTTGGTATCTCTGCCCTCTTACTGGTGCCCCCTCGGCCTTGGCTTAACCTCAGCACACTGCAGTGCCCTCAGTATATCTGCCCTCCTCTCACTGGTGCCCCATCAGTCTCCTCTTCAAATCTGCCCTCTCAGTATCGCTGTCTTCCTCTCACTGGTGCCCTCAGTCTCTTCCTCACCTCTGCTCTCCTGCAGTGCCCTCTCAGTATCTCTACCCTCCTCTGTTCACCTGCAGTCTCTTCACCTCTGCCCCTGCAGTGCCCTCAGTTTCTTGCCCTCCTCTCACTGGTGGCCCCCTCAGTTTCTTCGTACTCCTCTCACTTGTGACCCCTCTGTCTCCTCACCTCTGCCCTCCTCTCTGCATCTCTGCCCACCTCTCACTGGGGCACCCTCAGCCTCTTCTTCAGCTCTGCCCTACTGCAAAGCCCTCTGTATCTCTGCACTCCTCTGAGCCCACTCAGCCTCTTCACCTCTGCTCTCCTGGAGTGCCCGCTCAGTCTCTTCTCCTCTACCCTCTCGTTATCTCAGCCCTCCTCTGTGCCACCTCGGCCTCTTCATCTCTGCTCTTCTGGAGTGCCCGCTCAGTATCTCTGCCATCCTCTTTACCGTCCTGTAGAGCCCTTTCGGTATCTCAGCCCCGCCCCCCCTTCTCGACAACTCGGGGTCTCCAATCACCTCTGTCGGAGCCATCAACGTCGAATTAGTGACCTGCAGAGCCTAGCATGGTTGGAAGCCCTCACCAAGACCCTACCGCCCGATCTCATCAGTCCTCCCTCCCCTACCGCCCCTGCTCTACAGGTCTCTGCACTGCTCTCCTCAGCCCTCCTTATCCTCCTACCTCCAACACTTAGTTTCTTTGCCCTGCTCCCCTCCTCGGCCCTCCTCGCCCCAGCCCTTTATCTCCTTGCCCGCAAACCCCCTCAGCCTCTCCGCCCCAGTCCTGATCCTCCTTCCGCTGCTGCCTCTGGCCCCGACTCTCTGCTCTCCCCACTCCGGGGCGAGTCCTCGCCACCGGTGCCCAGCCCCCGGGGCACATCTAGTCCCGCAGTCTCACCGGGATTCGGTCACCAAGGCCTCCTGTGGCAGCCTCACGGAGTCCCTGTGTCAGCACCGGTGACGGTGTGCGCGGCCTCAGCCTCCGGTTCACCAGCACGAACCCCGGACGGGGCCTGAAGAGTCGTCCTCAATGGCGCCCGAAACCAGCGGCGGCTGTGCGTGACATCACGCGCCGTGGGGCGGGGCCCGCCAAGCTACCGCCATCATGCAGCTGAGATGCGGATAGGGTGAGTTCACCTAACATGGCCGCCGACCAAGAAAGACAGAGTACAGTCTAGTGTTACGGGCCCTGAAGACGCAGCCTGGAGTGGAGAAACAGACAGTTGTTGCAATTTAGGGTGTCGAATCGCGGCCCTGAGATTGGACTATTTTAATTAAATATGGCAGCCGGATTGTCGGCACGTGAGTCGGGGGAGGACACCTTCAGTCTTTTAGAGCCGTCCCAGTTGGACTGGCTCGCGAGCCGTCTCAGTTGGACTGTCTCGCATGACTGGTTTCTTATCTTTATGGGGCCATGTGTTTGGCCCCATAAAGATAAAAAAACCTTTTACGCCAGCAGTAAGTCGGGGCAGCCAGTCCAACTGCGACGGCTCTAAAAGAGAAAAGTGTACGTTACTAGACGCTCTTTTCCAATGGCTGGCCACCGTTTAGCATAAACGGTGACGCCAGCCAATGGAAACGAGGGGCAGGGCTTAAAGCCTACTAGCGAAATCTACCCTAAAACGTTAAATCTCGCCAGCGAGACTGCGCATTTCTGCGCAGTCTTACGCCAGGTGAGACCTAAAAAGGAGAACCCCGCACTAGTCTATTTCAGACTATTATTGAGATGGACGCACTTCTAAAACAAGGTATGCCTATAGAAAATGTCTTCAACAGATATTGATTTCACACGAAAGCTCACAAACCATGAGGCAATTGGAAGGGAAAATAAAAAAAGACTTTATTTCAACTTCATTAGAAATCACGTGATAATAGTGATATTTTAAATAGATCCAATATCTTGAAGCTACCACCTACATTTACAGAGGCAATAGAATTCAAGATTGGAAACCCGTATAAGGCCACACTATGAACTTGGGTATCATCCAAAATTGCAGACTTGATTGCGTCAAAACTTAGCATCTTTGCTGACTGGGAAATAACGATTTCAGAGGTGTCTGAGAAAAAATATCCGACCGTTTTATTACCTTTTGGCCAATCACACCCACCAGCAAAGGGCAAAGAAACAGACCAGTCAGGCAAAGAAACTGTCTCTACTGAAGAATGCGAAAGGTGCAGATGGCGCCAGTTATACATCTTCGATAGATTCATTAACAATATTACTAAATCAAACACAAGTACATACTTGTCAACTTTCCAATATCAATTTGTGTGTCACTTGAAAAAAACTTCTCTCATACCTGCCTTTCAATTAATGCATCATCCATACAAGGAATAATAATAAACAATTGAAAGTATGGAAACACCATGGGCACAATTATAATTCTAAATATATATATATCCACCCCAGATCAGCACAAAAATTAAGGAATATAAAATTTTCTCATGGAACTGGAAACTTCGCACTGTGGCGTCCCATGCATAGTCACCGGTGACTTTAACACAAATTTGGCTAATTGTCTGGGAACCTAAAAAGAACAGACATGCATTGGTGAACCCCAATTCAGAACTACGAATTTGGTTCAGTTAACAAACCAGACCATGTACTACTACAAACATTGGAGGCCCTTGGACTCCGGGCAATGAATGGGCGGGTCCAAGGAGACATCCTGATGACCACAACAATAAAAACTTGTAAAACAGATTTGGTCCTAGATTATACATTTGTATCACTTAAGCTATTCCACAAGATACTGTCCTATAACTATAACTGCAAGGTGTCAAGGTGACCACTCCTCACAGTCCATCAGTACTGCAAATTATAATGCAAAGTGTCGGTTTTACAAACCAATTGGCTCGCAAGATGCAGGTACCGACTGGAAAAAATCAGATGGAATAAACAGTCGTCAACCCGCTATGAGACCTGGAAAAGGTCTGGTTTAACAATAAATTGGGTCTTTAAAAACCCAATCTTGGCATGGAGCAAGACGCAAGAGGAACTTAAACCACGGTAATAATAATAAATAGAACACAGACATTCACGCAATGACCAAAGAACCAAACTTTGTACAAAATATCCTTAGACAACAAAGAAGGGCCCTGAATAAGGAAATTACATCCTTCAAATCCCAATCAGGTCCCCAGGTACAAGTAAAGCTTAGGAAATTGCGAAACGTATAAAAAAAAAAGCAGTCTGGGAAGCTAAAAGGGCTAAAACTGACCAAGATTGGATAGACATAGTGGAAGAATGCAAAAATAATTCAAAATCATTATGCACATTTATAAGCCACCTAGACAGTCTATGGGGTCAGTTAGAAATAATGTAACAGAATAAGCATGGAAGACACACATTAGTTCCCTATATGACACACAAGATGTGCACGTACCAAACGTCACTAATATTCAATGTGAATCACCTCTCACCTTTACCCAATGAGAAATCATAAAAAGAATTGGGGAAAAGCAGAGGCAATGGTGACCGTGGCCCAAATGGCTTCTCCGGGGCTATATATAAAGATGGGGAGTTTTGGAGCAGTTGCTTCCATACCTTGTTTAATTTTTGTCTAGCCACAGAAGCAATTCCTGATGCATGGCGTGATTCCATCTTTCAGCCAATATAGAAGAAAGGCTACTCTTCTCCAGATAGCTTTCGTACGATTGCTCTCATGGACACCGATTTTAAAATATGTTCAGGCCTTATATTGCCTGATCTGAAAGAAAAAATCTAATTCCATTCAACCAGACAAGGTTTACCCCAAAATCAAGTACTGTAAACAACTTGGTAGCGCTCACAATGATCATGGACAAATGTGTGTAAAAAAAAAAAAAACACTTTTATATACATGTTTTGTGGATTTCTCCAAAGCTTTCAATCACGTCAACCAAATATATTATAGAAAAAGCTGATTGACTGGGATATTCCCACAAATGTGTGGCATGCAATTCGGCTTTTATATACTAATAACTGGGCCCAGGTCATACTTGGACAAAAAAGGCTTGACAGATAAAATCCAAATAAAGAGAGGCCTGAAGCAGGACTGTGTCTTGGCGCCAATTGTTTTTAATCTTTTTTTGGCGGATATCAGCACTTATTTAGAAACAGCCAACTCTCATCCTCCAAGACTGGCAGCTAGAAAAGTGACCTCACTGCATTATGCCAATGATTTAGGTTTGTTGAACATGAATGAGATTCGACTTCAAAGGCTACTTAACCATCTAGACCTCTACTGCACCAAAAACGAAATGGCTATTTTCTATACAAAAACACAGGTAGTGGTTTTCGGCAGGAAAATAAACAAAAAAGGGGAGTTGGTCACTGGGTGGGAAGTCGATTCTTCGAGGTCGTTCACAAATATCTTTCCCTAAAACTGCATTTAAACAAAACCCAATTGGGACTCTTTGGCCACATGTCAGTCCCTCTTCTGCGTGTTTTAGTGCAGAACAAAGTGAAGTCTCGACATGGCACACATCCCTGTGTGCCATGCCTACAACCCACTGCCGTGTCATAGGTCAGCCACCCCTCTAGCTGGGTTTACTATACCAGTGGTGAGGGTACAGGTGCATGAGGCTTGTACCCCTACAGTGTCTATACCAATACCTAGACATTGTTGAGTGCCGTACTGCCATTAAGAGTAAATGGTGCTGGGAGTTTGTTAATACGAAAGCCACAGCACCATGATGGCTTTGGAGAAAAATTGGAAGTTTGGTATCAAACTTCTCAGCACATTAAACCCACACTGATGCCAGTGTGGGATTTAATGAAAAATTCACTCAGAGGGAATCTTAGAGATGCCCCTGAAAAACGAGCCAACACTAGTGTCCAGGCGGAGTGGCTGCTCATCAGCGGCCACCACCAGACATGTTTCTGGACCCCTGGGTTGAGAGCCTGGTGCTGCTCTAGAACGACTTAAACAATGCACATCCTGTGATGAGGTGCCAAGCCTCCTCCCGCAGGATGGGCATGGTCCACGAAGGGGAAGCTTCAAAGGCGTGCCGCCTTTGTGAGCTACCCCAGGCCTTTGCTGCTTCCAGCAACTGGCCCCCACCGGTTCAGACCCCCACTTT
Organism: Triturus cristatus; assembly: GCF_964204655.1. Taxonomy (NCBI): domain Eukaryota; kingdom Metazoa; phylum Chordata; class Amphibia; order Caudata; family Salamandridae; genus Triturus; species Triturus cristatus. The sequence goes on from NC_140583.1 coordinate 976,656,530, forward strand.
GGGCGGGAGAATCGGCAGGATAACCAAGTGAGGAAGGTAGGTGTGTCCACCTTTCCCAACCCCACCCCTCAGGTGGGGGAGGCAAGGTGAAGCACATCTCTCAGTCCCCACCATCTTGCAGATGGGGGGGACCCAGCCAACTAGAGTGAGGCATATGCCCCCTTCCTACTGGAGGGTGGCATAATAGGGGGTGTACTCACCCCAAGGAAGGCACCTACTGGTCCTACCCTTTACTTACCTGTAACACCCCTAAATCTAGTATTTAGTGGCAACCCTGAACCTTGGCTCTTCAGACAAGATTTGACAAGAAGAAGAGAAATAAAAGGAATGAAAAAGCCATGCTGAAACTAAGAGGAGGAGGACACCCACTGACTTTACATTCATTACAAACAACTCGGATGGAAGAAGGGGCCGCCAGTTTGGTTACTCGGCAAGAGCAAGGTATAATATGCTCTGATGTGAAAAGGAACAGATGAAATTCGCATGAGGAACAGATTTCGTTGGGATAAGCATTCCTGGATACGAGCTTTAAACAACAAGTGCACATTTGGAACATTAGCGTATATACTTCACTATTGATTTTAACAAGCCCAGAACAAGCCAGATGCACGTGATGGAATCGTAAAACGTGGGACTGGCCCATCGCGCCGTAGTGGGCTCATCTAGGAGATTCATACTAATTAAGGAAGTACCAAGCCTCATAGATGGATGGAAGAGCATAACAATTTTGATCAAGCACAATATGGAGTGAAACATCGTTCACCTGCCTATTAATTTTTAAAGGATGGGAGTACATAATATAACGGTCTTTTTTAAGAAGGTGGAATGAAATAAAGTCTTCGAAACGCGTCGACCCCTTTTTCTGTTGCCACAAATCCATCTATACGAACATATATATATATATATATATATATATATATATATTGATGATATACAAGGCATCCGGGTGTTTGTACATAAGTTTAACTGTGGATTATGGCGATTTATGACAAAGATTACTGTCTGTTTTAACTCTCGTGTTATGATATTTTGAAGCATTGTGAATGTGATTAATTGTTTTTAGTATTGTTACATATTTTTCATGATAATTCTATGGACAAAAATGGTTTTAACTTTAAACAAATTCCTTTTTTTCCTTTTTAATCTTGTATAAAATAATAAATGGTTTTAATAAATTACAATCATTACCTTATGAACAATAGGTGTTTGTGCCAATACATTGTAGCCACCAGTTGAGCGGTGTCCTTTATAAATGGTGTATGTGTGTATGGAGTCGGGGTTTGGCATATGAAAGAAGGTGCAAATGAAACAATATACTGAAATAATCCCAGAGGATGACATTTTTAACCTTTTGGCCCCAGCCCTACCGGCCTGTCCCTACCTCGAACCTGCTCCAGTGAAATCCTGGTGTGTCCTGCAGCCAGCAGCCTCAAGAACCCAAAGGACCTGCTCTGCCTTCCAAGCCATAGACTTTGTCTCCAGTGAGCACCGGATTTGCTCACCCACACACACAGGCCCCAGCCAAATCCACGAGTCTGCACCACTCTGCCCCTGACACCCACAGCCCGAGTTTGAGTGGCCCAACACCACGAGGAGGTCTCCCCCGGCGATCCTGATCTGAGATCTGGTAATGTCTGACCTGCCTCGAATCTCCAAGTGAAGCCTGCAGCCCCTTTCTGGAGGATCCCTCCAACCACAACCAGAGTTGGTAAGAAAACCAAATACCTAAAGACAGCCCTGCACCGGTGGCCCAACCGACGGTGTCCCAGCTTCCCCAGGCATCCCAACTTAGCTCTCCAACCAGTGGTCACCTCCAGAAGATCTTCGTTCCCAAGCCTGCAGTGTGTGTTGCAACCAGAGAATAGCCATTGAAATCAACAGGGCACCCGGCGCCAAAACAGCACCCAGCTGCCCCAGCGCCGCTGCAGGTGTACTTTGGGTGCTAACTCGGATCCCCCTTTGCCCTGAGCCTAACACCAGGAGCTTTGCTCACACAACCTTGTGGCCTGTTAGTGAGCAGCCACCAACCAGAGGCCCCTTGTCCCCCATTGGATAACATTGGGCATCAGCACTCTGCACCCGGCCCTCCTAGTGCCACTGAGGGTGTTTCAAGGGTGTATCCCTGACACTGGGGGAACCGTGGTTGTAACCCCAGAATACCAACTCCCACAAATAACTACTTACCTGTAAACCGATAACTCCTTCCATAGGATTGCATTGGCTGTTATGCTTGAAAATTGTTCCAAGTGTGGAGTTGGTTTCGTATGAGAACTTGAAAAGCTGCAAACAACTTGAAACTGCTTTACTTGCCTTTTCTCTAGGAAATGTCCCAGTGTGATATCTAGGCAGGTCACACCGAGTAGAAAAATTAATCCATAAAGTAATCAAAAGTAATCAAAAGTAATCTACCAGTAATTTCCACTGTATTGAAAATATTTACAAACCTGTAACAAAGTAATTTTCATTCAGCTTGCTTGTATTGTTCAACCTGCCTTAAAAGTACCATTTGTTCTGTTATGTTAATTAATTTTCTAACACGCACAGCTACTCCAAGGAGTGTCCCGGCGTGAACACAGGGGACTGAAAGCACAACCAGACTAAGCAAAAAGATATGTTTTTAGCAGTTTTTTAAAAGCCACAGGATTTTCAGTGTTGCGAAGCGCAGGCAGTAAATCATTCCAGGCCTGGGCCGCCAAGACAGCAAGAGAACAGCCACCCAACCTTTGCCGATGAAAGCGGGGAATCTTTGCCAAGCGAAGAGCGGAGGAGCGTAACAGTCTCCCCGGAACATAAAAGGAAAACCGATCCTGCAGGTAAGTAGGCCCAAGGTCATGCAGGGCGCGGTGGGCAATAGTAATAGATTTAAATTTCACCCGTGCCGACATGGGTAGCCAATGAAGGGAGCGGAGATAACCTCGCACGCTAGTTCTTAGAGGAATCTCTCCCAAAAGCCGTGCCGCCGCATTTTGCACTACTTGAAGTTTGTTAAGAGAGTAGGCTGGAATCCCCACATAAAGCGCGTTAGCATAATCAACGCGGGAGAGAATGAGCGCGCGGACTACAGTTTCTTTCGCCGCCTGAGGGAGAAGTGGAAGAAATCTTCTCAAAATTTTGAGAAGACCAAAGCAACACCCAGAGAGTCGCTTCACTTGGGTGGCAAAAGATAAGTTATCCTCAAACCAGACTCCCAAGTTCTTAGCAAAACTGCTGGTGGAAGATGGTGGCAGATACTCCGACAGCCAAATCAGATCTCTAAAGCCCAAGGGAAAATTGCTGTACAAGAGTATCTCCGCCTTGTCTTTATTACATTTTAATTTGGCGCCCGCCAGCCACTTAGATACCGAGGACACGCAGACTTGAAACGAAGCTACGGAGTCCTCATCCTTTTTCCAGGTAAAAAGTAGCTGGGTATCGTCAGCATAAGCGATCACCTTAGACCCCAGCTCCTCAGCCAATATGACTAGAGGAGTAAGATAGATGTTAAACAGAAGGGGGCTGAGGGACGACCCCTGTGGGACCCCAGTAGTAACTGGCAGAAGCGGCCGGTGGCAGCCAGACTTGTTGTACCCAGCCCTCCAGAAAGGACCTAATCCAGCCCCAGACCAACCCAGAGTTACCAATCTCCGCGAGACGGGCAAGCAACAAGGAATGAGGAACCGTGTCAAAAGCAGCCGACAGGTCGAGCAGCACTAAGGCTGCTCTCCCGCCGGCATCAAGGCACTCTCAAATGGCCTCAGACATTTCTACCAGCGCCAATTTAGTACTATGAGACGACTAAAAGCCTGACTGAGCTGGGTGCAGGATGTCCGCTCTCTCCACAAACTCAGTCAACTGTCTATTTACAACCTTCTCACAGACTTTGGCGAGACTGGGAAGGAGAGAAATAGGTCTATAATTCCCAGGAATCAAGGGATTGAGGGCCGGCTTTTTTAATAAGGGAAGAATTTTAGCCTTCTTCCAATCATCCGGGACTCGGGCTTCTTGCAGAGAGTAATTTATGATAATGTTAACCTCAGGATTAACAACCTCCGCTACAGCTGCCATCAGTCTGGCGGGGCAAGGTTCTGCTGGTGAACCCGATTATAGTCCCTTCAAAATTTTCAAAGTACCCGGGGAAAAATTACCCATAGAGTGCCTAGGAGAGATAGATGCGGATGGCAAAGAGTTAGATGGACATGATATAAAGCTTGCCTGAATCGCTCGGATTTTGTCCAGAAAACAATTAGCCAACGTATCACGCCAAGCATCTGTGGTTGGCAGAGGGCATGATTGTGCTATAGGTGACATAAAGCTCTGAACAATTGCAAAGATTTCCTTTGAATTATTATAAGCTTGATCAATGCGAGCAGCATAGTAGTCCATTTTAGCTTGAGAGATGGCAACATAGTAGATTTTCTGTCTCTGTCTAAGCATACCCTTTGCCACCGGGCAGTACTCGCTGAGATGCCATGAGCATTCCAATTTTTTACAGTCTTGCTTCAATAGGGCCAACTCAGCTGTGTACCATGGTTTAGAAGGAGTTTCCCTGGTACGCCTCGCTCATGTAGGAATAGCAATAGACGACATTGTGGACTGAAACCAGTTGGTAAATGCCAGGAGACTCCCTTCCAAACCCTGTGGAAGTACCGGCCTACAGACCGTCAGAGCTGATGCAAAATTAGAAGGCTCAATTCTTTTAAATGCTGATTTACGGGATACAGAGCCAGACAGACCAGCTAGGGCCACCTCCCAGGAAAAAAAGGTCAGATAGTGATCAGACCAAGAAACTGGGAGGGGGTCATCAGTGATGATAGAAAAATTAGTACAAATAGGGTCCAAAATGTGGCCCCCTTGATGGGTTGGTCGAGAGACCCATTGAGAAAAATGGGCGAGCTGAAGAATGTCAGAGAACTCTGAGAAATCTGTAGAAGTCAGCTGATCTAGATGTATATTAAGATCGCCCAATATCATACAGTGGGAAAAGCGCAGAGCCCGTGCGGTCACTGCCTCGCCTCAGGATTGAAGAAAGGCCTTTGGAGGGCCAAGAGGAAGGTAAATCAAAGAGCCCCCCAGTGTAAAGTGGGCCGAAAAACGAATAGTAAAATCAAGAGCTTCACACCCCCCCCTCCCCCCCGGCGCTAGAATCACACCTAAGAAGATTCCACTTTTCTTTGAACACAATAGCTACCCCCCCCCCCCCCTTCCCTCAGAACGATCCAATCTGCATATCTTATAGCCCCCAGGCATGGCTAATGAGATAATAGGATTGGAGGAACTGTCCAGCCATGTCTCTGTAATAAACAGTAAATCCAAAGAATTGTCAGACAGCAGCTCAAACCCATCCAAATATTGTTTTTTCAATGAGCGAGCATTTATCAGTGCCGCCGAAATGGAAGACACCCCTGTGGGCCTGCTGATGGAGACCGAATCCAAACAGAGTCTGAAGCCACATGCAGTACAAAAAAAGTCCTTTTCTAAAGATAGATCAGGAAGCACCAGGTGACTGCAAGTAGCAGACCTTAAAAGCTGTAGGGACTCACTAGCAAAACAACGTCGGTCCGCATTGACAGTCAGCCGACGGGCAGCATCACTGGCCCTGGCCGCTACCGGAACGCGGACGGGCACAGACAGGCTTGCCTTAGGCGCGGCTTCGGCGCCCGCTGCGCGAGCGCGCAGCTTGCCATTTTATGCATCCGGTAGCCAGAACAACTAGAGAGCGCCCAATCAAAACAAAAATGGCGTCTCTCACTGGCTTACCGGAAAACAGGAAGTGAGGCAGCCCCCCGGACCAACAGAGTAAAATACGAAGGTATTACAAGTTCAATTAAAATGCAGGCATTAATGTTTTAAAAATGAGTGAAAGGCAATCAATTAATGTTTTAAAACGAATAGAACACGATTAATAAGCACAGAGATATAGCAGCACAGTTTAGCAGCAAAGTGTCTGAGAGCGTGTAAGCGCAGATAACAACAGCGTCCTAAGCACCTGCGAGCGCGCAGCTTGCTGTTTTATGCATCCGGTAGCCAGAACAACTAGAGGGCGCCCAATCAAAACAAAAATGGCGTCTCTCACTGGCTTGCCGGAAAACAGGAAGTGAGGAAGCCCCCCGGACCAACAGAGTAAAATACGAAGGTATTACAAATTCAATTAAAAAGCAGGCATTAATGTTTTAAAAACGAGTGAAAGGCAATCAATTAATGTTTTAAAATGAATAGAACATGATTAATAAGCACAGAGATATAGCAGCACAGTTTAGTAGCAAAGTGTACCAGGCTTGCTTGGTTCTAAAAAACAAATATAACTAAATAATATTTTTATAAAATTTTCGTCTGAGTTCAGTCTTTGAGTGTGTGACATCATTTGATGTCTGACCGTGTACAACACATGGTTAACACTACCCTCTGATAAAACCTTACTGCTTGCCCACACTACCACAAATAGAGAGTAAGGTGCTATCTACTGTTACCTCTACTGAAGGACTGGGCTGTTCTAAGGCCCAGCGGTGCCAGGGGACAACACCTGAAACCTTCGTGGGTTACCTGTTCCGGCGTACAAAACACAGAGACACGGGACACTTCCTGCGGCGTCAAAGATCAGCATTTATTTACTGCAGGGATACAGAAATCACAAGAAGTACACAACGTGTATGTTCTGAGAGACTGCTTCGATCTGCAAAAGTGGATCGCTCCTTTTATACACATTTCTGCCATTGTACAACATGACGAACAAAAGGTTACAACTCAGTTCCCACAGTAAACTTCAAAAGGGTCGCATTCTTGTTTCAGAAGCCCGGAACATAATTACAGCAGCATTGCCGGTTCCCAACTAAAACACATTATCCCCACATTAAGCACATTCCATTCCGACTGTAAACGAATTAGGAGAAGGGACAGAAACACATGCAAAAGAAAAACAAGGATGCACAACAAATTAGAAAAGAGTGTAAAAAGCAATATCGGAAACTTGATTGCAGGATCAAAGGACTCGTGCCTAATGCATGCATGACTGAAACAATAGACTAGCACGGCAAGATGAGCCTCGAGCGGAGCCATCTGCCTCTGCCGTGTCATCCCCCTCATCATAAAGACACCTTCAAAGGAACACGTGTCCTCCACGAGAGCTTGGGAATCCCAGGGTCACGAAGCGAACAAGGTCCGTTCGCTGGCTACTTGAGGGCAAGAAACAAAATGGATGCCGCATCTAAAATGGAACCCGAGGGTTCGGATGGACATACCCAGGAACGAGACGAACCGTACATAGTAGCGTAGCGAAAACGCATACACCCACTAAACTCGTCATTTGCGGTTCGTAGTTACCAAACTCGTCCATATTCAAACACACCCAAAAAGTGTCATTACGATTCCCACGGAACCTCAGACGCTCCTTTTGCCCTCATGTAGGCAAGCACTAGTCGAGATCAGAATCGATTTCGATATTCATCAAATCGTTCAGCTGTTGCTGGAACATCATTCTATCCATCAATGTCTCCTTGGTAATAGATGGCCGTCTTATACACGTTGTAGCACAAAGACCACATAAGGCAGGACCACACTGCACACAAAGACAACACGTGAGCAGAAACGTTACAACCACCCCTACGATCATCAGAATCTTCCAACCCCAAATTGATATCAGACCCCAAAACCATCCTAGAAGTGTCCAACCACCTTCGTCCACGTGTATGGACTCGGAGATCTTATGCAACTTCGAGATGGCTTGGTAAACAGTTGGAGCGTTGTCAGGGATGAAAATGCAACAGCTCGAATGGATCACTTTGCACACACCACCTCTATCCGCAAGAACAACGTCTAGAACCATACGGTTCTGCAACATCATAAGTCTATCCGCCTGAAGTTCTGCTGTTAAATTACCAAGAGCACTCGCAGTTATGTTAGCAGTCGACTACCACATGGGTCAACTGTCTTAGGTTCCTACTATTATTCATAGGTCCCCAAAACAGCAAGAAACCCTTAAAGAAGTCTCCTGCTTCTTGACCGGCAGTGTCCTCTTCGCTAATAACGCCTCTCACAATTCTAGTTTTGTGATAGTCTGAGGCAACTGTAAAAGTCGGTGGCAAAAGATTCGCAATATAACAGGTACCCGAGAAGTCACGGGGCAACCATGTATATGCACGTTCATAACATACGAAATAGGTACCCTTGGCAGTCAAGAAAACAGGGGAGGAGAGCATCGGTAGCACATACGTATCAGTACAAGCACTCTTCCCAAGTTGCGCTCTCGGATTCCGGCCAAGACCTTTCAAGCAGAAATTACCGAGGTGGGGTACGATCCATATTGGAGACGAGCTCTTAAGCTATCACCCACTGCCATACTATATTCAGCCTCACTCAGATCTTTATAGGCTTGCACCTCTTCATCTGGAATAAGTGATGCATCAAAAATATCTCTATCTAGATCAGCAATCGCTATCGCCAAAGGCTTATGGTACGGACCCGGACCAAAGTTTGCAGAGCGTGGCTCTCGACTGGGGTAAGAATCTAGTGCACTACGGAACATAGTTTGGAATGCTCGAGCTGACCCTTGGGAGCTATAAGGAAGAACCAGATACGGAATACCCCTATCCATGGTATGTGGCATTAACCCGCACACCCAACAATTGGTAGTATTCATCACCAACTGATGCTGATGTAGGAGTTGAACAAAGGAGTTTTTCATGAATTCCGCACGTCTAACCTGTTCATGTTGGGGCAGAGGATGAAAGGAATGTGGAGAAACAGTGGTGATTGAACTTAGTTTAGGAGAAAAAGTAGGTGAAATGGAAGGCAATATCGACTGTATTCCAAAATACACTCCACCCACCAATAGCATAGATACAGTCAGAAACAGCAGGAATACCTGAAATAAAAAACATTTCGTTCGTACAGTCTTATGCAATTTTGATCTTTGCGCCGACATCCTTTCTACTTCCAACAGCTTAGAGAATGCCATCCTCTAAAAACCGTCCGTGACGTCCTTGACGCACTTCGTTCTGAGTAGCGATTATCAATTCCCAGGAGTTCCCAGGAGTCGACAAAAAGTAACCGACCTAGTGTCAGGAACCTGCTAAACAGAAGGGAGTACCCGCACGGCCCTACGGTTAACCCGGATGATAGGTTTTCTTAAACACTCAGCTTAATAAAAATCTCTTTAGCTGTGAAAAGCACACATAAAAAGAAACTCAAAAAATCAGAAAAGGATGTAATTGTTCTTAATGTTCGTGGCAACAGTAAAGGAAAATATAAGACATTTTTTATTAGTCTTTGTCACGTGGACGAAGAAAATATCGATTTCTTCCAGGTCGAGTCTGCTCTTCAAATAATTGTTCAGCTGGTGAAACAGTGTTCAGTCGATTAGATGGCAACTCAGACCTTGAGTTCTCCACAACTGACGACCCAACAGGTGTATCTGGCTGCAATGAATTGTCTCCTACAGGTTGAGCATCACTAAACGGTACAAAGCATAGGGGGGTCTCGGTTTCCGTTGCCGCAATACCAGTTCTCACCCAATTATCTGCTGTTGAAGGGATCGGAACCTTTTTGGTATGGGTGGCGTGCACCCAGTTCTTTCTGCCTTCCAACCGGACTGCAGTCCTTGTAGCCAACAATACTTGGAAGGGTCCCACGAATCTCGGCTCCAAGTTGCGTTTTCTGCCAAAATTGCGGGTAACAACCCAGTCACCCGGTTGGAGCCGATGTCCAGGACCCTCTGTCTGTGCCGGTAAAGCTTCAAAGACCTGTTGATGAATTAACCTCAGTTTAGCAGTCAGATCATGAAGATAATCAATTAGCATTGGATACTCAAGACTATCAAAGGCCTTAGGTCTCGGGACTCCCCAAATGTTCGCAGGGCGGCCGAACACAATCTCATATGGGCTGAGCCCTACTCGAGAGTGCACAGTCGCTCTGGTTGATAGGAGAGCCAGAGGCAAGGCATCAGGCCATGATAAACCAGTCGTAGCTTGTATCTTCGCAAGTTTCAGCTTCAGAGTACCATTGTACCCTTCAACCAAACCCGCTGCCTGGGGATGATTGGCGCTATGGAATTTCTGTCGAATCCCAAGGCCCTTACAAACACTCTGCATCACACTTCCCACAAACTCACTTCCATTATCTGACCACACAATCCGTGGCATTCCATACCGAGGAAAGTATTCCTTCAGTAGGACTTTCGCTGTAGACAGGGCAGTATTATCCTTAAGAGGATAGGCCTCGATCCATCTGGAGAACGCACAAACCACAACTAAAACGTACTTCAGATTATTGCATCTCTCCATATGGATGAAGTCCAGTTGGATAACCTCAAAGGGACAGGCAGGAGGAGCAAAATGACCGGGTGGAGTGGGGGTGCCCTTGCCAGGATTATGCATCAAACACACCATACAATTCTTAACCACCCTCTCAGCACATTTAGCAATACCATCGTTCTTCCATACAGGGGACAATAACTTGCATATACCTTTCGCACTAATGTGTGACAAACCATGAGCCATAGTCACGACAGCTAGCACATATGCATCCGGTAACATCCACCTCTGATATTCCGACAAGTCAACCCAACATCCATTTGTGTCTAACTTTCCCGTGCTTTCTTTCCACCTGGTCTTTTCAGTTTCAGTGGCCTCATTCTGAATTGCTTTCACGCTCTCAACAGTGTCTTCACACATCCCAGTCTCCGTCGGCCACCTCACTGAACTCGTAACATACATTCGGGTTGCAAGATTCTTAGCCGTTTCCTTAGCAATCTCATCCGCAAATGCATTACCACGACCAACGTCATCCGTAACCTTTCGATGCGCACTACATTTAATGATCGCCACCTGTTTAGGCAATGTAAGTGCATCCAAAAGATCGTTCACGAGCTGTCCGTGTTGGATCTTCGTACCATGCGATGTCATAAATCCTCTTTCTCTCCACAATCGACCAAAACTATGTGCAACACCAAACGCATACTGACTGTCGGTAAACACATTCACTCGCTTTCCCTTAGATAAGACATACGCTCTTGTCAACGCATTCAATTCTGCCGCTTGCGCCGAATTCTGACTCAATCTCGCAGTTTCCACAACCGTACTCAACGTCACTACAGCATACGCAGTCGTCACATCACCATTCGGCAACTTAAAACATGAACCATCAACATACAAAGTGCCATCGGGGTCTGTCAATGGAGTGTTTTTCAGGTCCACACGACCCTTCGTTTCTTCCTCAGTTCGTAAATAACAATCATGTGGTGGTACACCATTTGATTCCATATTAGTCGGCAACAATGTCGCCGGATTCAGCACATTACAACGCTTGATCTGTATATGACTTGCTAAAAGTGTCAACTCATACCCGGACAACCTCGCACTCGACAGATGTTGAGTTTTTGTCCGATTCAGGAGAGTGTCAACTGCATGCGGAACCATCACTATGAGCATATTATCCATGACCAGACCTGCGGATTGTCGAATAGACACCGCAGCTGCCGCTGTCGCTCTCAAGCAACTTGGCAACGCTCTAGCCACCGGGTCTAAGGTCGAGGAGAAATACGCACATGGACGCTGCTTACCACCAAATTGTTGCGTCAAAACACTCAACGCACAACCTTCTCTCTCGTGAACGTATAGTGTAAATGGCTTACTGTAATCAGGAGTACCTAACACAGGAGCCGAACACAACGCATCACGTAGTTCAGAAAAACTTTTCTGACATTCTTCCGTCCATGGCAAAGGAGTCGAAACATCCTTGCACGTAAGAGCTATCAATGGCTTCGCTAACAGTGAAAAGTTCGGAATCCACTGTCTGCAGTATGACGTGATACCTAGAAAGGCACGCACATCTCTCTGAGTTGTTGGCACAGTCATTCGAGCAATTGCTGCAATTCTTTCAGGGGTCAACCTTCTTCCCGCCTTTGACAATAAGTGACCTAGATAGGTTACTTCTTGGCAACAATATTGTAGTTTAGAAGGTGACACTTTGTGATGTAAGTCACATAGATGCTGTAACAGTGATACTGTAGCAGTTCTACAAATCTGTTCAGTGTCAGCAGCTACCAACAGATCATCAACATACTGAATCAAAGCCGCACCAGCCGGCAACACAAACGCATCAAGTTGACTCTTAAGAGCTTGGCTGTAGATCGATGGACTCTCACAGTAGCCCTGAGGTGCGCGTTTGAACCTGAAGCTACGACCACCTAATGAGAAACCGAATAAATCTCTACTTTCCTTAGCAATCGGAATGCTAAAGAACGCATTCTTCAGATCGATTACCGAGAACCATGATGCAGAAGCTGGAATCAGTCAGCAAAGCAGTAATGTCAGGCACCACGGGAAACTGTGGAACAACAATTTTATTCACCTCCCTTAAATCAATAACAAAACGATACACAGGAGGCTTGGATGGATCAGTTCGTTTCAAAATAGGTAACACAGGACTATTACACACGTTACCCCGTGTTTCCTCGATGACATCTTTATCGATCAAATCGTAAATGATCGCTAGAAGTGCTCGTTCTCCATCAAGAGAGATACGATACTGGGGAATGCGTGGCAACCGCACGCTGGATTTCAATTGAACAACATAAGGTGGTATATCCAGCAGGCCCACATCATTGGGACCTGTCGCCCACAAAGAATCAGGAAGAAAACTCAATTCCGGTGGGAGCTTATCAGTCGACAAATACATAGGAGAGATCACTCTCTGACCCAACGTAAGCTCCACTCCCGCAGGAGAGCAGTACAAAGTCGCATATAACCGCTTCAATAAATCCAGGCCCAAAAGATTCTCACCACAACCAGTAGTCAAAATCAAAGGAGCTTCTAACTCACGAGACCCAATTGTAAGGGGCAAAGGGCTAGAAACTGGATTGCTAACGGGGGCGCCAGAGAATCCAACGGAAACATTCGTTAAGCCAGACAAAGGCGCGCCAGGGAGTTTCGAATGCATGATGGAACTTTTCGCTGCACCAGTGTCCAACAGAAAAGGCTCAACTACGCCCAATGTGGCAACTGCGACATAAGGCCCTCTCTGATCAACCGGAACTGATACTACTCCCTTACTTTGTCTACGGCTATCCTAGTAATTACCGTCAGCATCAACATCATGCTCAACATAATAGTCGTCCACATGATACTGTGCAGATCTACCAGATGATGGATCGCGCCGATCAAAGCAATTTTGCGAGTCTGATGAAGTGGCAAAACGCTCATTCTGATTCTGAGTAACCCCACGACCTCTACCACGTGACGCTTGTTGAGGACCACTACGACCTCCTCGAGCCGAAACACCATTATTCCGGTCACGCAAAACCGGACAATTAAACTTCAAATGGCCCTCACCCCTACAATATGCGCATTGATTATACCCCAACACAGAGCGAGGTGTAGAGGAGTCAGTACGTGACTGTGGTCTAGAAAACTGTGATTGTAATCGATTTGGCTGTTGCGAGTCATTTTGATTCGAGCGCGGAGGATACGCTTGCTGCAATAAGACCTTTGTTTTAAGATCCTTCGTTTTCTTATCTGCGCGTTCACTTTCTTCTTTCTCCCTATTTTCGTAGTATTGGGCCGTGGCTAATATCTGAGCAGTGGTAGAAACGGCCCACGAACTTTCAGAATTCTTCAACTTGTTGCTTAGTTCAGGCAACAAATTCGATACAAATTTATCAACAAACAAACGCTGACCTCCCTCAGAGCCCATATCCTGACCACTATGATCGATAAATGCCTCCTCAAATCTCGTAAAGAAATCGGAGACACTCTCGCCCTTCTTTTGTTTGCACGCAGACAATTTGTCCCAATTAACGCGTATGGCTGGCATAAGTGTCTTCATAAGTGTAATTATCCTCTGGGGCAGATTCTCAATGAGCTGTTCAGGTTTAGCCCCACCAACTTGCCGTCCGTCAGCCGCCGCAAGAGCAGCCCAATCACCGCCTAACTCAGCTGCGTGATTCTCTTGACGGATTTTCGCCCAAATCGGTTGAGGTACTACGTTACCAAACAACATGTCGATATCAGCGAGGTTCATGACAGTAGCATCCACTAATTGGGATAACTCCTTATAATAACCTGCAGGATTTTTGCGGGGGTCAGGCAAGGTTTGCTTTACCTGCAAAACTTCCGATCGCTTCCATGGGAGGTGTATCCGAACTCTCTGAAAGTGTGGTAGAATAGCAGAATTAGCAGCAGGATCACCTGGCATCCATACTGGGGGATCTTCCCGCATAGGATACTGACCAGGTTGTGCCGTCCGCTCCTCAGTTTCGTCCTTAAACAATGCTCGAGGTTGTACTGTAGATCGAAAAGATAACAGACGCTCTAAAGCACGTCGGACATTACCTCCCACAATCATACCAGTCGAAAATTGATTCTGAAGCTCAGTGATCTCGGGCGGTACATTGTCTACCTCCTCATTATCCCACTCTTCTCTCAAGGATTTACACATTTCCTCGAACACGAATCTTTGTGTGGGCTCATTAAACTGGGAAAATGTCTCAAAAACTATACGCGAAGTGTACTTAGCAGGATGCCTAATCCATTTACGCGCCATTTTCACTAACGACTCACGTTCCCTACCATCAGGAATTTGACTGCGTCTCTGAGCAACATCAGAAAGATCGGACCCGAGTATTGGTCCAAAAAGTGGAGAATAGAGGTTAGAGACAGCATTAAATATACGACTACGAACGGAAGGAGAAGAAGAAGGAAGCACAGGAGCAACGACATTAGGAGTAAACGTAGAAACAGTAGCGGTAGTCGGGATAACAGGAGTAGTAGTAGGATTGGGCTGATGAGATACTGGCAAAGGAGCAGTAGGGAAAAGAGCGGGTAAAGGAGGATGAACAATTTGCGGCACAAGGGGATTCGGAAGAACAGGAGGAACGACAGGCTGACCAGCAGCCGCCAGAACGACAAGTGGAAGAACAGGAGGAATCACAGGACCCACAGTATCTGGTGCATAGGGAGGTGGTGATTTCAATAGATAAGACAATATGGGATCTTCTACCGCTTCGTCTCCCGTCTTATCAGGACTAGACAGTAAAACCGGATAACATTTATCCACCGCCATATGATGAAGTCTAGCACAAACTTCCTGCTCCTTCTCGTCTTTGTCTCGCTGATACTGTTCTGCATTTCGCATCACCGTAATAACACCTTCTCTCTTATTTTCCTTAATCTGTTTTATTTCTTTCTGCTTGGCCTCTTTGCGCCATAACCGAAAGGAATCAAACATGGCCGGCCTAGCCTTCTTTTTAAACAATTTAGCTTCAAGATTATCTAATATTGCAGTTTCAAAACTACCATGCGATGGCCAACTAAGAACACCATCATTTTTAGTATAACGAATCCAATATTCATTATATACAATAGGACCTACTCCGTGGCGACTATAGAGCTCATAAATTGGAGTTCCAACTGGAGGTATCGGACATGAATCCTCCAGTCGGGAATCCGTGCTGCAACATTTAAGGAAACCAAATAAAGTACTACGGCCAGGCATCGTGCACACTAACCGAGTTTACAAACTTCAAGGGCTATCGAATTACGATGTTCTCGCAAAAAAAATGCAAGACCCTCGGTTTTTGGCAATTGCAATCGTCAAATAAAACCCAACAACTAAGAACCAACAACTAAGAACCACAAATGCAATGGAACCATGCAAACAACAAAGTAACCGTCCCAAAAAGGAACTACAAAACCATGAACTCTGGGAGCGACCCACAAATACTTAACTGAAAGAGCAATGGCGTCACCAGGAAGGCCCGTCTATCGTCTCACCGTACAAAGGACTACGCCAGGCGCCAAAACAGGTCGACAGTCAGGGCATCAGTCCGTCGCAGCCGTCAGGAGGCGGGAATCTTCGCGGGAAAAGTCTTCGGGCCACTTATTTCGACAACTGGATCGATGAAGCGGGGTGCACCTTCCCTCTGAGATTTCACACGAAGTTCCTCACGATCGTCAGGCTTCGGACCGGTACCGCTGATGTCGAGCCCCACGTTGGGCGCCAACTGAAGGACTGGGCTGTTCTAAGGCCCAGCGGTGCCAGGGGACAACACCTGAAACCTTCGTGGGTTACCTGTTCCGGCGTACAAAACACAGAGACACGGGACACTTCCTGCGGCGTCAAAGATCAGCATTTATTTACTGCAGGGATACAGAAATCGCAAGAAGTACACAAGTGTAGGTTCTGAGAGACTGCTTCGATCTGCAAAAGTGGATCGCTCCTTTTATACACATTTCTGCCATTGTACAACATGACGAACAAAAGGTTACAACTCAGTTCCCACAGTAAACTTCAAAAGGGTCGCATTCTTGTTTCAGAAGCCCGGAACATAATTACAGCAGCATTGCCGGTTCCCAACTGTAAAAACACATTATCCCCACATTAAGCACATTCCATTCCGACTGTAAACGAATTAGGAGAAGGGACAGAAACAGATGCAAAAGAAAAACAAGGATGCACAACAAATTAGAAAAGAGTGTAAAAAGCAATATCGGAAACTTGATTGCAGGATCAAAGGACTCGTGCCTAATGCATGCATGACTGAAACAATAGACTAGCACGGCAAGATGAGCCTCGAGCGGAGCCATCTGCCTCTGCCGTGTCATCCCCCTCATCATAAAGACACCTTCAAAGGAACACGTGTCCTCCACGAGAGCTTGGGAATCCCAGGGTCACGAAGCGAACAAGGTCCTTTCGCTGGCTACTTGAGGGCAAGAAACAAAATGGATGCCGCATCTAAAATGGAACCCGAGGGTTCGGATGGACATACCCAGGAACGAGACGAACCGTACATAGTAGCGTAGCGAAAACGCATACACCCACTAAACTCGTCATTTGCGGTTCGTAGTTACCAAACTCGTCCATATTCAAACACACCCAAAAAGTGTCATTACGATTCCCACGGAACCTCACTACCTACCTTTGGTGTTCCAGTGTACTCTGTATATACTATACAAAAATGAGGTATAGTGTGCACAGAGCCAGCTTCCTACACCATCTACTTTTGACCTTTCAGGGATCCCCATAATCATGCCTCTCAACAAAACCATTGGTTTGTGGGTGTTAGGGTGTAGTAAACTTGTACTGCACTCCACACTCTTTACACATATGTTTTAGGTAAGCAGACATGAAGTTTGATCCTCTGTCGTAAACCACCTCCTTAGGAAACCCTACTCTGGTGAAGACACCAATGAGGGCCTTGGCTACTGAAGGAGCGGTAGTAGTCCGAAGGGAAATTGCTTCCGGATACCTGGTGGCATGATCCACTACCAGCAGTATGAACCTGTTTCCTGATGCTGTGGGAGGTTCAAGTGGACCCACTATGTCCACACCTACCATTTCAAAGGAAACCCCAACCACTGGTAGTGGAATTAAGGGGGCCTTAATCCAATGTTATCCAATGGGGGAAAAGGGGCCTCCGGTTGGTGGCTGCTCACGAGCAGGCCACAAGGTTGTGGGAGCAAAGCTTCTGGTGTTAGGCTGAGGGCGAAGGGGGCTCAGAGTTAGCACACAAGGTGCACCTGCAGAGGCGCTGGGGGCAGCTGGGTGCAGGGTGCTCTTTCGGCATCGGGTGCCCTGTTGTTTTCAATGGGAGTTGCTGGTTTTGGATTATAGCTGCAGGCTAGGTCCAGGAAGACTTCCGGGAGGAACCAACAGCTGGGCAGGTAAGTTGGAGGGATCGGGGACATAGGTGCACCTCTGGTTTTCTTCTCCAGGTTGCAGGGTGGATGGATGCAGGGGTGGCTTTTGAGATCAGATTTTCACCTTACCGGGCCACTTGCAGTTGGGTTGGTCTCTGTGCAGAGGCTGCAAGCCACACCGGGGAGTCTTGGAGGGGTCATCCCACTGTGGACTCGGACTCTGGAGTGCTGGGGGATCTTGCTGGGACCGGTGGCCCACTAGACCTCGGACCGTAGGTGACGGGTGCAGTGGTGTTTCCAGGCGTCGGGTTCCTTTGGCCTCAGCAGGCTCAGAGTCTTTCTTGGCTGTTTCTTTTTAACAGAGCTGCTGTTCACAGGAGATCCGGTCTTTGTGGAAGGCAGTCAGTCCACCCAGGGGTTCTGGAGGTCGCTGGCTGCAGGCTAAGGTGACTTTTGGAGCAGGATCTCAGGACACTATAGATGGGCCGGAAGGGCTGGGGCCAAGTCAGTTCTTCTCTGCAGTCTTCTCTGCTGTGCGTCTTTCGTCCTTCTTCGCAGGTTGCGGGAATCTTTTCTTGGTTCAGGGCTGCCTACTAAATACTGTATTTAGAGGGCGCTTTAGGGGTCTCGAGGTCAGTAGCCAATGGGCTACTGACTTTAGGGTGACTACACCCTTGGTGTGCTCATCCCATGTGGGGGAGTGGGCACAACTCCTAATCCTGATTGGGAGTGCCTGCCATCTGCAAGATGGCGGGCACTGAAGAGTGGGCTTCACCTCGCCTCCACCACCTGAGGGGTGGGGTTGGCAGAGGTGGGCACACCTTCTGGGTTGTGCGGATTTTTCCCACCTGTCTTGCTGCCGAAAAGGAGGGGAGACAAGAAGGGGGCCTGCTCTTGATAGCAGGAGAGGCTTGAGGGTCGCATTACAAAGGCAGCAAGGCCTTTGAAGCTCCCCTGCCACAGATGGCTCTTCCTGATCTGGGGGAGGTGTGACTACCTCTGCCCAAGAAAGGCTTTGTTTCTGGGCTCAGGGAGCGAAGGCTCCCACCCCTTGGGTCCAGAAACATGTCACATGGTGGCAGGCTGGTTTGTACCAGTCAGGGAACCCACCAGAAGCTGGTCATTATTTAGGGGGCATCTCTAAGATGCCCTCAGAGTGCATTTTTCATTAAATCCCACACTGGCATCAGTGTGGGTTTAATGTGCTGTGAAGTTTGATACCAAACTTCCCAGTTTTCAGTAAAGCCATCATGGTGCTGTGGCGTTCGTAATGGCAAACTCCCAGCAGCATTTCCTCTTAATGGCATTACTGCACTTACAATGTCTAGGAATTGGTCGAGACACCGTAGGGGTACAGGGCTCATGCCTCTGTTCCCTCACCACTGGTATAGTGCACCAAGCTAGAGGGGTGGCTGACCTATGCCAGGGCAGTGGGTTGTGGTTGACTCTTCACTTTGTTCTGCACCAAAACATGCAGCTTGCAAGGGCAGTGTGTGTAAATGTACAGGGCCTCTAAAGGTGGCACTATAAGTGCTTCAGCCCTAGAGGCCTTCCATGGCCACAGTGCCCTTGGTACTCATGGTACCTTTTACAAAGGACTGACATGTGGCCAGAGAGGTGCCAATTGGGGGTACAAGATACAGTTTTGGGAAATAACAGGCCCTGGGAACCTGATTGGCAGGGACCAAGGGCACATCAAGTCAAAGTACATCAGTAGTCTGGCAAAAAGTGGGGGAGTTACTGTAACAGAAACCCAGCTTCCTACAGATGGGACGTCCTATTACCATGCTTGCTTTTCGCGTACAGAGGTGTGCCTCAGAAGGCAGTAGAGTTTTCTACCTTTGAACTTTTGTTTTTGCCATCCTGCTAGGGGACCACTCTGTCTTGTTAAGAGGGTTGGGAGAAGCCTCTCCAAGAAACCAAACAAGACATTGTGGACTACGTACAGGGCCAAAGGTCCAGAATGGCAGAGTACATGGAAAAAGCTTCCAAAAAGCTTGAGGCCAGCCAGGAGCTCCAGAAGCACTGGTATAACCAAAAAGCTGCACTGGTGGATTCCAACCAGGGCAGAAGGTGTGAGGTTTGGAGCCTGTGACACCAAGGGCTCTCCAGGACAAATGGAGTGGCTGTTACCCCATCTTAGAAAAGAAAAGTGAGGTCACCTACTTGGTTGACCTGGGCACAAGCAGGACCCCCAAAAGGGTGATCCATGTGAACCACCTTAAGCTTTTCCATGACAGACCTGACATCACCATGCTGATGGCGACTGATGACGATCAGGAGACAGAGAGTGAACCTCTCCCCGACCCCCTCTCTTACAGCCCCAAAGATGGGACAGTAGATGGAGTTGTCTACTCAGAAACCCTCTCTGCTCAACAGCAGGCTGACTGCAAGCACGTCTTGCAACAGTATGCTAAGCTTTTTTTTCCTTGACCCCTGGTCAGACAAACTGATGTACCCCTTTTGTGGACACTGTACCTGTCAAAAATAAAATCTATCAACAGCCTGATCAAGTTAAGGAAAGCATCAGAGCTGAAGTCCGCAAGACGCTGGAGTTAGTGGTTATTGAACACTTTGAGAGCCCCAGGGCCAGCCCAGGGGTTCCAATACCCAAACCTCATCCACAGGGTGGAAAAAGAGAAATTAGGTTCTGTGTGGATATAGAGGGCTCAACTCTGTCACCAAGACAGATGCTCACCCTATCCCAAGAGCGGATGAATTGATAGACAAATTGGGTGCTGCCAAATTTATAAGTATCTCTCTCTTAACTGCACGGTACTGGCAGATTGGCGTGGCACCAGGGGCAAAAGAAAAGATAGCATTCTCCACACCTGATGGGCATTATCAGTTTACTGTTATGTCCTTTGATTTGAAGAAAGCCCCTGCCACCTTCCAAAGGTTGGTGAATCAAGTCCTTGCTGGATTGGAGCCCTTTAGTGCAGCATATCTAGATGATATTGCTATCTTTAGCTCCACCTGGCAGGATCACCTGATCCACCTGGGAAAGGTTTTAAAAGCCCTGCAAACTGCAGGCCTAACTATCAATGCATCCAAATGCCAGATAGGGCAGGGAACAGTGGTATACTAGGGCCACCTTGTTGGTGGAGGCCAAGTGTAACCCTTACAGCCCATCCTGGACTGGGCAGCTCCAACAACCCAAGTCAGGGCTATACTTGCCTTGACTGGGTACTTCAGGAGGTTTGTGACGGGATATGGGTCCATTGTGACTCCCCTCACAGAACCTACCTCCAAGAAGATGCCCAAAAAGGTAAACTGGACAGTTAGCTGTCAAAAGGCTTTTGACACTCTGAAATAGGCAATGTGCTCAGCACCAATTCTCAAGGCTCCAGACTATACGAAGCAGTTCATTGTGCAGACTGTTGCCTCTGAGATAGAGATAGGAGCTGTCCTATGCCATACCAATGATGAAGGCTAAGACCAACCTGCTTCCTGTAAAATGTCGTCGTCCTCTTTCTCAGGCAGTGTCCCACTCAGGTGTGCATCGCTGAAGGGTACGAATCGTGGAACTCTTTCACTTTCACAGTCACCAACACCTCTGCGTACCCATTGATCATATGGCAAAGGCACTTTCTTACAATGCACACCGTGAATCCAATTTTTCTTTCCTTCGACTTTAACTGCTGTCCTTGTAGTCAACAAGACCATTCGAGGCTCCCGCCACCTGGGTTGCAAATTGTTGGACCTCTGAAAATTCTTTACGCATACCCAGTCACCTGGTGAGATGGAGTGACCTGGGTCTGTGGAAGCCTCTGGCAGAGCACTCTGAACCTGTTGATGAAGAACACGCAATTTAGTCGTAAGGTCATGCAGATAATCAATCAACATTGGATATGGCAAGTCTGAGTATTTCTTAGGGCGAGGGATTCCCCATACGTTGGCCGGACGGCCGAACACCACTTCGTATGGTCTAAGTCCCAAACAAGAGTGTACTGCAGTTCTGGTGGATAGCAGAGCTAACGGCAAAGCATCGGGCCAATTGAGTCCTGTAATTGCTTGAACCTTTGCTAATTTTAACTTCAAGGTTCCGTTGTAACATTCTACTAAACCCGCTGACTGTGGATGATTTGCCGCGTGGAACTTTTGCTTGATACCAAGACCTGCACAAACTTTCTGCATGACTTGGCCAACAAATTCGCTCCCATTGTCACTCCAGACAATGCGTGGCAAACCAAACCTGGGGAAGAATTCTTTCAGAAGGATTTTAGCTGTGGATAGGGCTGTGTTATCCTTTAGAGGGTATGCTTCTATCCATCTTGAAAAGGCGCATACTACCACCAGAACATATTTGAGGTTGTTGCATCGCTCCATATGAATGTAATCGATTTGCAACACCTCAAATGGATATGTCGGAGGAGCAAAGTGACCTGCTGGAGTTGGGGTTCCCTTTCCTGGGTTGTACATTAAACAAACAATACAGTGCTTCACTACATTGTCTGCACATTTTGGGATACTTTCATTCTGCCACACTGGAGCCAGAAGTTTACAAATTCCTTTTGCACTTAAGTGGGCTGGACCATGTGCCATAGTAACCACTGGGAGAACATAGGCATCTGGTAACAGCCAACGTTGATGTTCAGATAATTCCACCCAACAACCCATCTAACATTCCCGTACTTTCTTTCCACTTGCTCATCTCCCTCTGTGAAACCTCTTTCTGAATCGCTTTTACACTTTCCACTGTATTCTCATACATTCCTCTCTCTCTGACCCAATTCGCAGGACCTGCCACATACATTTGACTTGTTGAATCTCTCGCTGTTTTTTTCGCTATTTCGTCTGCAAACGCATTTCCCCAACCTACATCATCCGTAATCTTTTTGTGTGCACTACACTTCACTATCGCTATTTGGGTGGGTAAGGCAAGTGATTCGAGGAGATCAGTCACTAACTGACCATGTTGTATTTTGGTGCCATGTGAAGTGAGGAAACCCCTTTCCTTCCAGATACGCCCAAAATTGAACGCTACACCAAAAGCGTATTGGCTGTCAGTGTATACGTTCACTCTTTTCCCTTTCGATAATACACAAGCTCTTGTTAATGCTATCAATTCTGCTGCTTGTGCTGAATTGTGTCTAATGCGTGCAGTTTCCACAACTGTATGTAAAGTAGTTACAGCCTAGGCTGAAACTGTATCTCCATTAGGCATTTTAAAACAAGAACCGTCTACCCATAGAGTTCCATCCGGATTCTCTAGCGGTGTGTCTCTCAGGTCAATTCTTCCTTTGGTCTCTTCCTCAGTACGGAAGAAACAATCATGCTGGTCCTCAACATTTTCCTCATTTGGAAGGGGCAACAGAGTAGCTGGATTTAGGGTATTACATCGTTTGATGTGTATGTGACTAGCCAAAAGTGTCAGCTCGTAACCAGTTAAACGAGCGCTCGTAAGATGCTGTGTTTTTGTTCTGTTTAGCAAAGTATCCACTGCATGTGGCACCATGACACCAGACTGTCGGATAGAAAATGCTGCTGCTGCTGTTGCTTTGAGACAACTAGGCAATGCTTTAGCTACAGGATCCAATGTAGCCGAAAAATAAGCACATGGCCGCTGTTTGTCTCCAAATTGCTGTGCTAAAACTGACAATGCACAACCTTCTCTCTCATGAACATAGAGCGTAAAAGGCTTAGTGTAATCTGGGGTGCCTAGTACAGGAGCAGAACACAGAGCGGTACGTAGGTCAGTGAAACTCTTTTGGCACTCATCAGTCCATGGAAGGTGCTGAGGCGTATCTATTAAAGTGAGTGCCAACAAAGGTTTGGCAATTAGAGAGAAGTTAGGGATCCACTGTCTACAATAAGAAGTAATACCCAGAAAGGCACGTACTTCCCTTTGTGTGGATGGTACAGACATTCGCGCAATCGCCTGAATTCGTTCTGGTGTCAATCGTCGTCCCTCCTTTGATAGGAGATGACCCAAATAGGTAACCTCTCGACAAACATATTGTAGTTTGGAAGGTGAAACCTTGTGATTCAGTTTAAACAAGTGGCGTAACAATGCAAGTGACATCTTTGCAGATATCTTCTGAATCAGCGGCGACTAATAAGTCATCCATATATTGGATAAGAGCAGCACCATACGGCAAATGAAAAGTATCAAGATGACATTTTAAAGCTTGGCTGTAAATAGAGGGACTTTCACAATATCCTTGGGGTGCGCGCTTAAACCGGCAGCTTCAGCCTCCAAGAGAGAAACCAAAAATGTCCCTACTCTTTTCTGCAATGGGAATACTGAAGAAGGCATTCTTTAGATCGATAACAGAAAACCAAGTTGCTGTGGAAGGTATCATTGTCAACAAAGCAGTGATATCTGGAACAACAGGAAATTGTGGGATCACAATTTTGTTTACTTCTCGCAGATCAATTACGAAACGGTACACAGGAGGCTGAGCGGGATTAGTGCGTTTAAGAACAGGAAGAATAGGACTATTACATGTATTACCTCTTGTTTCTTCAACCACACCCTTCTGAATTAAGTCATGAATGATTTCCAAAAGCGCTTTCTCACCTTCAGCAGAAATTCTATATTGTGGGATGCGGGGTAATTCAACATTGGGCTTGAGAGTGACAACATAAGGTGGAATCTCAAGACAACCCACATCGTTCGGACCCGTGGCCCAAAGTGCTGTTGGAAGAGAAAGTAATTCAGGTGGAAACTGATCTTTGGACAAATACATTGGGGAGACCAATTTCTGTCCTAAAGTAAGATGTACGCCAGAAGGAGAACAATATATTGTAGCATGCATTCTTTTCAATAGGTCTAGACCCAACAGATTCTCACCGCAACCATTCGTTAACAGAAGTGGAGCTTCCAAATCATAAGGACCAACTGAAATGGGCAAAGGGCAAGAAACTGGATTGCGAACAGGGGCGCCAGAAAATCCTACGGAAACATTCGTTAAGCCAGACAAAGGTGCCCCAGGGAGTTTAGAATGAATGATAGAACTTCTCATTGCTCCAGTATAGTATCCAGAAGAAATGGCTCTGAAACACCCATTGTAGTGACGTTAACATAAGGTCCATTTTGATCTACTGGGATTGGCACAACTCCCTTACTTTGTCCATGGCTGTCCTAGTTAGCATGAAGACTTTCATTCTCGCCTTCAACATAATGGTCTTCATTGCAATACTGTGCAGACCTCACATTCTGCTGATCAAAGTAGCTCATGGAATTGGGAGGAGGTAGGGCACGCTGTTCTTGAGTCAACACACCTCGACCTCTACCTCTGTTTGCTCACTGGAGGCCAGCACAACCTCGTGGAGCAGGTAACGCTCCATTGCGCTGAAATAAAACCGGACAACTATTCTTAAAATGGCCTTCCTTTCTACAATAGGCACATTGATTAGGACCTAGCAAAGGTCGCGGATTGTATGGCTCAGGGTTTTGATACAACCTCTGAAACTGCGGGGGCTGCGGGATTTGAGGCTGAGCATAACGCGGCGGAAAGGCTTGTTGCATGAGAACCTTCATCTTTAATTCTTTCGTCTTTTTCTCTTGCTTTTCTTTTTCTTCCTTATCTCTATTCTCATAATATTGTGCAGTAGCCAATATCTGAGCAGAAGAAGAAACAGCCCATGAACTTTCTGAATCTTTTAATTTGTGTGACAGCTCGGGAAGCAAATTGAATACAAATTTGTCCACGAATAATCGCTGTCCACCCTCTGTAGCCATGTCTTGACCACTGTGGTCGATAAATGTCTCCTCGAAACGAGTAAAGAAGTCAAAGACACTTTCATCTTTCTTTTGTTTGCATGCTGCTAGTTTATCCCAGTTAACTCTCAATGCAGGCATCATAGTTTTCATTAACGTAATGATTCTACCAGGAAGTTCCGAAATCAGAGTGTCAGGCTTTGCGCCACCCACTTGGTCTCTATCTGTATTAGTTATAACATCCCAAGTAGCACCCAGTTCCTGCGCATGATCCTCTCTACAAATCTTAGCCCATATTGTCTGTGGGACTACATTTCCCATTAGCATGTCAATATCTGCTAGGTTCATAATGCAGGCGTCAATTGTCTGCGATAATTCTTTATAATAACCTGCAGGGTTCTTACGAGGATCTGGTAGAGTCTGTTTAAGGGTCAAAACTTCAGATCTCTTCCAAGGGACATGTACCCATATACGTTGGAAATGAGCAGGGATAGGTGCATTAGCACCTGCTGCTGGAACCTCTTCCTTCCATACTGGAGGAACCTCTCTCATAGGATAATTTTTCGATGTCAGTCTAACCGACGGATCGGAATCAAGGAAAATCTGAGAAAATAATAAGGATCTATAAGAGATAAGCGTCCTTACAGCTTCCTCAAACCTAGAACCCATAACAAGTCCTTTTTCAAAATCAGTCTGAACATTTAACAGATCTTGTGGGATCGGACTCGAACTCACATCTTCCCATTCTTTGATGAGTGTCACACAGTACATTGAAAACGTATCTTTGCGTAGGCGCATTCCATTGCAAAAAGGTAGGCATAATATCAAGCACACTGTATTGTGGACCCTTCTTGATCCATTTCTCGTTCCTCAATATCTGGGAACTGACTACGAGATTGTCTTCGAACAAAAGCCGGAGACACATTTAAAGCTTCAAAGAAGGGAGATAGAATACTAGTGACAGAGTCTGTGAGACGCTTACGCACAGACGGTGAATTAGACATAAGAATTGGAGACAGAGTATTAGGGGAACTGACAGGAGAAGCATGGATAAGCAACAAGCAACGACCATGTATCATGGGTGGTATAGAAGCACACCTAATGCAAAAATGGCAGGTGGTATCCACATTTTAAGCCTGAATAACACCATGAAAACCTCCCAAGGAGGAGAATGACGCATATAAACAAGATGACCCATGACGTATAGAAGAGTGCGTCAAATTACAACATTGGACACCGTACAACGGCTAGATAATTCTGAGCACCAGGGGACGCATAGAGCCCAAAGGATCTCTAGGCCCACATAACATAAATCAGAGCTATATAATAGCCTACAAGTACCCCACTTGGAGTATGGACACCCCAAACATAGGGGAACACCTCTTAGGGCAAACCACAGTCAGAGGCCAGACACAACAATCCGTGGAATACTGCCACAGAAGGCTTATTGCCAGATCAAACGCATAAGGCATCGAAAAGATGCTAAATGAAAGGGTAACCACCCCAGAACGTGCAAAAAGAAGACGTTGGAAATATAGGCTTAAGGCGGAGGGTGAAAGCCCGCAAGGAGGCGCTGAGGCGCTGAACAGCCGATTCGGTGTGGCATCAAACAATAAAACCCCATCAAAGGGTAGATCAACAAGTCGCTCCAGGATATTCTCCGGGAAGACGCTATCCTGCAACCAAGCATGGCGCCTCAAGGCAACCGAACCAGCCATAGCTCGGCCCAAGGAATCGGCAGTATCCAAGGCCGAGCGGATCGTGAATTCAGCAAGGTCACAGCCATCACAAAGAAGATGAAGGAGGTCAACAGGAGCGCCTTCAGAGGCGTCCAAAAAAAGAGACTCTATAGAGTCCCACAATGCAGAGGTAGCCAGAACCAAGACACACACTGTTATTTAGTGAACGAAGGGCAGCACTAGTGGAGGCGAAGATATTACGACCCCATGACTCAAGCCATCTGGACTCCCTGGAGGGAGGAAGCATTAACTGAGGCAAGGAAGGGAAAGCAGTTTCCAAAACGAACCCATGCACGTCTGGGTGAACAAATAAGCAAACTGGATCATGTGGAGCAGGTCGGTGGCAGTGCAAGACAGAACGAGCTACCGGATCACCGGAAGTCGGTCGAGCCATGTGCCCAAAGGGCGTCCTAAAGAGAAGCTTCAAACAGTAGAAGGGGCTCCACATTCCCCGACCCATGGTGAAGGACACCAAGCAGAAGGTCCACAGGCAAGGGGGCTGCATGTTTAGAACACGAGTGGCTAAGGAGACTACTCTAAGAAGTGCCGCACCAGCCTCGGTAGCCCACCGAGTAGGAGACAGCAACTCCTCTGTAGGCGAGGGCTGTAAACTAAGCCTACCAATACACTGAGGGTGCGACCAATGCCCAAAGGAAGGAAGCCCCATTGATGAATGGGGGTCCTGACGGGGCCGGAAAAAACAATAGGTTAGGGGGTCTAAGGGAGTTTTAAAGACCTGCGCGGACAAATCCCCAAATCACTTAGACTTTAACACAAGAGTCCGCGGGTCCTGACGGGGCTCCTGAGGAGGCGGGGATCCTGCCGGGTCCACAAATTCTCAGGGGGGCACAGGCAAGGATAGATCCGGCGTAGCCGAATGGAAAGGTGATGCCAAACACTCCGCAGAAGCTTCTGGAGAAGAGTCTACAACCCAGCGCCGACGCGGTGCCAAAATGACTCCGGTCGGCGCCGACCCTGCCTCGTCTGGCACCGACTCGGCTCCATCCGGCGCAGATTCCACGTCCACCACGACAAGCCCCGCTTCCGAAGAAGGGGATGGCGTCGACTCAGCCTCAACCACAACAGGCTCCAACTCCGAAGTAGGAAGCGGAGCTGGAGCGGCGAGTTTTCAGCGCCGGAACGGCGCCGACCTCGGGTCCGGGCAGGCAGCTGCCTGTCCAGAAGGCCGAGGTGTGCTCGAAGCAAGGCTTTGAGCACCAGCATACACCTGCGACGCCACAGGGAGCTCCACGGGACTATGCGGCACAGCAGGGGTGCTATGGGTCGTAGAGGGGGACCCCGCCGGGACGCACCCTGATGACAAGTGTTCGGTGCCGTAACGGCGCCGACCTCGGGTCCGGGCAGGCGACCGCCTGTCTGGAGGGCCAAGGTGTGCCCAAAGCAAGGCTTTGAGCACCAGCAACCACCTGCGATGCCACAGGGAGCCCCACGGGACTATGCGGCGCAGTAGGGATGCTATGGGTCGTAGAGGGGGACCCAGCCAGGCCGCACCCTGACGACAACATATCTCCTTCGCCCCTGGGGGGGTAAGAGCTGAATGGGCATCAGGGGCGAACCCACTGGCGAGTCGGTCAGGGACCCCGCAAGTAGCGGAGGCCCCGAGGATGCCCCAGAGACAGGAGCAGACCCAAGGGAGGCCTGCAGAGCCGTGGCATAGGCCTCCATTTGGGGTCGAGTCGCCCCCGTATCCAGATAGGGCGAGGGCAACTCCCGGGGTCACACGTCCAGGCGGAAGTGAGGTCGTGGACCTCGGTGACATGCATCGAGACTTACCCAGAAGGGGTGAACAACGTCTCCGGGCCCCAGAGGGCAAGCGACGTCGCAACTGTAAACCAGAGGGGCCTGCCCGCTTCGAAGAGGCCGGACGACGAGACGACTCTGACCAGGACAGTCGAGCCGAAAGGAGCATCATCCGGCGCTCCCGCCGGGACTTCGGCTTGAGGTGTTGGCAGGCGTCGCAATCCGTCGAGTCGTGGAGTTTGCCCAAACACCACATGCAGATAAGATGTGGGTCTGTTGCGGACATTTGCTGCGAACAGGAGGTACAGGTTTTAAAGCCCGAAGGCATCACATACTGTTCCAGACGCGAAGCGTCAAAAGGGCCATAAAACAGGCCAGAGGAACCGCTTACTCCGGGGAAGGAAACTGATGTCAGCGCGCCGGGAGGGACTTGTATGACTTCGCTAACGTCACGTACGTGGACGACATCAGGACGGGGTCGTGTGGCGCTGTTCCCCTGTGCGCAGAGGTGCTGCTGAAAAGAATTTTCCAGATCCAGTCTGACGCCTAGGGATATTCTAAGTTAAGGAATCTGCGGCTAGATGTCTCTATCAGATAAAGCTATTATATTGGAGTTGATTGTAATGAATACCCCAACATGCTAGCATAATAGTTTTTTTTTTTTTTGAAAAACTTTATTGTGCAAAGCAACACCATTACAAATATGGGCCTACAACCACCAGGGCCGGCCGCTAGTATATGCAAATCAATAGCTTGACATCACGAAGCAGCGACTGATCCCCAGAGGTCCAGCAGAGTTACAGAATACAGTCTCGGCAACTCAGAAGATAGGCAGGATACCAATATTTTAACTTTTAAAGAAAAAGAACAAGCAAACAAAAAACATTGAAACAAAACTCAAGGCGAGAAACATACTAGACGGTGTCGAGCTCCGCCAGGGGGGACCTGCCATACCAGGCAAAGAATCAGGAGGACAGTAGAGATGACCAGGGGGGGGAGGCAGTGGGGAAGTCAGGACAATCAGAGAAAGGAGTACAGTATTCTAGGAACCTCAGGATCAGGGGGACAGAGAAATGGCCTGAATGTATCTGCAAAGGGGGGCGTACAGATGTTACCTCGGTAGGCGTTCCATTGACCCCAAATTCTACTCCACGCCCCAGGCTTGCCCCTAACCAGATATACCGTCTTCTCTCTAAACATAGCATAATATTTTTAATATAATTTTAGCTTCTGAAATAAATGACTGACACCTTTGTTCTTCTGATAGAGACTTCTAACCGCTGATTCCTCCCTGGAGGTGAGTTTGCAAACAGCTCACATCAGCACGTCCAGGAGGGCCGAACAAGCAGAATGACCATCCCGATGGACCAGACTTTCCAAGCAGTAATGCTTTGTGAACATGTGGAATGACGCCCACATGGCAGCTTAGCAGTCGTCCAGGACCTGCCTCACCTTGCCCTTTTTCGCTCCAGTAAACCCAATGAAGAGCTGATTGTCCACCGATGTTCTTTGGTGCGATCAATGTAGAAATTGTGTCTAGATGATGGAGTTTCTCCTCCTTCTTCGAAGGGAGAGGATGAGGAGCAAAAAATATTGGCAGCATGATGTTCTGGTCGACCTGAAAGAAGTCACCACCTTCGGCAAAAAAAGAGGCATATGTCTGAAGGACCAGTTTGTCTGGGTAAAAGCTGGTGTACAGAGTGTTAACTGGAAGAGCTTGAAGCTCGCTGACTCTCCTGGCCAATGGAATGGCCACCAAGCCTGTAGTCTTTCCTAACAACTATGCAAGGGCTCGTACTATGAGCCCATGAGGCATGTTAGGACCAAATTAAGGTCCGATTGAAAATGATGAAAGGGGTGGGAGTAAAGAAATAATGTCACAAAAGGTGACTTAAACAGGGAGGGTTGATCTAGCAAACACAAAAAAAGATGACATGGCAGAAAAGTAACCACTAGTGGTCAGTACAGTACAGTAGGGAAGATGTCCTATCGCTCCAGCCAGGTCCAGAGGCGCAGGACCTCCTGGCAGAGAGACCATGACCTACACTTCACCATGTTTGTTGCAATACCACATGCCGGAAGTGTTTTCTCAACGTCTGAACCAGCCTCCCCTTGATGGACGGGAGAAAGGCTTTCAATGCCAAGTGAATTGCCCTAAAGTACAGAAGACTGATGTAGAGCTGGGAGTCCGCCTGAGACAATAGTCCTCTGATCTTCACCTCTCCCAAGTGGCAGCCCCAAACCAGAAGCAATCATCGGTCATTTGTGTCAGTTCCAGGTGGGGAAGGGAAGAGGAGTCTGCTGCTGATCCGATGGCGGATCTTTAGACACCCCTGCAGATCTTTCGCAGTCTCCGTCGAAATCTGGACCAGGTTGGAGAGATTCTCCTAATGCTGCGCTCACTGGGACTTCATTACCCACTGCAGCGCCTGCTTGTGTCATTGGGTGTGCATCACCAGCTGGATGCAGGAGCCAATCAGACCCACCAGCCTCAGAGTCCGTCTCAACGAAATCCAGGACAGATGTGGAAACATCAGGATCATAGCCCGACTATCCTGGATTCTCTGCTCCAGTAGGTAGACACGGAACTGAACGGTGTCCTGAATAGCCCCGGCAAAATGGAGCATCTGAGGAGGAGTCTGGTGTGACTTTGGTATGCTGAAAGTAAACTCCAGTGAATGATGGAGGTTTGTTGTAGTCTGAAGGTGGGAGACTAATGCCTGGGGTGAGGTCACCTTTTGCAGAGTCATTGTGGGAAGACTGGGACCCCTGACCTCCAAAGGTGAGCTGCAACCATCGCCATCCCTTTTGTGAACACACAGTGGGGAGGTGAGGGGGTCACTGGAGAGTCCAAAAGGGAGCACAACATACTGAAAATGCTCATGGCCTACAATGAACTGCAAGTAACCCCACAGAATGTGAAAATAAGCATCCTGTAAGTCCAACGCTACCATTCAGTCTCCAGGGCCCAGGAGAGACAAGGTAGAGGGTGGAGGTTTGTACCTCTTAGTTCCGAAATAATTGAAAAAGGTAAGCTACTTATTGTTTAGTTTCTTGGTTTTATTTTCTTTGTTACACCTTGTAACATTGAGAGAAGGAAAAAAGGAATAGAAAAACAGCCGAAGTGTGTTTCGCCCAGTGGCCAATAGGCCGAGGGCTTTTTCAAGGCTGAGAGGGACACATAGGTACAAATATCATCAGTGAAAAAAGTAAAACAGTGAAACACAAAGTGGTGGATGTATAAAGGGTGTGAGAAAAGTGAACGAAGGGCATAGGAGCAAGGATAGAAAGAGGATTGTGAAACGGGCAGAGACAGGGGGGCCAAAGAAGGGCGAGGGAAAGACAAAGTAAATGTGGAGGAAACATAAGACAAAACATAAGGGTATGGAAAAATGAACATACAGAATGGCATACAGTATGTTAAACAACTGGTGTGAAATCAACATCATAAATACAACATTATGCAAATTTGTGCAAACTGAAGGAGGAGAGAGACACATACAGATGTACAAGGTCATGGAGCTAGAAAGATATAGCAATGGTAACAACTGTAATCACATATATAATAGCACAAGCATGCTTAAAATGTGTAGCAGCCTTTAAAGAGCATGGGTGTGGACAAGGCTCCATGTGCATTATTAATCAGTAAGGGTGAAAAGGGCTTACCAAGAATAGTTGAAAATGTCTGTGAAAGTTGCAAAGAGCTGTAAGAAAAAGCTGTAAGAAAAGGGGGACAAATGTCAGGGGCAAAGTTCCAAGACATAATGGTGGAGAGCCTAATAGGACAAAAAGAAAAATCAGCAGTAGCGAAAAACTCAAAACAGACAAATTGCAAAAGACAAAACCAACAAAGCGTGTGGGAAATCAACTGGTCGCAAGTATTGTAAAAATCCAGGGACTATTCAAAATAACGTGTGCTAACATATGAGGTTACAGCGAAGAGATAAAGGAGCAACCCGTAAAGAAAATAAATCAAATGAGTCAGGGCGCTGAGCCAGACACGGTTTGGAATGAGAAATGGAAGTTCACTTAAAGTTCAAAAGGCACATATTGGGGCACTATAAGGATAGCGTGAATCCCAGACATACCAACACCCTGTCGTTCCTACATTCAAGCAGGGGAGGCAAGACCTGAGCCAAGGTGGGCATCTTCAAAGTTACTTTCAGGAAGGCATTGAGGAAGTTGCAGGAAAAGCAATCATGTCCTATTTCTAGCAATTTCCAAATGGCTCAATGGCCAACAGAGCCTGCACTTCCAGACGGAGAAAGAATAGATGGTCCTCCATCAGCTGTTATGTGGATGGTGGCAGAGGGGTTTCCACAAAGGGAAGGGCGTAACCCCTTCAGACAATTTGAAGCACACACTTGTCTGATGTTATTGCTTGCCATTGGGGCAGATGGTGCTTGATTCTGTCACCAACAGCATGGATGTGCTGTGCAGAGGTCATCCTAAAGGGACCTAGAGGCCAAGGCAGCCGGAGGGGTAGAAGATTGGACAACACACTGGGTTTGGAACTCAAGTCCTCTATGGGAGCTACATCCACAACCACAAAAAGGTTGGGAGGCCTAGTGGCCTTGGAGA
Organism: Triturus cristatus; assembly: GCF_964204655.1. Classification (NCBI taxonomy): domain Eukaryota; kingdom Metazoa; phylum Chordata; class Amphibia; order Caudata; family Salamandridae; genus Triturus; species Triturus cristatus. The sequence goes on from NC_140583.1 coordinate 976,689,883, forward strand.
GATGGCTGGTACTGCGGGTACAGCTGGGGAACCCCTACCATAGCTGCGGAAGTGGTGAAAGGAGGCGTGTGGCTGACACAATGCTAGTGAAGAACCCGATCAGGTGGTAGTCCGACTCTCCTTAAATTGCTCAATCACTGTCTCAGGCTGATCATCAAACAGGCGATAGCCATCGAACTGCATGTCCATCAAAGCCGACTGGACATTCGCCTAAGAAACCAGTTGTTTGGAGACAGACGTGGCGAAGTAGTGCCAACATTGAGGCGATTGCCGTGTCGAGCAAATAACTGGTGTCCAACTCACACCAGATGGAGAAATTTGCTGCATCCCTGTCATCAATAATTGCCTAGTTCAGTATTGCTTGGACCTCTTTTTAGACTATTGGCGGAACCTCAGGACTGTGTCCCACAAGGTGTGAGTGTATGAGCCCAAGGGGCCCAGGAGTTTACTGACCAGAATGCTAGGCTGGTGGAAGGTGAGAATCGTTTTTCAAAGGTGTACAGCCGCTTGTATTCCCTGTCCAGAGGAGTAGTAGGGAGTGCGCTGGGATGAAGTTTGGCAATCACAGCTTGCACCAGCAGGCTCTCGGTAGTATGGTGTTTATTTATTTATTTATTTTATTTATTTATGGGCTTGTAACGCGCCGGCATCACACCCGAAGGTGTATCTCCGCGCGGTGCTGTGAAGAAACAGGTAGGGCAGCGCTCCAACTAGAACAGGGTTGTCTTTAGGCGTTTCCTGAAAGCTAGATAGCTCGGGCAATCTCTGAGGGAAAGGGGAAGACTGTTCCACAGACGCGGGCCCATAATGGAAAGGGCGCGACCTCCCTGTCTGGTCTTGTTATGTCTAGGAACCTGGAGTAATAGCTGATTGCTGGACCTAAGAATGCGGGAAGGGCGGTGGTATACAAATTTCTCGGCCAGGTAGTGTGGACCGAGGTTGTGAAGACTACTGTGCACCACACAGCAAATCTTGAATTCCACCCGTTTCCGGATGGGAAGCCAATGGAGGGCCTTGAGGAGGGGCAAGGATGGAGTTCTAGGGGGGGCATTGGTCACCAGGCGGGCCGCAGTGTTCTGAACCACCTGAAGTTTATTAAGCACTCCTTCATTGGCTGCTAAGAATAGGCCATTGCAATAGTCCAGGCGGCTCAAAACGAGGGCCTGGACCAAGGTCTTTCTTGTATAGTCTGGTAGAAGGGGGAACACCTTCCGAAGGAGGCTAATGATGTGGAAGCAGGATCCCGCCGTGGTGCTGGCATGATGGGCAAGGGTGAGATCATGATCTAGACGGACCCCCAGGTTTTTCACCACCTGTTTAGGGGAGGGGCCTGACCCAGACTGGAGGGCCACCAGTCAGGGGTCCACAGGATTTTTGCCTCTCCGAATAGCATGACCTCAGACTTTCCCACTTTACACTGGAGAAAGTTCTGGGCCATCCAGCTGGCGATCGCAGTCATGCCGTTGGAGAAAGCTTGTCTTATCTCCGGGGTAAAGTTTTTAAAAGTGAACAGCAGCTGCGTATCGTCAGCGTACGAGATGGGCATAAACCCGAAAGACCTCATAATGTTAGCCAAAGAGGAGACATATACGTTAAACAACGTAGGGCTGAGACAGGGGCCCTGCGGGACTCCTCTGGTGATACTGGCCGAGGGGGAGCTGAAGGAGCCCATATTCACCTTCTGGGTACGTTCGGAGAGAAAGCTGGTGAACCACGCCAAGGCGGATCTATCAATACCAATCTCCTTTAATCTGGTAAGGAGAATGGCGTGGGATATGGTGTCGAATGCTGCGGACAAGTCCAGCAGCACCAACACCACTGACATCCCTCTGTCCAGGGACAAGCGTATAGCATCCGTGACGGAAAGAAGAGCCGTCTCGGTGCTATACCTAGGCCTGAACCCCGACTGAGAGTGGTCCAGACTGCCGGTCTGCTCAATGAAGCTGGAAAGGTGGTGATGCTCACCTTGGCTCAGGTCTTGCCTCCCCTGCTTGAAGGTGGGTTCCCAGAAGCAGAGCAGTGGCAATGGGCAGACATCCTGTGCACTAGAACACCTGTGCAGGCCTTGGCCCAAGTACCCAATAGAGTGTCCATGACTGCTTTGTTGAAGGAAAGTAGGGGCTAAAGCACCTCTGTTAAGATGGTCTTAAAGTGGATCACGGGGAGCCTCAGGTGAGGACCTCCGCCGCCCTCCTCACCACCATAGTGAAGGACGTGCCTTACTCTGTGGCAGGTACCGGAGGTCAGACCAGGCCAACATCTGGAGGCATGTGCAGTCCACTGGCATCTTCCAGATACTTGTACCAGTTGCTCTCTTGGCAGAGATGAACCACCTGGTCAGAGAGGTCAAAGAACTAGAAGGTGCCCCCAAAGTCCAATTCCGCACTAGGCCTTTCAAAGGCCATGGGCAGAGAGTTCAAGTCAGAATGTTGACGTGCACAGGACAGTGCCAGAGTCGACATCCACTGACGCAGGCTTGGAGTCAGACAGGACAATAGGGTCCGCATCGTTGAGTGGTGCCGGAGAGTGTGGCATTAGGAGAACACACTGTGAGAGGACTGCGGAGCAGGGCCTAGAAGCAGAAAATTAAGGAGAAGGTGAAGTACGCTTGGACGACTTCTTGTGCTTCTTTGACTTACTCGACTTTGCTGATGATGACTTGGACTTCAAAGACTACCGATCGCAAGATTTAAGGCCCTTAAATCTTCCTCAGGAACGAGGCAATGCATTGTGCCGCGACACTAGGAGCTTCATGGCTAGTTCCCAGATCGCTCTCGAGTGCATCGACAGTCGTTGCAGGCCCTGGAGTAGTGGCCCATCCCCAGAAAGACCAAGTGGGCATCAGACACAGACATTGGTCTGTGACATTCACCACAAGGCTTAAAATCTGTGAGTTTGTCGACTTTTTGCGCAAATTGCAATCGCCTAACAAAGTACGAAAAAGTGGCCAAAACGTGGCCAGGATAGCTTTCGAGAAGCATGCTGTGGCCGTGGGAAGAAAAATAAATTATGTCCGCACGCCTGGTTGGCACCCATATATTCAATGTGTGCGTCACTTTTGACATGGAACCAACAGACGCCACTTACTGGTGTCCAGAGGTACTTATGAAGATTTCCAGATCCAGTCTGAAGCCTGAGGAATATTTTAAGGTGAGGAATCTGCGGTTAGAAGTTTCTATCAGAAGCTATTTTCACTGTGGGAAGGCTGGCTATACCACAGAGAAACAATAGAAAGCGATATTAAATACTAATACTGTATCTCAGAATGGGAACAAGTAGAAAAATAATGCAATTTCTGTTATTAAACCTCAAATTAAATGGTGAAGTTGGATTTTTATTTAATATTAAGGAAAGGTAACTTTTAGAAAGTAACCATTTCCCTGCCTGAAGTTTTTGGATGCAAAATAGCATTGGCTCTCCAGCTGCACCCAGCCAGTGATTAGCCTTGAATAAGAATGAAAAAGGTGTAAAATGACTCTCGGGAGCAAACAATAGGCTGACCTACATGGGCAGATATGACTCCTCTGAACTCCACAGAATATGCAGGGTGGAGGATCTGGGCTTCCTTTTTGACACTATAGTGTCACATCCTGCTTGATCAGTCTGCTGGGTTCACATATAAGCCTTTGGTCACACTTGAATGAGCGAGAACAGGATGCCAAGACACTTATTTTTTATCCACTGTCTGGTTGCTGAAGGATCCTGCTTTGGCCCTATTAGGTTTCCGTCTCTGGGTTTGTTGAGGGTACAATACTGCTCCAAACTGGATATTAGCGTTAGGCAGTGGAGAGTGTACAATGGAAATCTATTGTCCTCTCACAGCTACCGGCCGCCGCACCCCCTGCCGTCAGATCCCAAGTTTAGTGTGGCCAAATACATTTACCACCTGGAAAATTCCCTAACAAATTGCATTTTGGGACAGCTTGCAATACAGCAAACATGAACTACTGAAAAAGTGAATAGGGTTTGTCCTAGGAAATTTTACCCCATTGGGTAGAGAGGGGCCAAGAGCCAACCTATTAGCTTGTGCAAGGCATAAATGTGTCATCTCCAGGCACTCACTTCAAAATTGTTTCTGGACCTGCGGAAGATCAGAAAAGGACTGGACCTTCTATCTGTGACCTGGCAGAAACCCTGAAGGCCTGCCCCCTCTTGTTGCCAGGACAAAGTAGTGGACTTCAAGGGTCAGTTTACTGACGTCCTGTGCGGCTACAGGAATAGAACATGTTACTAGAGTTCTTTTCCTGTAAGTACGCAGCTGACCAATGGCAACTGGACCTCGACTGGATTCTGCTGTGGTCTCTGTCTGACAAGCTGAGCCTCTACGTTCTCCCCATAGGTTCTGGGGGTGCTTTAGAAGTGTACTCCTATTGTGGCTTGGGACTTAAAAGATAAAGTCAAAAGGTAAAATCTTTCAATGGGATGAACCCGATTGGTGTATACAACGAACACTGTCACGGTCAGCCTCAATGTGCCCCTAGATCTTGATCTACCAAGACCATAGACTATCATTGGCACCAGGTGCTTGTTGGTGCTATTTCTACTTCAAATTTGATAAATTCACCTCTCTAGTTCAGGATGTCTTTTTGGTGTTATATTGTTTATATTTGATTTACTTTTTCAAATTTGGTTTGAGATTATATTGTTTTGCATTTCAACTGTTTTGGCACAGCTTAAATATTTAATACATTGCCCTAAGTTCAGCCTGTCTGCTCTGTGCCCCATTTACCGGGAAGTTGACCTCAGACTAATTTAGTGATTTAGAGAATTTTCTCTAACAAGGGTTGTGGTTAGTCCTTGAGGTGGTAAGTCTCCCAACCCAAATAATACAATTTCTTATAATGGTTAATATTTTTCACTACTCAAGGTGAAACCGGTTTAGAAACTACTGGTTCCCTAAAGAACAAGTTACTTACCTTCGGTAACACTGTAGGAAGCTAGCTCTGTATATACTATACCAAAGTAAGGTATAGTGTGCACAGAGTCCGATGGATCCCTAAAGGCTTACAGAGGTAAAAGTAGATAACACCATACTCTCTTTTGTGGTAGTGTGGGCGAGTAGTAAGGCTTTATCAGAGGGTAGTGTTAAGCATTTATTGTAAACCCTCAGACAAGAAATGAAGTCACATACTCAAAGACTAAACTCAGACCAATTGTTTGGATCAAAAATATTTCTTTAGTTGTATTTTATTATTAGAACCAAGTAGGACTTGGTACAGGTAAGTAGAATGATATGATAGGACATGTTGATCAAAACAAGTAAGCTGGATGTAATTGACTGTTCCAGGTTTGTAAAATATTTCAAGGCCATATTTGTAATTACTTTGCGATTACTTTCTTAGATAATTTTTTCTACTCCGTGTGTTATGCCTAGATACTACACTGGGACAGTTTCTAGACAAAGGTCAGTAATACACTTGTGCACTAAAACACAGTTGCTTAGGTTTCCATACAAAATCAACTCAACACTTAGACGTTTTTCAGAGGAAAAATAGTCAATGCAATCCTATGGAGAAAAATGTGGTTATCAGCAGGTAAGCTAATCGATCTTTGGGGTTGAGTTTCTGGGGTTAGAACAAGGATTCCACCAGGGTCAAGGGTGCACTCAAAGAGCACCCTCAGCGGCACTAGGGCGGCCGGGTGCGGAGGCCCAATGTTAGCCTACAGGGCCGTCGGTTGGTGGCTGCAATTGGGCAAGCTACAGGGTTGAGGGAGCAAAGCTCCTAGGGTTAAGCCCAGGGCGAAGGCGGATCAGAGTTGGCACACAGGTGCACCCACATCGGCACATGGGCGGCCGGGTGCAGGGTGCCGATTTTGGTGCCGGGTCCCCTGTTGGTTTCAATGGGAGATCTCTGATCGGCACATACCCTGAAGGGTTGGGAAGGAGTCTTCCTGGAGGTGACCAACGGTTGGAGAGGTAAGTTGGGATGCAGGGGGGTTGCCTGGACACCATCGGGTGAACCAGCTAAGGCCATGGGGCATCGGGTTCAGGGGTGTCTTTAGGCATCGGGTTTCCTTACCAGCTCTGGTCGCGGGGACCCTCCAGATAGAGGCTGCAGGAGTCATCGGGAGGCTTGAGGTAGGTCAGGATTGCTAGGGGGACTTGCTAGTGGTGTTGGACCACTTACTCGGGCTGTAGGGGTCTGGTGCAGAGTGGTGCAGACTCGCGGATTCAGCTCAACCCAGAGTCTGGTTCTTGAGCAAGACCGGTGCTCACAGGAGACAAAGTCTTGGTAGGGAAGGCACGGCAGGTCCTCCAGGTGCTGCTGGACACGCCGGGATTCCGTATGGAGCAGGTCGGGACAGGCCGGTAGGGCTAGGGCCAAGGCAGGTGGTGTCCTCTTCCTTCAGCACGGCTCTTCGGTCCTTCTTGCTGGTCTGCTTTCTGGGTTCCTGGCTGCCCCCTAAATACTGTATTTAGGGGGTGTTTTAGGGGTCTTGAGGTAGTAGCCAATGGGCTACTGACCTTAGGGTGACTACACCCTTGGTGTGCTCACTCCAAGTGGGGGAGTGGGTACAATTCCTTATCCCGATTAGAGTGCCTGCCATCTACAAGATGGTGGGCACTTAAGAGTGGGCTTCACTTCACCTCACACACGAGGGGTGGGGTTGGCAGAGGTGGGCACATCTTCTGGGCTGTTCTAATTTTTCCCGCCTACCTGCCGAAAAGGGGGTGAGACAGGAGGGGAGCCTGCTCCTGATAGCAGGAGACTGGGAGTCTCGTTGCAAAGGCGGCAAGGCCTTTGAAGCTCCCCTGCCACAGATGGCTCTTCCTGACCTAGGGGAGATGCGAACAACTATGCCCAGGAAAGGCTTTGTTTTTGGGCCCAAGGAGCGAAGGCTTCCACACCAGGGGTCCAGAAACATGTCTCATGGTAGGCTGGTGTTTACCAGTCCGGGAAAGCTCCAGAGGCTGCTTTCCCGGACTGGGGGGTATTTCTGAGATGCCCTTTAAGTGCATTGTATAATAAATCCCACACTGGCGTCAGTGTGGGTTTATTAACCTGAGATGTTGGCTATCAAACTTCCCAGAATTCATTACAGTGCTGCGGAATTCGTAATGACAAACTCCCAGACCATATACTCTTTTACTACACTTACGTCTAAGAATGGACTTAGACACTGTAGGGACACAGTCCTCATGCAACCGTACCCTCACCAGTGGTATAGTGCACCCAGTTAGAAGGGTGACTTACTTATATCATAGGCAGTAGGTTGCCGGAATATGAGACCGGTATGCCATGGTAACTCCACATTTCTCTGCACCAAAACACGCAGCCTACAATGGCAGTGTGTCTGTTAAGGTACAAGACCTTTAAGGGTTGCACAATATGTGCTGCACCCCTAGAGGCCTTCCCTTGTCATAGTGCCCTTGGTACCCATGGTACCTTTTATAAAGGACTTGTATGTGACCAGAGAGGTGCCAATTGTGAGTAGAAATTTACAGTTTTGGAAGTACACAGGTCCCGGGAACCTGACTGGCAGGGACCCGGGGCACGTCAAGTCAAAGTGCATCAGAATTCTGGCAAAAAGTGGTGGTGTTACTGCAACAGAAACCCACTTTCCTACACAAGCCCCCTCCCACACCCCAGCCCAAAGGTTATGAGACTCAGCCAAAGCTGGGAGAGTCTTCCTAGTCTTTTCGGCGAGGAAGAGTAGAGGAAGTGGTTTGAATGATGGAGGGCCTAATGGAGGGCCTAATCTGCCTTACATCCTTCTGTCCAGGTCAATTCCTTTGGTGAGCTGGCCTACATCAACAGTTTCAGGACCTAATTCCCAATGCTTCTTTCCTAGCTCTTTAGTGTCTTTACCCCATCTTTTTAGTTTGGGTTCAGAGGTGCCTTCCTCTGTAAATTCTAACTTAGCTAGGGCAAGTCCCAGCTTACCCACAGAGGTTACCCACATCTTGAGCAACCCCACCATGACCAACACGGTCAGGGGGCCTAACTTGCTATTTGGTAGGGAGGTAGTCCACCATGCCAAAGACAGTGCTGCCATGAAGGCTAACACCCACCCACTGACTACTTTTGGTGCACAGAACCACACCTTTAGCTCTTCACTGGTAGGTGAAGGGGCTGACTTACAGGTTTCTTTGGGTTCTGGGGGCCTATCTAATGTTTTAGGGTAGGGAGCCACTACAGCTTGTAGTGGGCACCCTTCTTCCACCCTCTGTTTTATCAGCTGATGATCCACCAACTAAGGCTGGACAGTTGCCTGACTAGTCAGGTATTTTTGTGGGCCAGGTAGGACTTCACCAGTGCAAACTTTGGAGTTCTTCCTTATTAGGATAGTATTTCCCTGGCCTACTGGAACTGTGGATAACAGTTGTCCACCTTCCCTACACGGTCTCTTCTTTATCTTTGGGGGGTTATTTGCACTACCTGCAGGGTCAGTCTTCCCAGGACCCTTGTGTGGGGGCTGGCCTTTTGCCAGTACCCCACTTTGGTCAGACCAATCTCTGAGTAGTCATACCCAAGGAGACAATCAATTGGAAGGTCTTTATTGACTACCACCTTTCTCCATCTAAGGGATCCAGCTATTTCTAGAGGCACTACAGCCACAGGCCTAACAGAGACCTCCCCTGGAATAGCCATTACTAGTTTTGTTTCCCCTGGGACATGCTGGTTTGAGAATACCAACCAGTCATGCACCACCACACTAACTGGCAAAGGTATCTCTGAGGGCAGAGGTTGGGATTCTATTCACCCGTAGGTGGTGGAAGAGTCTTATCCCCTCTGGAATCTCTAACTCACCTTTTGGGCCCACTTTCCAGTTGAAGGCTATGCGGACTTCCTTATCCGTGGGACTATCCCTATGAGCTACACTGGCAAGCCTTGGACCTACACTAGGGGCTTTGTTTTTAGAACAGCTAGAGTCCTTGGTGTGGTGTCCTGTCTTTTGACAGTTGTGACACCATACCTTGTTGGGATTCCAATTCTTAGCTTGGTATCCAGTTTTAGGTTGGCATCTGTTAGAACTGGGGTCACCAATTCCGACACGGTAGCTTGGCGCGAGGCAGGAAGGCACCCGAGGGCAATATGTAAAGCAGTTGTGCAGCACTCACTCACACAGACCCAGTAATGCGCACACAAGGAAGAGACCACACCAGGCGGATTTGTAAAACAAGACACTTTATCTCATTCAGGTCATGGCAAAGGAATTCATTTCAGTGGAAGAGCAGATAATCTCAAGGCAACATTAAATTCATTTCAGGAAAACATGCGTGAATTCATTCATGTAAATAGAGCGGATAATCACAGGGCAACAGTAAGTTCGTTTCAGGACAAAGCACGGGTAAATTCATTCAAAGGCATCAGGGCATGAATAGAACTTTAACACATTCCCTCTGTAGGGAAATAATAAATGCAACATTCCTTATATTACATCAATCCAGGCGACATCACATTTGCGCATCTCCAATAAGGCAACACTTACTGCACCCAGAATCCGGGCCAGTGACCATCCCTATGCGTGTGCACCCTACAAGCAACAGTCCCTATGCAAGGGTGACTACAGGGCACATTTCTTAAGCGTATGGGCTGAGTCACTGTCACATTCCGGGGGTGCAACGCTTCATAGGCCTTGGGGGGGGGGGGGTGCAGGTTCTTTCAGGCCCCAGACTCCCCGCACTCACCGCTCTGTTCTGAGGCCTGTAGGCCGTCCTGTTGTACACCGGCGCCAGCGAGCGCCTCGCGCCCCTAACCCCAGGCAGCCCGCTCCTCTCTTCACTCGGGGCCTCGCCTGGAGGGGGGGCGAACACTTCTCGGGCCGGTGAAGACTCCTCGGGGCTCCGGCCCCGCCGCGCCACTTCTCAGAGGGCTCCAGGCTTCTCTCTCTACCCGTGGCCCAGGAGCCAATCAGAACGCGGCTCACAGGGGGGCGCGGCCGATGACGCGGCCCGCGCCCTGGTTGTCGGGCAACGCGTGCCCGCGCAGCCTGGGCTTGGTGCGGCCTTCTCATTACCGCGGCGGCCCTCCCCAGGCTTCGGGGGCCGCAGCGGTGAATTCGGGCGATAGGCAGCTTCGGGTCAGCAGGCGCTCGGGCCATGGCGGTGATTCTCGGGCCCACGGCGCACTCCGCGGAAGCGCCCTCCCACGGCACACAAGTTAGAGACGCAGGCGGAGTCTCGGATTTCCTAGCGCCCGGGCCGCAGCGGTGATCCTCGGCAGATGAGCGCTTTCAGGACACAGCGCTAGGACGCAGGTACCGGGCTGCGGCGGTGATGGGCAGATAGCGCGGTTCCTGTCACAGAGCTAGAGCAGATACAGGGCCAGTAACACCGCGCTACCACCGCGCGTAGCGAATCACAGCAGGCAGGGGCCCAGTAGCAGTGCAACCCAGTCCTGGGCTGCGACTGTGATCTAGGCGATATATCGCTTGAATCACACAGCGCTGGGGGCACAATTCTTGCAGCAGCAGTGATTAAAAGTCCTAGGCAAGGTAGCTCTTCAGGGTGACACAGCGCTGATTACCTGGTTGATCCCCCAGCAGTGTTCACAGCAGGCAGTCCCCTACTTCAGTTCAGCGGTTGTCTCGGGGGGCGGATGGCAGGTCTTAGTTGTAGGTTTTTGAGGGGAAGATGGGGGTTGAGTTGGCAGGCATCAGAGGCAGGATGGTTCCCTGCAGCACACTGGAGTTGGTCCCCTGGGTTTCCCCCTCACTGGGCAAGATCAGCAGGCTGGCAGAGTCCCTCATCTAACTTGGGTACAGCAGGGCCTAAACTCAGTCAGTCCCAGTAGTGTAGGTTCCTCCCCTAGGCCCAACCGCCTATACTCCGGCAGAGGTTCCCCCAGGTCCAGTAGTGCCCCAACTAACTAGTCAGGTTTCCCTCCTTTCCTCTTATATCCCTAGGTCAGGTGACCATCCTGTAAAGGCAGCAAAGCATAACTCCTCCCTGGGCTGGAAGGTTCCAGGAGCTTCTACATGTTTGTCTATGGGACAAAAAGGCGGGACGGCAAAGATACAGTATCAGGATGTCCCAGCCTGCTCCTAACTACTAGTGCGTGTGTAAGTTCAATGGCCACTCCGCAGTAGCAGGGGCCTGTGGCAGCCATGTTATTAGGAGAGAACACCTGCACCTCAGCACTGTTTGGCAGCGGTAAGGTGCCCAGAGGCCTAGGTCCAACAAAAGACGGTGGCGAAAATAAGGCGACAAGGGCAAAAAAAACAGGGTAAGACACCCCTAGAGCTGACAGGTCTAACAGGATCTGTCTTTTGGCCCACTCTCCTGGACAGGATTTTGAGAACTACCTGAGACCCCTTACTTTTATCTTTAGGATGCTGACGGTCTTTCCTGTGGGGAGGTTTTGTAACCCCTTTCTTTTGGTCACCCACCCCAGTGGATGTCCTGGTCACCCTTGTCTTGACCCAGTGGTCCGCCTTCTTTCCCAATTCTTGGGGAGAAATTGGACCTAGGTCTACCAGATACTGATGCAACTTTTCATCAAAGCAATTACTTAATATGTGTTCTTTCATAAACAAATCATAAAGACCATCATAATCTAGCACTTTACTTCCAGTAGTCTACAAATTCCACCCAGGGTTGACTCTGGGTCTTCGGAGACCCCTGAAATTAATTCTATACTCCTCAGTTGCGAGTCCAAATCCCTCATTTAGGGTGACCTTCATGAGTTCATAGGACTCTGCTTCGGCCCCACTAAGGGTCAAGCATCTGTCTCTGCACTTACCAAAGAACAGCTCCCGAAGGAGTGCTCCCCAGTGAGACTTCCTCGCCTTTCTGGCTTCACAAGGCCTCTCAAAGGCTGTGAACCACTTGGTGATGTCATCAGCCTCAAATTTGGGGAGAATCCCTTTGGGGATTTTGGGATAGTAAGATTGCTCTCTGTCCCTATTTATTAAGTAGCTGCCACCACTGATGGGAGCAAGGCCCATCTCTGCTTTTTCTAGAGCCAGGAGTCTGGTCTCTAGGTCTAATCTTTTGGCCAACCTTACTAAGAGGTTGGTCTCTTCATTGTGCCGGTCATCAATGATCTCAGAAGTACCTGACCCACTTGTGTGGGATCTAGGTGCTGCAAGTAGTATTCTTTGAGTCAGGGGCACAGAAACCCTGTCCTCCCTAGGAAGTGGAGGGAGTCTGGAAGTTATCCTTATACCCTCCTCTTCCTTTCCCCATCCGAGTGATCATCACCTTGTTCAGATAGGTGGTCCTTAGCCTACCCTGCCAAGAGCTCCTGGAGCAGTTTCTTGGAGGGATGGGATCCCACAACGTTTTTGAGTTTGCATAGAGACCTTAACTTTCTCATCTCTAGTTGGGAGGTAAGGGGTGAGGTCGAGCACCTCTACCACATTCTTTGTCACTTGGCATTTTTTTACTGATTGCTAGGATCTTTTTAAGAGATCTAAGAATTTGTTTTAAACCCTCTTACCCCTAACTATAATAAGCTTTTATTTTCTAAAAAAAATACTAAATGTACTTAACCAAGGCCCTAACCAAACTTCTAGACATTTGGAAAAGTTGTCAATTCTAAAAAATCAGAATTCTAATCACAATTTAGGAGCTCTGTCATGTGATCAGTTGTTGACCGAGGCAGTCCAACAAATGCAAAGTAGTAGACCCCACCGCTCATCCACCAATGTAGGAAGCTGGCTCTGTATATACTATACCAAAGTAAGGTATAGTGTGCACATAGTCCAGTGGATCCCTAAAGGATCACAGAGGTAAAAGTAGATAACACCTTACTCTCTTTTGTGGTAATGGGGCGAGTAGTGAGGTTTTATCAGAGGATAGTGTTAAGCAGTTACTGTACACACCCAGGCAAGAAATTGTATCAAAAATATTTTTGTGGTTGTATTTTATTTTTAGAACCAAGCAGGACTTGGTACAGGTAAGAATAATTGTGCTTTTGAAGAGATGTTTATTAAAACAAGCTGGATGAAATTGACTTTGTTACAGGTTTGTAAAATATTTAAAGACAATAGATATTTGTAATTACTTTGTGATTACTTTTCAGATTACCCTTGTCTACTCAGTGTGGTATGCCTAGATATCACACTGGGACATTTCCTAGACAAAGGTAAGTAATACACTTGTGCACTAAAACACAGTTGCTTAGGTTTCCATACAAACACAACTCAACACTTAGAACTCCGCCGGAGCAGGTCAAGGTTGGGACAGGTCGGTAGGGCTGGGGCCAAGGCAGTTGGTGTCCTCCTCTTCTTCCTTCAGTATGGCTCTTCGGTCCACCTTCGTGCTTGTCTGCCTTCTGGATTCAGGGCTGCCCCCTAAATACTGTATTTAGGGGTTGTTTTAGTAATCTCGAGGTAGTAGCCAATGGGCACGGACATTAGGGTGACTACACCTTTGGTGTGCTCACTCCATGTAGGGGAGTGGGCACAATCCCTCATCCTGATTGGAGAGTGCCTGCCATCTGAAGTGTGGGCTTCACCTCTCCTCCCCCAACTGAGGGGTGGGGTTGGCAGAGGTGGGGACAGCTTCTGGGCTGCTCTAATTTTTCCTGTCTTCCCACCGAAAAGGGGGTGAGATAGGAAGGGGGCCTACTCATAATCACAGGAGAGGCTGGGGGTTGCGTTGCAAAGGCAGCAAGGCCTTTAAAGCTCCCCTGCCACAGATTGCTCTTCCTGACCTGGGGGAGCTGTGAACCCCTCCGCCCAGGAAAGGCTTTGTTTCTGGGCCCAGGGAGTGAAGGCTACCACTCTAGAGGTCCAGAAACACGTCTTGTGGTGGCAGACTGGTGTTTACCAGTCAGGGAAACCACCAGAGGCTAGTCGTTTTTCAGGGGGCATCTCCAAGATGCCTTCTGAGTACATTGTATAGTAAATCCCACACTGTCATCAGTGTGATTTTTTTAATGCGGAGAGGTTTGCTACCAAACTTTCCAGAATACAGTAAAGCCCTTATGGTGCTGTGGAGTTCGTAATGACCTACTCCCAGACCATAGACTCTTTTTGGCTTGACTGCACTTACAATGTCTAAGAATGGACTTGGACACTGTAGGGGTACAGTGCTCATGCAACTGAACCCTCACCAGTGGTACAGTGCAACCAGCTAGAGGGGTGACTTAACTATACCTAAGGCAAAGGGTTGCATGCATGGCACACAAGTATGTGTGCCATGTCGACGCTTCACTTTTCGACGGCACCAAAACACGCAGCCTGCAATAGCAGTGTGTGCGCGTGTTAAGGTACAGGACCTCTAAGGGTGGCACAATATGTGCTGCAGTCAGAGGCCTTCCCTGGTCACAGTGCCCTTGGTACCCAGGATACCTTTTAAAAGGGACTTGCATGTGGCCAGAGAGGTGCCAATTGGGAGTACAAATGTACAGTTTTGAGAAAGTACACAGGCCCTGGGAACCTGATTGGCAGGGACCCGGAGCACATCAAGTCATAGTGCATCAGAATTCTGGCAAACAGTCCGGGGTTACTGCAACAAATCCACTTTCCTACAAACGCCTTCTCTGGTAGAGACCGGATCTAGTGGCAGATTCCTTACCATAGAATTCTCCCCAGGAACCAGACTGGATCCGGAAATTTTTTAAACTAGTACCTCCGCACGTCAGTAGAGGGTGTTAAGTGACTCTGCAGCATCAACCAACGGATGTCCATATAAGCCCTCCCCTGATGTCAGTTTCTTCTGTGACTAACTTTCATGCCAAAACACGGAGCCACACAGAAACTGTCTACAGAAACATGGTGCCGGAAAGAGACTTCTCCTTACGTAGGAATAGATACCCAAGCACTACCGTCCCCGGGGAGGGTCTGTGAACTGAACTCAGAAAAAATCCCGAAGAAGAGAATCAGGCCTGAAAGGGAGAGAGGGACCAGGCTGTTGTGGGAATGTGGAAAGGAAAATTAGAGAAAGAAGCTCCAGTAGGAGGACTGTGAATGTCTGTAGGGAGCAGGAGTCCGCAAGATTGTGAGTGTATGCGGAAAACAAACCTGCAGCAGAGGGGAGAAGAAAGTGTTCGAGAAAACACTTCCACAAAAACAACTATGTAGCTCTCCCGATAGTAAACAAACTATGACTGGACAAGGCTGAAGGACCAAGGAAAACAGCACATGCCACTGTGCCAGAGCACCTTGTTGTAGAGACGAACATATGAACTAACCCCGCCCCGAGAAATACAGGGACAAAAAAGAAAGGGGGCGGGGGAGGCTCACAATACATCACGATGGAAAAAGGGAAGAGAAAACTAATCAACTCTGCACCAAAACATTGCGAGAAAGGCAACAACAATGAAATAAGAGTAGACTGGCGGAAATCCTCCGAGTGAGAAGGTAACCCTCTTGGGCTAAGAAACAAAGCCCAGAGAAGCAAGTAAAAGAGAGCAGACAACGACCAAGCAAAGGATAAATAAGAACATCAAGAAAAGCGCAGTTACAAGAGCAGATAAGTATGCCCTGTAAGAAGCCCACCTGCAGTATGTCCATATACGTGTGGTATTCTGAATCCCTTTAAGAGGCTTTGTTTTTTCTTTTCAAAGTCAACTCTCCCCCTCCTTTTCAGCATCAATTTCACCTTTGGGCCTTTGTCCTCCTCCAAGTCCATATTTCATTGTCAGTTTCAGAAGGTATGGTTTCAGAGGTGTCCTTGGCCTTGGACTGAACGAGATGGTTACTTACCAGTAGGAGTAGTTTTGCAGCTTGAAGAATTTTCTGGATTCACATGCTATGCTTTATTCTGCCATCTAGTGGTTGGGTCTGGAATAGTCTCTTTTATTCTTGTTTTGGGGCGCTGTCAACCACCATTTGGTGCCAGGTACGTCCCCTGTGTGACATCAGACGGCGCCCTGAAGGTAGTTGTACATTGTAGCAATCTTGGATTCTTTTTCGGTTTGTGTTCTTAGTTAGAAGTCGATGGTTATCTAGATAATTACTGTAAATCTCAACCCCACTGGTTTGTTTTCCACGCAGGGGAGGTCGGGTGGGTTGCATATAAATCCAGAAAATTCTTCAAGCTGTAAAACTACTCCTACTGGTAAGTAACCATTTCGTTTTGCAGCGTGAATCCTTTTCTGGATTCACATGCTGTGCATCAGATTACGTAGCGGTTTCTCCCTTTTTGGGGATGCTGTGGTAAGAGCAAGTCTTTGCGAACAGGTGTTGGAGTACTTTCTCTCCTATTTGTGCTTCCTTATTCATTCGTATGTCCACACAGTAATGCTTTGTGAACGTGTGTGGTGATGCCCATGTAGCTGATGCACATATAGTGTCTATGGGCACATTGGCCATAAATGCCAGGGTTGCTCCCTTCTTTCTTGTGGAGTGAGCGGTTTGTTGTTGTTAATTCCTTATTAGGGCTGGCATAGCATATGTATATAGTTTGGACTACCACCTTGAGATTGTTGCCTTTGTGACAGGCGATCCTGTGTTGGTGTGTGCGTAGGTCACTAACTGTTTGGATTTTCACGTTTGTTCTGTTTTTTTGTAAGTAGTGCCCTCCTTACATCCAGGGTATGGAGGCGTCTTTTTCCCTTAGTCTTTGGGCTTTTGAAGACCGGGAGGAGGATATTTTGCTCTATGTGGTATTTGAATACCACCTTTAGCAGGAACTGTGGGTTGGTCTTTAAAATTACCTTGTCCTTGTGTATTTGCATGTATGGCTCCTGTATGGTATTGTTAATGCTTGTAACTCTTACTCTCCGTAAGGATGTTATAGCAATGAGAAAGGCTGTCTAAGGCGATGTGCTTGTGTTCTGCCTTATGCAGGGGCTCAAATGTTTTTGTCAATTGCGTGAGCACTGTATTTAGACTCCACATGGGCACTGATGCTGTTCTAGGGCGAGCAATTCTTTTTGATCCTTCTAAGAATCGTTTTATGGCAGGCCTTGCGAAGTTGCGTTTTTCCCTGGTGAATGCTACGATAGCAGCGAGGTGCACCTTTATGCTTGAGAAGTTGATGTGGCTGTCTAGGAGAGGAGTAAGATAGGTGATCTCGGTTTCTTGGGTGGTGATTGAATTTATGTGGTTATTAGCTGTGCACCAGGAGATGTATTGCTTCCATTTTGCGGCATAGCATTTTCTTGTAGTTTGCTTTCTTGTTTCCTTTAGGATTTCCATTGTTCGTTGAGGTGGCCAAACTCTACGTATTCAGGTAACAGGCCGCTAGTGGCAGCGTCTTTGGCTCCGGGTGGAAGATCTGGCCCTGTTGCATTGTCAATACGTCCTTGTATGTTTTGATCATGGATCATCCTTCCCCTGGACAGCGCTAACAGGCTTGAGTACCATGTCCTCCTTGGCCATTGCGGGGCAATGTGAATTAGGTTTGTTCCTGGTTGTCTTGTCCTTTCTAGCACTCTTTAGATTAAGGGTATTGGAGGAAAGGCGTATGCAAATGTCCCTGACCAGTTTAGTGACAGGGCATTCCCTCTTGACAGGTGGTGTGGAAACCTCGAGGCAAAGAACTGGCATTTCTTGTTCTGTATTGTTACAAACAGGTCTATCACTGGTGTTCCCCAGAGATTGAAGATGTTTTGTGGTTCAGCTCTCATTTGTTGGAACAGTTGTTGTCTGCTCAGTTGATCTGCTGTTGTGTTGTCCACTCCTGGAAGATGTACTGTTTGTAAATTGATTGCTCGGGATACTGCCCATTGCCAGATTTCCTGTGCTAGCTTACTCAGTGGGAATGATTTTGTATTTTCCTGTTTGTTGAGATGGAACATTGTTGTGGTGTTTTTTGAATAGATGGGGGAGCACAGCCGAGAGAGTCCAAAAGTCAAGTAGTTGTAGAAAAATAACTTTATTTTGACTTTACAGAGTTCATCTGTTATAAAATTGTCCAGCCAACGCGTCTCATTCCCCCATAGGAAACTTCATAAGGGCTGAAACATGACAAGACAACATATATTACATTCAAATCATAAAACACAGGACTTACACGACAAACAAATATATCATAAAATACACCCAGTAGACCAAAACAGAGAAGAAAACAACCAACATTTGACTAATACATTTAAAATTACATATATAATTCACAAGTCAACACCTGATTTGAGTGTCAGCAGTTATATGTACAGAAAGAGCAAACTGAAGATCCATTAATACATCATATTTATAAAACGGTAAGTAAATTTTCCGTTGTATCCTAATTGGAAACACACCTATTGTATAACATATCCAAATTCAGAGAATCCCAATTGATGTAATCCAAACTGTATAGCATAATTCGAACTGGCATCAACAGCCAGAAGGTGAATTGATAACCTTTAAAGTACATCCTTCACATCCGAAAAACCTATCCTGATTCGGTGTATCAAATAGGACTGCCCCATGATTTATAGATAGTCCCAAATAACTAATACCATGTACCCATAGTAAATACTCTTATCATGGGGAATGGACACTAACTTAAAAGTGGATGGAAACATACCTTTTATTTCCAATTTGAGCCACTGTATGATTGTGACTCAAATTGGAAATAAAAGGTATGTTTCCATCCACTTTTAAGTTAGTGTACTTTAAAGGTTATCAATTCACCTTCTGGCTGTTGATGCCAGTTCGAATTATGCTATACAGTTTGGATTACATCAATTGGGATTCTCTGAATTTGGATATGTTATACAATAGGTGTGTTTCCAATTAGGATACAACGGAAAATTTACTTACCGTTTTATAAATATGATGTGTTAATAGATCTTCAGTTTGCTCTTTCTGTACATATAACTGCTGACACTCAAATCAGGTGTTGACTTGTGAATTATATATGTAATTTTAAATGTATTAGTCAAATGTTGGTTGTTTTCTTCTCTGTTTTGGTCTACTGGGTGTATTTTATGATATATCTGTTTGTCGTGTAAGTCCTGTGTTTTATGATTTGAATATAATATATGTTGTCTTGTCATGTTTCAGCCCTGATGAAGTTTCCTATGGGGGAATGAGACGCGTTGGCTGGACAATTTTATAACAGATGAACTCTGTAAAGTCAAAATTAAGTTATTTTTCTACAACTACTTGACTTTTGGACTCTCTCGGCTGTGCACCCCCATCTATTCAAATTTCTTCTGATCTGGAACACAGTGACGCCTTTCAACGGCTGGCGTTGGGGTTGATTGCACGGCAAATTTAAGTATTGGAACTGGTGTGAGGTGCGGCATTGAAGGTCCGCCGTTGTTGCAGTTGGACCATTGTTGTGGTGCTGTGTGTTTTGGATCAACACAGTTTTCCCCCCGAATGTGTTTAAAGAATGCTTTCAGTGCTAGGTACACCGTTTTCATTTCTAAGTAGTTGATGTGTTTTATGGAATCCTGTTCGTTCCACTGACCATGTACTTTCAGCTGTTTGAGGTGTACTCCCCATTCGCTGAGGGCTGCGTCTGTAGTGATTGTCATAGAAGGAGTTGGGGTCCTGAAAGGTCTGCCTTGTGCTAAGTTGTTGGATGTCCACCATTGTATTTCTGCTTGCAGCCTGTGCGCAACAACCACTAGACCCTACCAACTCCCTGTGGCTTGGGACCAGTTGTTGGTCAGCCATTCTTCAAATGGGCGCATGTGTAGGGGGGCGTGAGGAAGGAGTGGCATGCATGATGCCATCATGCTCATAAGTTTCATGACCCTCCTCACTGTCAGAGACTGACCCTTGTGGTAGTGATGTTTCTTGCTTGCATTCTCTTCAGCATCGGGTACGCCCACGCGTTTGAGTGTAGTCTTGCACCTAGGAAAGTCTTCTCTTTCTGGCTTTGTGGATTACTTTTTGTGGTTTATAGAGAACCCTACATTTTGCAGCATTTGAATAGCTGTTTGAATGTGTTTGGGGCATCTCTGTCTTGTGTTTGCCTTTATGAGCAAGTCGTCCAGGTAGGGGTAAACGTGTATCCCTTCTCTTAGGTGTGCCGCTACTGCAGCTAGGCACTTGGTGAAAACCCTTGGTGCTGACTTGATTCTGAAAGAGAGTACCTTGAATTGATAGTGCGTTCCTCTGTGTAGGAACCATAGGTATTTGTGTTTTTCGTTCATAGGAATGTGTAAGTAGGCATCCTTGAGGTCTATTGTTGCCATGTAATCTCCTCTTCGGATTTAGGGAATTATTTCTTGTAGCATAGCCATTTTGAAGTGTTGTGTTAAGATGAACTTGTTTATCAACCTTGGGTCCAGGATTGGCCTTAGAGATAGGTCTTGTTTGGGAACTAGGACGTATAGTGAATAGTTTCCTTTGAAAACCTCCTGTTTTGGTACTATTTCTATTGCTTGTTTTTACAGTAGTTCCTTTATTTCCAAATTTAACTGTAGGAGTTCTTGTTTTTTGAAACTTTTTGTTGGATTTGCAGGTGGGGTCTGTTAGTTCTATTCAATATCCATATTTCACCAGATTTAATATCCAATTGTATGTTGTGATTTTTTGCCACCGTTTAAAGAATTGTGATATTCTACCTCCCATTGGTGTTTGATGTAGGGCCTGTTGTATTTGGGAGTCAATTTTTTGCCATTTCCTCTTACTCTAGAGGGCTGGCCTCTGCCCCTGCCTCTTCCTTGAAAGGGCTGCTTGGGTTGTTGTTGCCAACCTTGGTATCCTGATTGATGGCCTGTTTGTTGTCCATTACCTTGGCCTTGTTGCTGTTGCGACACTTGCTGTCCTTGGCCAAAGGCACCTCTTCCTGTGGGTTTTCTGTTGTTGAACCCACCTCTTTTGAAGGTACCTCTTTGCTGCAGGGCTCCCATCGCTCTGGCTGTACCTTTGTCCTTCTTGATTTGTTGGAGGGCTTTGTCTACCTCCTTCCCAAATAGTGGGTCCCCTGTGAAAGGCCTGTTGATGATGGAGGTTTGTACCTCCTGTTTGAACCCTAAGATCCTAAGCCCAGCATGTCTTATTAGGGTGGTGCCTGTGCACATTTGCCTGCTGGCAGTCTGCTGCATCTAGTGCAGATTTAAGGTATGTGTTTGCGATGTTTCTACCTTCTCTTTATTTCCTCCTCAGGGAGCTTGTTGATGAGCTCCTCTAGGTCGTCCCTCTGCTGGTGTCCGTATCTATTCAGGAGGGCTTTGGAGTTAGCAATGCGCCATTATGTCGCTGCTTCTTTCTCCTTCTTTCTTCCCACCATTTCCATTCTCTTGCTTTCTTTTTTCTGGTGGCGGTCCAGTGTTAGAGAGAGCATTAGCTCTTCTTCTGGCCGTGGTGACGATAATGGAGTCAGGCTCAGTGTTGCCCGGAAAATATTTAGGGTCCTTGGAGGAGGCCTTGTACTTTTTCCTCGGCCCTTGGTGTCACCCCCTTGCTTGAGGCTGGTTCCTTAAAGGCTTCCTTGCCCTGGTCTAGGATGCTTGGTAGCATTGGCAAGTACTGTGTTCCCTTGTTGGCAGGGGCCAGTGTTTCCAGTAGGAAAGAAATGTCTTTTTCCTCTTCGAGGGTTCCCCGAAAGTGCCTGCTGTCCTTTTCACCACCTGGTTGTAGAAGGCTATATCATCTGGTGGTGATGCCTTTGACGGATAGCAGCATATCTACTCTTCTGGACTTTCGGTGTCGAGGTCATTCCATGTGTCCTCGAAATTTTCGGAGCCTTTCACCTCTTGTGAAGCGTCTCTGTAGTCCTCGGGATCTTCTTCGCGAGGTTCGGGAGTTGGAGGGGATTCGAGGAGGTCCACCTCTTCTCCTTCGGCATCTTCCGCTTCTTTGTCATCGACGTTTTCCCAATTGGTGACCGGGACTTTCGGTATCCGAAAGTCTTTAAGTGACGCGTCAAACTCCTTTTTCTTCTGGAGGAGCGTTGCCATAGAGTCGTTTTCTCTTTCTCGACCTCGAGTGTTCTCTCGGCTTCTGACACCGGAGACTTTTTCTTGTTAGTGCTTGCAGCCTTCAACAGTGTTGCGTTTCCCTTCAGGGGTTCGTGTTCGACCCTGGTTTTCGGCATCTTATACAATTATCCCTCTTCGGTATCCCTTGGTAGGGTCCCGTGGGGTTCTTTAGATCGCGGCGGACCTTTGATCGCCTTTTTACTCGACGTCGGGGCTGCCTTGGGTTCCGCCTTTCCTTCGTTGCCCTTAGGTTCCGACGGATGTGTATGGTATCTTACCTTATCAGTCTTCTTCCCTGTGTCGCCCTACTTCTGGGCGCGTTGTTTCTTGGAGACTCCTTCCAGAATTTCGACGTCCGATTCCTCATGCATCGACTCTGCTGGCATTCCCTGGTCCTAGTCGTCACTGGACAGGCCCAGGTCCTTAAGAGAAGTCTTTGATGTTTGAGACATGGTGGCATAGTGGGCCCCTCTCTGCTTTCGACGAGTCCTGAGTGTTTTTGGCAGGAACGTCGCGCAGGCCACACAGTTCTTGTTCTTATGGTCCTTCGGTAGGCAGAGGTTGCATATGTCGTGTGGATCGCGTCGTGCGAACTTGTGGTGGCACTCGGGGAAGAACTTGAAAGGGGTATTTTCCATGGCCCCTACCGCGCCAATTGTCGACCTTTGAAGTCTTTTGTGTCAATCCCGGAGTCCTGTTCTTATCTCTGGTTACATCTTCGATGTTCGGTGTAGTTCACTGGAACTTTTTTCGGGGATATCCTGAAAAAACTTCTGAGCTACCCATCCTGCTCCCAGACCCAATGGCGGAAAAAAGAATCTGAAGATGGCTATCACACACAACAACCTCCAGGATGCCGTCGGACGTCACACAGGGGACATACCTGGCATCAATTGGTGGTCGAAAGTGCCCACAAACAACAACAAAAAGAAAAAAATCAAGGACTATTCCGAACCCAACCACTAGATGGCGGAATAATGCACAGCATGCTAATCCAGAAAAGGATTCACGCTGCAAAGTCCTGGGTTTCCTGGTCCTTGATTCTTCCTTCAACTACCTTGTGTTTCAGCGCCAGGGTGGTTTTCACTGATTTCAACACTGATGGCTTGGGCTTGGAATCTAGATGTGGAGTGTTTTGGGCATTTTTCTCCTTGTGAGCCTTCTTGTGTATATCCTCCCACCTTGGCTTCCTATCTACATCAAATCTTTGACGTCCGACACCCTGATCTGTTGCTGGAAAGTCCCAAGTCTTTAATGGACTGTTGGGAGTGCCACTGCTAGAGTGTCCACCTGTGTTTTTCCCTCATCTAAAGGGTCTGTAGAAGACATTTGGCACATGCTAGACACCAAATCTGTCTGGTGATCCTTTAGCAGACACACATTGTGCATCTTGTGTTTTCCCTTCTGCACTATCTTGTGGTGGTGTCTGGAGGGAAAATCGAAATGGGGTGCTTTCCATCCCTACGAACCCTCAGCTGGAATTCAACTACCAGTATTACCAGTCTAGCAACTATTCCTTGACCACATGTGAAGCCCAGTGGAAAAACCTGTAATCTTCACAGGTCTTTTTTGTGCTTTCTTTCAGTTGTCAGTGAATAACAATGGCGTAGCCTCAGTGCTCATTTTTGCTTTTCCCTGAAACGTAGGTACTCTTGACTGGTAACTCTGGATCTTGCTTCCAAAAAAGAATCTGAATAGGACGACCATGCGCAGGGGCTTCGGGATTGTTCTGTTGAATGTGTTTTTTTAAAAAGAGAAAATCGTTTTTACATGCAAACTGTTGTTGCTAATGTGATTCAAATTGTGCACTGACTCCCCGGTCCACCGCAGCTACTCGGGCTGATTGTTGTGGAGGGAGAACAGAGCGCTCCTACTTCCTGGTAGTGCCATTTCTTGGCGGCCATTTTAGTGGGTTGACGCTCCAGTGCTCCCTGAGCCCAATCTATATTAACTTCCTTTGCCCCGCGCAGCGGCACGCACAGCGGTAGCGCCTCAGACGCGCCAAAGAGAAGCCAGTCTGCGCCAGTCCGCGTCCAGACGCTTCCAGTTTCCGGACCCAGCTGTCATCATGGTAGGAAACCTCCTCACATACAGCACTTCCTCACTATATGCATTGCGTCCTACTGTCAACGCACTATGTTTGCATTCAGTCCTTCCCTTACACCCGAAGGCCCACTGCAAAACTTGTGATTGGGGCATAACTACTCCAAATGCTGTGAAAAACTCCTCCAAGCAGAAATGGAGGATGTTCCTTCTTAACTGCCGTTCCCTGCCTAAACACCACACTGAACTGGCCATGCTGATAGAGGAGCTCAATCCGGACGCCCTCTTTCTAACAGAGACATGGCTCCAGCTAGAAACCGATCCTGCAATAGCATGGGCCACCCCCCAAGGCTATACTATTAAACATTTGGATCGCAAGACTGGCAGAGGCGGGGGGCTGGCTATTATCTATAGGGACAACTTTAGATGCCGCATCACTCCCTCCCCCATGCCAGCCTGTGAGAACCTACATTTCACTCTTGAGTTCTCCCCATCCACCACTTTCTCCGGTATCCTAGTCTATCGAGCACCTGGCACCCTCAACAACTTTATCACTAACATGACGGATTTAGCTGCCAACCTAGTGCTCACCTCGGCAAATTTCACCTTGCTGGGCGATCTTAATTTACACCTAGATGATCCGCTTGATTCAATAGCCAACAGTCTTCGAACCAACCTTCAGTCCATTGACCTGGTCCAGAAAGGCTTTCAATCAACACATGTCAAGGGACATCTCCTAGATCACATCTACAGCAATCTAGATAGCTTAACCGTCGAGGCTCCAGTACCACTACCCTGGACCGATCACTTTTTAGTACCCTTTACATGGTCCACATGCTCCCTCCCCCCCCCCCCCCCCCCCCCCCCCCATTTCACAAAATCACAATAAGCAGCGGGGAAGAAAATGGGCCTCCGTCCCACTTTCTAAGTGGAAACTGGCTCTCACTGAACACCTACCCCCAAATGTGACCAACCCCAATACAGCCACTGTCAATTTTGATAACTGGATCTCCAGTTCCCTTGACCTAATCCTACCAGAGGAATCTTTGCACTTAATAAACAGAGCCAAAGTTGCCCCCTGGTACTCCCCGGCTCTCAGGAATATGAAGCAATCTTGTCGCAAACTAGAGAGCCTGGAGACAAGATTACTCACAATCAAAGCAAGTTGAGTATAGAGCCGCAATAAAACTCTATAAAAACCAAATAAAATCTGCACAAACCCATTTCTATGAAGCCAAAATCAACCTAGCTGCAAACTCCCCCAAAGAAATCTTTAAAATAGCCAAATCTTTAATTTCTCCCCCTCCCTCCGAGCGTCTGTCACCTGACGGCGCGCAAACCCATTGTAATAATTTAGCCACTTTCTTATCCCAGAAGATCCAGGCCATCTATTCTTCATTTTCCACTGGCAGTGGTGACATGGACCACACCACCACCACAGATTCCGACTTCTTAGCCCCCAGCTCACTGGATAAATTCCCCCTCCTAGATTCCGACACTCTAGACAGAATGCTTCTTAAAGTCACCTCGGGATCCCCCAATGACCCAGCACCCCCGCAAACTCTCAATAAGGTGATGGATATCATCCGCCCTGTCATCCTGGATGTCCTTAATGCTTCCATCTCCTCTAACTCCATCCCAGTACCATGGAAATGTACGATGGTTAGGGCCCTTTTGAAAAAGCCCACCTTGGACCAGAACAACTTGGCCAATTTCCGCCCCATTTCCCTACTTCCCTGGATGAGCAAACTGCTCGAAAGGCACATCAATAATATCTTAGTGGACTACTTAGAATCAAATAGTCTGCTATGTGCCTCTCAGACGGGTTTCCGCCCGCAGCATGGAACTGAAACTGCTCTCCTAGCAGTGACGGAAGAAGCTAGATTGGTCCTGGACCGGGGAGGAAAAGCAGCCATCATATTACTCGACCTCAGTGCCGCGTTCGACACTGTCAACCATGCCACACTACTACATCGCCTGAAAGGCATGGGCGTGTCGGGCGCGGCCCTGGAATGGCTGACCTCCTTCCTGGACGAGCGCTTCTTCCAGGTGTTTGAGGGCAAAGCAATCTCCCCTAAGCAACCACTTAGATGTGGGGTTCCCCAGGGCTCCTCCCTGAGCCCCACACTTTTTAATGTCTATATGCGACCTCTAGCGGAGATAGTCCAGCCCTTTGGCGTGCGTATTGTCACCTACGCGGACGACACCCAGTTGGTGGTCTCTCTGGACCACACTGAGGAGTCGTCAAACACCCTGGGCCTCTGTCTAGAGGCCGTTGCTAAGTGGATGCAATCTTCCGGTCTCAAACTTAACGGGGAGAAGACAGAGATTATGCTATTGGGCAACCCTCCTCCGACCATTTTGACATCAATTTGGCCCACCTGCCTCGGTGCTCCTCCCCCTCCCAAACCACAGATAAAGAGTCTGGGAATCTGGCTCGATAAAGCGCTGGACTTCTCGGTCCAGGCTACCAAAACCGCCTCCTCGTGTGTCGGGCTAATGAAAATGCTCCGCAAAGTCCTCCCTCTGCTTCCTTTCCAGGCGAGGAGAATCATGGTTCAGGCCCTGATACTCTCCCGCCTGGACTATGGAAACGCACTATACCTAGGTGACCCGGCTTCAGTGACTAACAGGCTCCAAGTCACGCAAAACTGCGCCGCCCGATTATTATTCAACATCCCCCGCTGGCAGTCAGCCAAGAAAGCTCTAAAAGAATTGCACTGGCTCCCTATGGCTGCTAGAGCACAGTTTAAGGCTATGTGCATTGTGCACAAATCTTTCCATCGAACAGGCCCTGCCATCCTGTCCCCCTTAGTCGTGCCCTACGCTCCATCCAGAGCCCTTCGCTCCGGATCACTGCACCTAGTTACCACTTCTAAAATCAACAAAGCCCGTTGGGGCGGCCGTTCCTTCTCCCATACTGCTGCGAGACTTTGGAACTCCCTCCCCTTAGCCCTCAGAGAAAATAATAACCGGCTGGCTTTTAGGAAAGCTTTGAAAACCCACCTGTTCGCAAAAACGTGCTAGTCTCACCCTGCGGTCCGCCACAGTGATCAATTAAAGCACTGCGAGGCCTCCGGGTAGTCTATGCGCTATATAAATATAATTTTTCATTTCAGGAGGAAGTAGTCCATATATAGGTCGACAAAAAAAGGGGGTGGGGAAGAGGCCTTTTTGAACTGAACTCCTAGGTGGCAGAATAAATGTATGAGTGAATCCTAAAAAGATGTATGGTAACATATACTTAAAAGTAGATAAACATAGGATCCAGTGCTGCTGCGAACGGGTCGTACATGTTAAATACGAGTTTAAGATGGAAAGAAGTTATTTCTTATGTCTCAGTAGTTTTCTCTCACTAGTGTGAGCAAAATATCTAATGAAATGTTTTTGGCACTTCATTGAAAAAAATGCAAGGAAAAACATAGGTAATAGTTTTGGTTCTTGAGTCTACTTTAATTTCACATGGGGTTACTGACCGTAAGCCCAAAATGCCCTACAACTCATACACCATATTCAGATTTAATGTTTGTAACTGAAACATTTTCTTTACTAAATAACTCTTCCAGCACAAACCTTGCACTACCTAAACCTGAACAAGGAAGCAAAGTTAATGCTGGTAACTTTAATTTGGGGGAAGCCATCTTTCTGGCCCTCCGTTTATCTCTGTATTAGACCCTGTTGGTCCTACTGAGACTTTTTTGTTTCTGTTATGTGAACCTGGATTTTGGATCAAAACAAATAGGTGTGGAGGACAAAGTTTCCCTAAATCCATTTATTTGCGCAAACCTCAATCTGCATAATTGCTAGTGCTTTTCCCTACAATTCATTTATATAACCTGGGAAAGGATCCCTTATGGTAGACTTAATGTGTGGTTTGTGCCTCTAAGCAGAGAGAACAACATCTCCAAGGATAAAAAATAACTAATGTCTTTGGGGGGACACTGTCTTATGGCTGCAAGACACGAAAAAAGAAAAAAAGAAAAAATGTTTCCATACATTTCACTGCTGCAACTATGCATACCTCTTACACAGGTGTAAGCACTATAAACTACAGCTTGCACTAATCCCCCAATAGTTATTCACGATTTGCAAGGATAATACCCATAACCACACAAACATCAAAGGGACGCTTAAATACCTTCATAGGTTTTCCACATAGCCTTGGAAACTATTGCAAGAAGAACTATTGGCCTAGGTTATGAAATACCTATATCAATCATCTAAGAAGTAAATCCTTGTTTCTGGAATCCCAGATTGTTTTCAGCCATGTCCCCGTTAAACAACATGCTGGCCCACTGCTCATCATGTAAAAGCATTAAATCTGGACAAAGTAGGCACTGTGTGTGTAGTGTTCAGCTTGCAGCAAGAACAGCAGTTTCCTTAAAATGAATAACTTCAATGTGCAGAAAAAGTGATCTTTAATTAAAAAAAAAAAAAGTTCGGTATTTGAGATTTAGGCATACACGTCGAAAACAGACCACTGTACTTCATACGCATGAATGCAGCCTTGCAGTGATTTTGGAATGCTTGATGTAATAAATGACAAACTGCTGTTCAGTCTTCCAGCATTGGGTCTAGAACAGCTGCTAGGATAGGAATATATTTAAAACATACCTGAAGGAATTCTTAATGAAATTATTATTGACCATTCCCTTAATCTGTCCAAATCCTGGTTATCTGTCCTTAATTAGTATGGTTCCACCTTGAAGGTTTTTAATATTCCTACCATCACTCCTTACGCTTTCTTCTGTTATTGTTGCTAGCATGCAAAATTGCTTTGACTGCCAGCCACCACAGCAGCTTTGACCAAACTATGATATTTTATGTTAAATTCAGTGATCCAGAGCAATGACCATGAAATCTATAAAATACAGATTGAAATGGAACTGAATCATCAAAATCACAACTTTGCAAGTCTAAGGATACAAAAATTCAGTTCGACATTAAAACGAATATGCACCAAAACCCAAATGCCAGATTCCAAATTCTGTATTTTTCAAAATAAAGATCACACATTGTTTAGAGACCATCTACACAAGAGTTACCAAAAATAGTTGCCTAGGCATAAGCATACACAGGTTTGTTAATTATACACATATGGTTACAAGTGTGCTTGCAAAAAAGTTCATGGGAAATATACACAAGGCTCTGTAAATGTACACCGTGTAGTGTTACACTTCTATATTCAAACAAAGAAAATTGACAGTATGTTACATTCACTTACAAGTAGACAAAATGCAAAATACAATTTATCTTCTGTACAAAATAGAGGAAAGACTTCATTGGATATGGGCTAGGCAGGGAATCGCTGATTGAAAGGGCAAGAGAAGGGATTTGTACTCCTGCACTTTTTTTTTTTTTTACAGTCACAAAAAAGCAAAAACAACTTTTTTCCTTTTAAGATTTAAAAAACACTATTTTGAAATGTGTCCTTTGCAGAACATTTAGAAATGATTGCTACGCAGTTGACTAGGTGACGAATAAAACCAAGATCTTTCCTTTTTAAACATTAACTAGGTCTGTATAAAGAGAAAAAAAACATTTCCCTCCAAAGTTATCGTAAAGTTTTGGTTGAAATTACAATTTACAATATACAACACTATATGTTACGACCATAAAAGGTGTGAATATACACTGAAATGCACAGGTTTTGCTAATTTTTTCTTACCAAAAAACAGGTTTATGTTGATTCAACTTTTCCACATTTACATTACAGAGGTTTACAAATGTACAATTGTACAATCAAAAGTATGTTTCACTACTAGGGTACATTATAGATACAGATTAACAACAAAACAAGAAAATACTACAAATTTTTTTATATATATATGCAAAGTCTACACCAAGTATACACTATATATTTATAGAAGCAAGACCAAGTCAGAGTTGGATTTTCTGGCGTTTTTCCTCCCCCATGCAAACTCAAATTTTGCCTTTCAATGTTAATTGCAACGTATCAAAAACACATTGAAACCCCTTTCATTCTGAAATGCTTGGGAGACTCTTCCTTTCAAAAAGAAAATTGATTGCCAAGCTAAATTCTTTAGCACATTAAATAAATTAAAAAAAAACTTTAACAAGCTCCTTTGTAAAGGACGCCATAACATTTTGAAAGGTCTTGTTTTCTTCATATGTAAAAAACGCCATTCATGGATGATTTTGGTGCCGCTTGCACTCAAATTCAAATATTCCCAAGAGTTTGGAATAAAATTAAAACAAACCCAAATGGAAATCTATTTGCACAATGCGGATTAATTAAAAACAAATGGTTTAAAACAAACTACCCC
Organism: Triturus cristatus; assembly: GCF_964204655.1. Classification (NCBI taxonomy): domain Eukaryota; kingdom Metazoa; phylum Chordata; class Amphibia; order Caudata; family Salamandridae; genus Triturus; species Triturus cristatus. Next base: position 976,719,917 of record NC_140583.1, read on the forward strand.
GAGTGTATCCACATTTACTATACTGATACAATTTAACAAAAAAGTGGCCACACATGTACAAGTGTTTATCTATGTACAAGTCTTCTATACACCAGTGATACTGCAGGGCAATCAGTTAATTTAAAATAAAATTATAATTAGTACATATTATGTAAAATAAAATTAAAGAAATTTACAAATGCCTTTTAAGTTTTACGTTTTGAGCTGAGCAACCAAACAATGTCTTCTAAATGTAAAATGGAATATCATAGGTTGCTGGTAATTTAGGCATGATGCTCCAGGAGTTTGATTTTGCTGCGGAGATGACCGCTCTCAAATGATCCCGTTTGGTGGGCCGCACATCGGTCCCAAATCTACACCGTTCTTCATATAATACTTTTCTAGCTTTGCCAGAATGTGTTTTCCGTAAGTATACTTTCTTAAGGTTGCAATATGAGGCCGGATCTACAGTGGAAAGAAAAATATATATTTAGAGAATTTGTTATAGGAACAGTACCACAAAGGAATGCTGAATGCAGAGAAGATCATTAGTGCAATATGTGTTGTGGTCTTATAACTACATGCCATCATTGCTTATTTAGGATAACTTTGATTATATAACATTTAGATAAACAAATAAAATAATAGGTATATTTGGTTTATTAATGCGTGGAAACCAATTAAATAAGTTACGTACCTCCAGTACGGAAAATGCTACTTACCCAGTATGCATCTGTTCTTGGCATATAGAGCTGTAGAGCCATATGCTTTAGCATAGATCACCATCTGGTGTTGGGTCCGGATGTTTGCACTTTGTTTTTGTTTGAAGTCTTGTAGTCACAAGGTAGGTGACTCCTCCTAGCGGTGCTAGTGCGCATGGGCATCGACTCCATCCTTAGATCGTTTTGCCATGAAGAGTGACGATGGAGTTTGTAAAGTAGTAAAGATGGATGTCTATGTATATTGTATCTAAGTAAGATATCACTGCAACAGATAAAGGTACCCGGGGAGGCGGGTGGGCGCATATGACTCTACAGCTCTATAGCCAAGAACAGATGCATACTGGGTAAGTAGCATTTTCCGTTCGAGGCATATGAGCTGTAGATCATATGCTTTAGCATAGACTATAAAGCAGTTATTTCTGAAGCGGTGGCTAACCTGTAGCTGTTGTAGTGGTTTGAAATAGTGTTCATAAAACTGCCAACAAGCTTGTTGCTTCGCTAACACATCCACACAATAATGTTTTGCGAATGTGTGTGGTGTAGACCATGTTGCAGCTTTGCAGATGTCATCTATGGGTATGTTTCCTAAGAAAGCCATAGAAGCCCCTAGTTTGCATGTAGACTACGCTCTAGGGGGGAATGGTTAATGTGCGTTTAGCATTAATGTAGCATTTTTTAATGCACTTAACTATCCACCTTGCGATGCCCAATTTTGATGAGAGATTGCCTTTAAGTGGAGGAGAAAAAAAAAAAACATGTTGTTTGGTTTTCCTATAAGGTTTTGTTCTATGTAGTATAGTAATGCTCTCTTAACATCTAATGCGTGAAGGGCATGTTCTGCCACTGAGTCTGGTTGAGAGAAGAACACAGGCAGCTCAACAGATTGGTTGATATGAAAGGCAGAGATGACTTTAGGTAAAAATTTGGGGTTAGTCCTAAGAACCACTTTGTTTTGGTGTATTTGCAAAAATGGTTCCTCTATGGGTAGTGCCTGAAGCTCACAGACTCTTCTTAGAAAAGTGATGGCTATAAGGAAGGCTACCTTCCAGGTGAGAAATTGTATTTCACATTTGTGCAATGTAAGGACTATGTTGAGATTCCACACTGTAGAAGGTGGAAGTCTGGGGGGAATGAGTCGTTTAAGTCCTTCCATAAAAGCTTTAAAAAGAGACAAGTGCCGTCTATTTTGCAGATTTGCAGCAAGATGTAAGTGTATGGATGTGTAGGCTAAATTGGAACGTAGTAGGTGTAATAGATCGCAAATTATGTTTTGAATTGAAGCATCTAATGGATTGATGTGATTGTTGTTACAGTAAACAACAAACCTCTTCCACTTTGCTGCGTAGCATGATCTTGTGGTAGGCGGTCTAGCTTCGTTGATAACATTCATACAGTCTGGCGGGAGATTAAGGTAGCCAAACTCTAGGATTTCAGGAGCTAGATTGCAAGGTTGAGTTGATTAAGACATGGTTCGGAGTAACAAACCTGTGGGAAAGGTGTAGTTTTTGGTGGGGAACTACTGATAGCTTCAACAGAGTTGTGAACCAGGGTTGTCGGGCCCATGTGGGAGCAACTAGGATAAGTGTCAGGGTGTGCGGTTTGAGTTTCTGAACCACTAATGGAATGAGTGGGAGAGGTGGAAAAGCATAAGCAAATATCCCTGACCAATTCATCTATAGTGCATTGCCAATGAGTGGGGATGCCTGGACGCAAAGTTTGGGCATTTTGCGTTTAGGTGGGTGGTGAACAGATCCATCTCTGGGAAGCCCCACATTTGTAAGAATGGGAGGAGAACTTGAGGGTGGAGTTCCCATTTGTGGATCTTTAGTCCTTTGTAAATAAAATTTAAGACACCTCTTCAGCTCTAGAGTGTGGAGTGCTCTTTCTGCAGGCGTGGAAGGGTTAGGGAAGAAAGTTCTCAGAATGACTGCTCATTGTGAAGGAACTTTTGGGATGAACTTAGGGTTTGTCCTCAGAATGAACATTTGATCAGTGAAGCGCAAGAAAGGATGGGATATGGTAAAAGCCTGTATTTCACTAACCCTTCTTGTTGAAGTACGTGCTAGAAGCAGAGCGACTTTCCAGGTTAAGTACTTCAATTTTGCCTTGTGAATGGGCTTGAGAGGCTGTTTTAGCAATTAAGATAACGCCACATTAAGTTGCCAATCTGGGGGTGGAGCTCTGATGGGTGTGAAAGTTCTAAACAGTCCTTTCATAAATTGCTTTACGACTCTTGAGGACCATAAAGGTGGAGTATGTGGCAATCTCCTGTATCTTGATATAGCAGCCAGAAGAACTCTGTGTGTGCAAGACCAGACTTTGCTAAAGAAAGCAAATAAGGTAGGACTACTTCTGGAGCAGAGAGAAAGGGATGTACTTCATTGCGTTTGCACCATAAACAAAAACGCTTCCACTTAAGTCTGTAAGTCTTATTGGTGCAGTCAGCCCTAGACTTGCCAAAAATGTCTTTGTAGTCTTGCGCAATGTTGACATTTTTAAATTCAAAGAATTCAGGAGCCAAGCATGCAGTTGCAGAGAAGCTGGCTCAGGGTGACACACTTGGCCTTTATTCTTGGTCAACAGTGTTGGCCATAGGCGGATGGGCTGAGCTTCCGACAGAAGGAGGAGTTCCGTGTACCAGTGTTGTCTGGGCCACCTGGGGGCTATCGGCAGAAGTGTTCCCATTTCATCTTCGTGAGGATCCTGGGCATCAGAGGAATGGGGGGGGGGGAAAGCATATGCATAGATCTCTGACCAGCGCATCAAAAGAGCATTGCCTTGTGAGTTTGGGAGAGGGAATCTGCTTGCGTAGAATCGGCATTTGGAGTTGATTTGGGTCGCAAACAGGTCCAGTGCTGGTTTTCCCCGAGATTGCAAATACCTTTTTCAGCTGCTCTTGCTCCAGCTCCCATTCGTGGCAGCTGTCATTCGTTCTGCTCAGAGCATCCGATAAGGTATTCCTGAGGCCCAGGACATGTTCCGCAGTCAAGGAAATTCGGTGGAGCGTCAGCCAGTTCCACAACTGCTGTGCATCCTGTGACAGAGTCAGAGATTTTGTGCCTCCTTGTTTGTTGATATAAAACATACCTGTGGTGTTGTCCGTCCGGATCAACACCGACGACCCCTGTATTCAAGGAAGGAAAGCCTGAAGAGCTGGGAAAATGGCTTTTAATTCCAATCTGTTTATATGCATCTGCCGCTGAGCCAAGGACCACTTCCCTTGCACTTGCAGGTCCTGTAAGTGTCCTCCCCAGCCTTCCATAGAAGCATCTGTTACTATGTAATCTGGGATGACTGGAAGAAAAGACTGGCCTTGGGACAGATGTGATTTCTGAGTCCACCACCGTAGAGCCTCTTTCATCTGAGGAGTGACGTTGATCATGTCGAATGAACCTATGGTTTGAATCCATTGACATTGCAGTTCCTCTTGAAGAGGCCCATGTGCAATCGAGTCAGCGGCACAAGATCTATTGCCGAAGAAAGCATTCCCAGTAGAGACTTGTACACACTCACAGAAATGCACTTTTTTCTGGACAGTTTGAGTGCTAATGTCTGTAACCTTTGTTGTCTTTCCTGGGAAAGAAAAGCTTTGTTCTGAGTAGTGTCCAACCTGGCACCGAGAAAGTCATCATCCGGTTTGGTAGGAGCGAAGATTTCTGGCAATTGACAGAGACCAAATTTGTGAAAAAGAGTTAGGCAATCTTTTGTTGCATTTTCCACTAGGCGAGAAGATGGTGCCTTTAGCAGCCAGTCGTCGAGGTAAGGGAATACCTGATGACCTCTGCTTCGCAAGGCTGCTGCCACAGGAGTTAAATTTAAAAAAAAAAAAAATTGTGAAAGTCCGTGGAGCCGATTTGAGGCCAAATGGAAGGACTTGGAATCGATAGTGGGTACCAGCCACTGTGAATCGCAGGAATTTCCTGTGCTTCGGATGAATAGGGACATGAAAGTATGCATCCTCGAGATCCAATGACGCCATGAAATATCCACTGTTGAGGTGTCGTAGGATGTCTGAAAGTGTGACCATCCTGAATGTTTGACTCGAGGAATTTGTTCAATTTTCTGAGGTCTAGGATAGGCCTCCACTCTCCTGACTTTTTGCGAATGAGAAAGAAGCAGGGTTAGAAGCCTTTCCTTCTCTGGGAAAAAGGGACCTTTTCTATTGCCCATTTTTTGAAGCATGATCCTTGCTTCTTTTATGAGTAAGTGAAGGCGAGGGGGGTGCGATTCCCTGGGAGGGGTATTGGGAGGTATTTGAGTGAACTCCAAAGTGTGGCAATAAGAGATGAGATCCAGGACCCACTTGTCTGAGGTGATGTCCCGCCACTGGTTGATATGTTCGTAGATTTTCGCACCATTCAGGGGGAAAGGAAAAGCAGCTGGTACCCTGCTGCAATCACCGCTTGCGGCCGGAGTCACAGCCCTGAGATCCTGGCTTTCGTCTGGAGGCTTGCCTAGAGAAACCAGCTGCAGTCGCTTGGCGGTAGGATTGCTGCTGATATCCCCATCGATATTGCGGCTGGTAGGTCTAGTAGGACTGGTCCCCTTATAATTTGAGAAACCTCTACCTCGAGCTCCCTGAAAGGGCACCTTGCGGTACTGAAGGGTTCCAAGCGCCTTAGCAGCATCAGTATCTTTTTTAATGGCGGTAAGCTCCTCATCAATATGGCTGCCAAATAGGCTGTCGCCATCATAGGCCATAGCCAAGATTTTGGTCTTAACTTCTGGGTGGAAATTCATTGCTTTTAACCTCCCTTGTCGCCTTAAAACTGCAGCACTAGCTAACTGCCAGAAACCAGTTGTAGCAATGTCCATAGCAACGTCAATTATTTCTGACGCTGCTCTCTCGCCTTCTGTGAGAATTTTAAGAAAAACTCCTCTTTACTATCTTCCGGAATTACATCCTTCATCGTACCCATATCGGACCACATTTGCCTATCAGAACGGGCTAAAATGGCCAAAGCATTAGCAGCTCTTAGACTGCTGCCATTGATGAAAATCTCTTTCCGATTGAATCAAGGCGCCGACCCTCCTTGTCTGGTGGAGAAATGACAGGCGTAGACAGATTTTTTGATCGTCTCTGGGCTGCCTGAGAGATCACAGAGTCAGGCTTGGGGTGACTTGTTAGACACGCAGGAGAACCCTCAGGGGCTCTATATGTTTTGTCCAACCTTGGTAGCACAGGAGCCACTGAAGCTGGCACCTTCATGACCTTGATTCCTTCCTGCCAAATATGATCAATGATGGGTATTGATCTGACAGACTTTTTTGTTTGGTCTTTAAAACCATAGAGGAAACACTCCAATTCATGCACAATTGTTGGAAGATGAAATCTGTTAGCGGTTCTGTCCATAAAATTATGGAATCCTCTGATATCCCCCGGAGGCGAGTCTGAAGGATGAAGAGGCAGCGGGGATGGCGTTGGTGCTATGTTGTCATCCCACTCATCCGTGGGTGGAGGAGGGTCTGGTATCGCTCCTTCCTGCTCATCCTCAGATGTAGTAGTCTTCTATGGGAGGAAGAGGAGTCATGGAACATGGTGCCAACCCAGGAGTGGCAGGAAATGGAGGTAGCGGTGTTTGAGGAGCTACCTGCAGAGGAATCCTTTTATAATCTGCCAACATATTTTGAAGGTCTAGAATTAATGCCGAAGGAAATTGTGCCGGCTGCTACCTAGGCTGTTCAAAATATTTGTATTGCTGATACTGAGCAGGAGGGGCCGGATAATGCTGTTAATACTGCTCTTCATCATCATCATCAATCATCATCCTCCTCCTCCTCTTGATACTTAACGTTCAGCTCAGGAGGACTACGTGCTGCTCGAAACTGGCCTTCGTACTTATCTGAATCCTCTACGTCCAAAAGATGGCTGGGAGGTAGCGGAGAAATCTTTGGTGTCCTGAATTGACTTTGCGTAGATTGTTGGAACGGGGTTGACTGACCTGCATAAAAAACTGGATTTTTTGCGGTTGGGGCCATCAGAGACGGAGAAATTCTCGTCGTCGACAGTAAACCAGTGATAGTCGACGGTATTGCCACAGCAAGTGGGATTGACATCAATGGAACAGTTTCAGTTGACGACTGTCTGTGACTGGGGGGTAAGCGTGCAGTAGCCGTGCTCTCCTTAATTGCTCTAAAGCAGATTCATACTTTCTAGCTGTTTCCAAACCGGTGAGTCCTGTCAAAGATCATGCCCATAAGGCACGACTGAACACCTGAGAACCCAGCTGATTGCAGTAATGCATGGCAGCAAATGGCACCAATAACTCGACCAATGGAATCGGTGGTGTCCAAGCAACAACAAATTATAAACTTGCCCACATTACAGCTGTCTTGGATAGCCTGGGCAAGGACAGGTCGGATTTTCAGGAACACCAGGGAGGACATGGGCCACCAAGCCCAAAAAGGATGTGGGAATAGTGACCCAGGAAGCAGCTGGAATTTTCTGAACAGAAAGCCAGGCTGTTTGAAGAATAAACTTTGTTTCCAAATGTCTTGACCTGTTTTTTCTCCCTATCCGGGGTGGGGGTTGGGTAGGGGTGAGGGGCGGGTGGGGGAGTAGTCAGAAAAGTGTTGAGTTTAAATCAGCTCGTGGATGCCTGCACTACTAAACCTTCGGGGGAAAGTTGCTGAAAAAGGAACACAAAGTGAGCAGGGTGACCGAGTCTCGCTACCTGTCTGTTGACTGAAGACCAGGGCAAGGTTTGGCCCAAGCTCCAAGTGCCTCATTAAATCGTAAAACAGGTTCAGAGGATGTCTACTCAAGTGGGAAGGATTCCATCAATACACAAGTCTTGACCTCGAAGGTGGGGAGCTGTAGGTCAAGTACTACGGCCGCCCTACACATTACCATGGCATAGGAAGCGGATTCATTGATGGCTTGCCTGGGAGGGCAAGAGAAGAACCCTTTCAGGGAAGGTATCAAGACCACTAGCCTCCTGAAAGTCATACCAATTACCGTTTTGGTATGGCTGTGCAAACACATCACCCGCGTCAATCACTGTTTGAGCCTGTGGAAAAAAGGGACTGTAGGGTGAGTGTTCTACCTTGTGGTGGCGGTAGGTCAAGTGCCGGAAGCAGAACCTCAATAGAGGTCATGAGCAGAAGTGGCTAGACCGGCACAGTCACAGTACTTTGATGCTGGTGCCGAATCCCTTTATGCTGGACATTGAGATACTCAAAGTAACCGGGACCAGCATGGACCATAGTGCTGGAGGTGGGATTGGAGACGGAGGTGGTGTGATGGGCTCAGAAGGACCTACTGATGCCAAGGGCGAACCCGCAGGCTCTGCGCCAGATTGAATATGCTACTTACCAGTATGCATCTGTTCTTGGCATGTAGGGCTACTGACATTCATATCTGTGCATAGATCGCCGCCTAGTGTTGGGTCCGGATGATTGCACATTGTTGTCCTGGAAGAGTCTTCAAAGTATCACGAGATAAGTGACTCCTCCCCTGGACCACAGTGCGCATGGGCATCCTCTCCATCCTTAGATTGTTTTTCGCCATTGTGGCAGTGATGGAGTAGATACAGTAAGTGATGACCATGCTATACAGTAATTCTGAGTACTGCAGCCACTACAGGCGCCGGGGAGGAGGGTGGGCGATATGAATGTCAGCAGCCCTACATGCCAAGAACAGATGCATACTGGTAAGTAGCATATTCAGTTCGAGGCATGTGGGCTGCTGAATTCATATCTGTGCATAGAATATATAGCAGTACCTCCATTAGCGGCGGCTACCCGTGCCAGCTGCAGCAGTCTGAAAAAGAGTTTTGAGAACAGCCTGTCCTACAGCTGCCTGCTGTTTTGAGTGTACATCTACACAATAGTGTTTGGTAAATGTATGTATAGTGGACCATGTGGCTGCTCTACATATTTCCTGTAAAGGAATGTTTCCTAGGAAAGCCATGGACGCCCCTAACTTTCGTGTTGAGTGGGCTCGTGGGTGAATCGTTAATGTGCGTTTAGCTTTTTGATAGCAAATTTGAATACATTTAACGATCCATCTGGCTATACCTGCTTTGGAAATTGCGTTGCCCTTGTGTTGTGGAGAAAAGGCAACGAAAAGTTGTTTTGTTTTCCTAAAGTCCTTAGTTCTGTCTATATAGTACATGAGGGCCCTCTTTACATCTAGTGTATGGAGCATTCTCTCTGCGACATTTTGTGGATTTTGAAAGATAACAGGCAGTTCAATAGTTTGATTCATGTGGAACTGCGATATCACTTTGGGCATGAATTTGGGGTTGGTACGTAGTACAACCCTGTTTGCGTGAATCTGTATGAATGGCTCTTGAATGGTTAGTGCCTGGAGTTCACTAACTCTTCTTAACAAAGTGATTGCCACTAGGAAGGCTACTTTCCAGGTGAGGAATTGAATCTCACACATGAATGGAGTGGTTCAAAGGGTGGACCCATTAATCTGGTGAGGACCAAATTGAGGTTCCACACCGGTGCCGGTGGGTGTCTTGGGGGGATTACTCGTTTGAGTCCCTCCAAGAAGGCTTTGATGGCAGGCACTCTGAATAAAGAGAGGTGCTGCCTGTTTTGGAGATAGGCTGCTATCGCGGTTAAATGGATACGTATTGAGTTGTATGCCAGATTGCATCGGTATAGGTGTAGGAGGTAACAGATGATGTTTTGAATGGATGCGTCCATCGGGTTAATGTCATTGTTGTTGCAGTAAATGACAAACCTCTTACATTTAGCCGCATAGCAAGCTCTGGTAGTGGGTCTCCTGGCCTCCTTGATGATCTCCATACAGTCAGGTGGCAGGTTTAGGTAGCCAAACTCTAAGACTTCAGGAGCCAGATTGCCAGGTTCAGCTGTTGCGGATCTGGGTGCTGAATTTCGCAAAGGTTCTGCGTTAAAAGTGCGGGTTTGATCCGCAGCCTTTGATGCGGCACCACGGAAAGTTCTAGAAAGGTGGTGTACCATGGTTGGCGCGCCCATGTGGGAGCAACTAGGATGAGTGTCAGTGAGTGTTGTCGCAGTTTGCGTGCCACCAGCGGTATTAATGGCGCTGGGGGAAAAGCGTATGCAAATCTGCCGGACCAGTTCATCCATATCGCATTGCCCTGTGACTGTGGATGTGGGAACCTGGCGGCAAAGCTTTGGCATTTTGCGTTTGTTTGTGGCGAATAGGTCTATCTCTGGATGACCCCACTGTTGGAAGTACGGTTGGAGAACTGACGGATGTAGCTCCCACTCGTGCATTTGGTGGCTGTGTCTGCTGAGCAGATCCGCCATCTGGTTGTCCTTGCCGGGGAGGTGTTCCGCCATGAGGAATATGTTCCTCTGAATGGCCCACTTCCACATACTCTGAGCCAGATGAGACAACTGTGCAGAGTGTGTTCCTCCCTGCTTCTGTATGTAGTACATGGCAGTCATGTCCGTCCGGATCAACACGACTTTGTTGCACAAGTGTACTTTGAATGCCTTCATGGCTAGGAAGATTGCCATCAGTTCCAGAACGTTGATGTGCATCTTCTTTTGTTGCGTTGTCCATAGTCCCTGCACTGTGTAAGTGAGTACATGAGCTCCCCAACCCTGGAGAGAGGCGTCCGTTGTCAGTATTATTTGTGGAACAGGCTCTTGGAACGGTCGGCCCTTGCAAAGGTTTTGTGGATTCCACTAATGCAGAGAGTTGTATGCCCGACTGCTCACCAACACTAGGTCTTTTAATTGCCCGTGAGCCTGATTCCATTGACGTGCCAAACACTCCTGAAGCGGGCGCATATGTAGTCTCACGTGCGGGACTATGAAAATGCAGGAGGCCATCATGCCTATCAACTGCATGAACACTCGCGCAGGAAGGGAGTGATGAGGTTTGAACTTTGAGATCAGCAGTTGCATGCTGTTGATCCTCACTAAATTTGGCTGAGCTGTGGCTGCCGAGTGTTTATGGTCGCGCCCAGGTACTGTCGTACGTGTGCGGGTTGGAGATGTGATTTTGGGTAATTTAGTGAGAATCCCAGACTGTGAAGAAGGTGAATGGTGAGGGACATGTGGCTGGCACATTGCTGGACCGACTTTGCCTGAACAAGCCAGTCGTCCAGGTAAGGGAAGACGTGGATGTGTTGTCTCCGTAGATGTGCAGCCACTGTTGCTTGGCACTTGGTAAAGACCCTGGATGCTGTTGTTACTCCGAAGGGGAGAACTTTGAACTGATAGCGATGTCCCTGAATAGTGAACCTGAGATATTTCCTGTGTGATGGGTGTATGGGTATGTGGAAATACGCATCTTTTAGGTCCAGTGTGGCTAGGAAGTCTCCCTGACTGTGTAGCGGGAGAACCTGCTGTATGGTGAGCATATGGAAATGCTCTGAGAGAATGTATTGGTTGAGGGGTCTCAGGTCTTGTATAGGTCTGAGCGACCCGTCCTTTTTTGGGATTAAGAAGTACAGAGAGTACACCCCTGTCCCCTGCTGGTTGACGGGCACGACCTCTATTGCACCTTTTTGCAGCATACTTAGCACTTCCTGCTGCAATAACGCCAAGTGCTCTACGGACATAGGACGGTGCTTTGGCGGTATGTTGGGTGGAGTGGAGGTTAATTCGAGACAGTAACCGTGCTGGATAATGTCCCTGACCCACCTGTCTGTGGTGATGGTTTTCCACGCTGACAGGAACCGTTGGAGTCTCACCCCGACAGGTGATATGTGGTCGGGGGGAAGGGAGAGGGCGTCACTGTTTGTTTTTGGGGGAGGACCTGGTGTTGCCGTAACCACTTCCTCTGCCCTTGGTGCTGGAGCCAGGATATCCACCTCTGTTGGTTTTATCATAGGTACTTTGTGTGCCCCCTTTAGTGTACTGTTGCTGTGACCCCTGACTTCTAGCTGCTTCTCTATTCCCGGGGCGATGAAAGGAGCCACTACGAAACTGCTGCGTCTGCAGAGCCCCCATTGATTTCGCAGTGTCAGTGTCTTTTTTAATTTTCTCGAGGGTAGTGTCAACTTCAGGACCAAATAAATAGTCTGGGTTGACCGGTTGATTTAAGATGTTGTTCTGAATCTCCGGCTTGAAACCTGAGATTCTCAACCATGCATGCCTTCTCAACATGACGCTTGTGTTGATTGCCCTCGCCGCTGTGTCGGCTGCATCCAGTGCGCACTTGATGGATGCATTGGTAAGGAGTTGTCCCTCTCTGATGAGGAGCTCCGCAGCCTCTTTATATTCATCTGGCAAATGTTGGAGTAGTGATTCTAGTGTGTCGTAGTGGGACCTATCATAACGGGCCAGGAGTGCCTGTGTGTTGGCAATGCACCAGATGTTTGCTGCTTGCGCTGCAATCCGTTTGCCTGATGTCTCCAGCACTTTGGACTCCTTGTCTGGGGGAGGAGCATCACCTGTTTGTGAGTGGGCTCTTTTGCGAGCATTAGCAACCACCATGGAGTCCAAAGGTAACGGACACCTAATGTACATAGGGTCTCCGGGTGCAGGCTTGTATTTTTTTTCAATCCTGGGGTTTAGCAGCCGTGCCCTGGTTGTTTCTTTAAAAATGTCTTTTGCAGGTTTGAGAACTCCTTTTAACATGGGCAAAGTTTTGACAGTTCTTTCGGAAGAGGCGAAAGTGTCCACCAAGAAGTCTTCTTCGACAGTGTCAGAACGGAGTTCTACTCCATGGTTGGCAGCAGCCCGTTCTATGAGGGCATTAAAGGCAGCAGTGTCCTCTGTGGGAGATGTCTTTATGGTATAAAGCTGCGTGTCATGGGTATCTGGTGCGGTACCCTGGTCTGTGGGGTCATCCCATGCCTGATCTGGGTCTTGCAGGTGATCATCAGGATCCACATCCCCAGGGTAGGTGGTATCATCCCCTATATAGTCCTCTACTGCGTCTGCCTCTGAAGGCGTAGGAGAAAAGGACGGTGGATCCTGATGGAAGGGTTGAAAGTGTTCATGAAGCACTGGCTCTGACCCCGCCGGCAATTTGTGTTTGAGAGGAATTTTGTAGGAGTCCAATCCCCTCTCTGGCGTGATTTTCCGCTTACGGAGCATCAACCTACCAGTGTTGGTGTCGATAAATTGTGGCTGTGAAGGCTCGAAATCTGTTTGGCCTGTGGATGGGGACTGTGTCTGGCGGACACGGGTCCGAATCTCGAACAGTTTCGGCGCCGTGGTCGGCGGCAACCCAAACGTGATGTTGGTTTGCGCCGAGGGTGCTTTCGAAGCCTTGTGTGTGTCGGGACCAGACGTAGAGCGGAGGGCTGCCCGTTCTCTGATGCCGAGACCTGTTGCACGGTGAACGCAGATGGTTCTTTGGAGCCGGTCGGCACCTTGGAGGTAGGTGTTGAAGCGGCGCCCGACTTCTTTGCAGCCATGGGGTCATCGATCCGAAGGGAGGTATCGACGCTCGTTGGAGTCGATGACTTGGTAGGCGCCGCCGTCTTCGACGCCGACGCAGACGGGGTGGCCACCTTGACTTTGGTGGTTGGGGCCGATGTAGTCAGTGCCAGAGGCCGAGGCGCCTTGTGGGGACCGAGGGCCTTCTTCTTCGGCTCGGCACCCGTATCCGCTGCGGTGAGCTCGGCACCGAAATCCCTTTTTGCGCGGTCGGAGCCGATGACCTTTGCGGGCGTCGAAGGAGTGGAGGGCTTCGAGGCCTTCGAGCCGATCACTTTCGGTTTCGATGGAACTGGTGCGATGGATGGTTTCGGTTTCGCCGAAGGGAATCCAGTCGTCTTTGATAATAATGGCTCTTGCGAAATGTTCGAGGCCGGGCCTGAAGGCGGGGCCGAAGAACCGTGAGATTGATCTTGGGTAAGGCCCGAAGGCGATCCCTCGACCTGAGCCTCATGACGACGTATGTTTTCGGCCTCCGTATCGACGGGTTGGCCTAGCTCCTCGCTGGAGCTATCTTCCTCGGCCCCAAAGGCCTCATTGTAGTCTCCTACCTCTTCGACGACGACTTCTCTCTGAAAGATCACCTCATCGTCGTCTTCCGATCGGGAGTCGTGTTCGGAAGCGGGGCTGGAGCCTACGTCTTCCACGCTCTCGGCGTCCTCGTCTTCGGTGCTAAAGATGTTGGCCGGGGCAGGCGCCGATTGCTGCGCCTCCAATCTCGCCGCCCGTCGATTCCGGAAAGTCTTCTTCGAGCGGAATCGGGCACAGGCCATACATTTCGACTCATCGTGATCCGGTGAGAGACATTTGTTGCATACCGGGTGGACGTCGATGTATGGGTATTTCGCGTGGCATAAAGGACACCGTTTGAATGGAGTCCTCGATTCCATCGTCGATCGAAGTTCGATGTTCGGACCAAGCGGATCCGAAAAGCTGGAAGAAGGTGCTAAAGCACTAAAGAAAGTAGTCTATACCGAACGGGAACAGTACCGACGATAACTAAAGGCCTTTTGGCCTTAAACTGAATTTTCCTAACTTGAGCTAAGATAAGCACATCCGAACCCAATGGCGGAAAAAAACAATCTAAGGATGGAGAGGATGCCCATGCGCACTGTGGTCCAGGGGAGGAGTCACCTATCTCGTGATACTTCGAAGACTCTTCCAGGACAACAATGTGCAATCATCCGGACCCAACACTAGGCGGCGATCTATGCACAGATATGAATTCAGCAGCCCACATGCCTCGAACAGGACTCTCAGCTCAAACAGCCAGTCATGTTGATCTCTTCGATCTAATGTGGAGAGGCAGACTTCCCTGGAAATTCAGGTCATGCCAGAACCAGTTGCGGGATCGACTCAGAGGTTGTGCGACTCTGGGAGAGAAATCTAGAGCCATGGCAGCCCCCCCCAACCTGCTCAGGCCCCCTTCAATTTTTTATGCTTCTTCGACTTACGACTTACCCAAAGATTTAGATCTTGATAAAGACCGGTCTCTGGAACAGCTTTAGAACGGATCTGGGACTAGAACCATGACTTAGACTGGTCTTGATACAGTCTTCTAGTGCTTGGTGTTGGAAAACTTTGCCTCAGGGTCTCGGATTGTCTTTAGGTTAATCAACGTGCAGTCAGTGCAGACCTTAGACCCATGACTACTCCAGGCACGCCTGATAAGGATCTGTCACAGACATTGTTTGTGACAGTCCCTACAGGGTTTAAAATCTGTAGTTTTGGGGGGTGAGAGCCCTGGCACACAAACATTTTGACCAGAAATACTGAGATAAGACACAATCGCTCTGGATCAACGTCTGTTGGCACAAAAAGAAAGGAACGGGCGCCAACACACGGGAGTGGCGCGAACATAGGCTCTACACATAATTTTCAGAAAGGAATGGCATCAGTGCAGTGTGGAGGCACAGAGTGCCATCTATTGGTGTACAGAGGTACTGCTGAATAGTTTCTGGATCCAGTCTGGGAATATATAAAAGACGATGAATCTGCAGCTAGAAGTCTCCATCAGAAATTATACCCATAAATCTGTCTCACCTAAAAGGACACATTAACAGAATATCATGGACTACAAGGTTGCAATCAGTTTTTTGTTATCATGCATTGCATTTTAGCAACATATCTCTCCCTCTCTCTCCATTATATAATATATATATATATATATATATATATATATATATATATCTAAGTCTCAAACAAAACCAGATTGGAGGCTCACACTCTGTGCAAGGTGTCATTCATGTCACAAGGTATACTTAACATTCACCATGTGGAACTTGTTTAATCCAGTGATTGAGCTCGCCAGGTTAACAAAACATGGTACAAGTCTGACTATCTTGGTATCAATTAAAACTCACCAACCTGTTTCTGGGCAAGGCAAGGGGAAAGCATAGGACATGCGTTTTGAGAGGGTCATCTTTTCATGAGAAAACAGATCAATTCCTGAACTTAATACATTCGCAGCTGAGCAAATTCTATCAAAACTACAGAGAGAGGTGTGATCCCCGTCTGAAACACCAAACTTGGGGATCGCTCCATTTTGTGGCTATGCTTAGGGGCAGCCAAGAGGGCGGTGGCAGCGTCGTGGAAAAAGGCGGAGCCCTCACTCACTTTCACATTGGCATGCCCGGTTGTGGCGAGCTTTGGCGCATGGCAGACATAATGGCAGATGCCCGTACAGGGTTTGACTACATTCGGAGCCCGTTGGTAGCTTACCTGTTGGCGGGGTTGCTGCTTTTTGCCTGTGGTCCCAGACTGCGTGCGCTGCATCTCTTCCAGACCTAGGAAGCCTTGCCCTGTGCTATTGGCCCTGGGGCCTCTGGGATGCCCGAGCCTTCTATTTCTGGCATCTCTGCCTGCCAGGACCTGCGGTGGGTGGGATGCTGGCCCCGTTGCCACCTTCCCCCTGCCCGGGCCACCTCTGCATGCCCATTGAACCCCTCTGATTCTTAGTGCACATGAACTAGGAGTCACAGGTTTGTTTTGTTTAGTCTGGTTACTTAGTTTTTCTGTTAAATTGTGAACTCGAGTAAATGTGGCGCAGATACATCCAGTACTACGTTGATGGTTCCCTGTACTAACTATACAAGAGGACATTTGTATCTGTGAAAGGGTTAGACCTTGCCTAGTACTTGTGAGAAAGATGTGGTTTACCTTTTGCTAATTATCGCTCTTGGCTTACTGTACTGCTGAATTGAGACTCACAAGTTGTTAACTTTTGAAACTTCAATAAAAGGTTTTTGACAAAAAAACACAAACACAGAAAGAGCGCCACTAATAACCAAGGAAGCTTTCACCCTGTAGGTCTTCTGAAAGATGCCTAAGCGTTCAAGTCTAACCAGAAAAGTCAAACATTCAATGGATGTTTGAACTGGGAGGTAAACATTTTGGGCGGGGAGGTATGAATTTGAGAGAACCACTTTCAGGACCTTCAGCAAATACAGAAGTTGTCTTCTTCATGGGGTGGTTTTGAGAATTTTATTTGTGGAGTAACCCCAAGGACATTTGTGAGTCTAATGCTTACAACCTTTTCATTACATCACACACCAACTAACAAAAAACTGAGAAAGTGGCCTCCGATGAAGTGACTAGCAAATCATGCTGTAAACTCAAACCCAAATCCAAGATCATACAAGGTTTTGTGAGAGGAGGTGGCCCATTATGATTAACAGATCAAGGTAAACATGCAGTTATTGTACACCATACTTCCTCTTATCAATTTATAAAGACAACAATTTGGTAAGCAAATATTACTGAAACATGACATACTACCTATATGTTTGCAAGACATTTTTCAAACAGAAACCGGTCCAATGGGTCAATTTACCTCAATACATCTGGTCCACCAGGTGGCACAATGGTGTATGCTGTATTCTCAAAGAACCTCACTTAATAAATCTATGGTAGTAATTTCAGTTGGATACGTTGTGGAGCTGAGGTTACAGGCCGACAGGAGCCATCAAGGGGAAATATCTGAGGGTCATGCACACATTTTTGGACTTAATACAGTCTGAGGTTTCTGGTGCGGCATGCCACACCTTGGAAATGGAAGGAGCTGGATCTAAGAGCAGTGTCTGGTTATCCATGGAGGTCCCAACACCGGTCCCAGATCATAATCAACAAGTTTATCCAAGACATAAAACCACACAATTATGAATCAGACTAGGTTATGACCATTAGTTATTCTTTAGACAGGACGGTTTCTGGCATTTGATGCCTGATCACGACCAGCTACAAGGGAGGCTTTGTATACAGAGTAAGAAAACCCGGACGCATAACCGGCTTGATCAATGAAGGTTCTGCGATGAGGCATGTTCAAGTGTATAAACCATTGCATATGTCTGGAACAGCAGAAAGACGACACTGGAGATGCTCTCGGAGCGGAATATCCTGCCCAAAATTAGTGATCCATGTGAACGTTTATAGAAAAAAAACAGCTGCCTTGTGTAGGAAGCTGGATCTGTATATACTATACCAAAATGAGGTATATAGTGTGCACAGAGTATAGTGGAACCCCAGAGGTAGGCAGAGGTAAAAGTAGATAGGAACTTACTCTCTATTTGTGGTAGTGTGAGCGAGCAGTAAGGCTTTATCAAAGGGTAGTGTTAAGCATTTGTTGTACACACTCAGAAAGCAAATTATGTCACACACTCAAAGACTGAACTCAGACCAATTTTGTTTGTTATCAAAATATTTTACGTTTTTTTATTTCTAGAACCAAGCCAAGCCTGGCACAGGTGAGTGAAATAAATGCTTTTCAAAATCTTATGCACTATTTTACAACTGAATGAAAGTTCAAATGCAATTGATTGAAATACATGTAGGAAGCTGGCTCCCGATTGTACTATACCAAAGTGAGGTATAGTGTGCACAGAGTCCAGTGGATCCCCAAAGGTAGGCAGAGGTAAAGTTAGGTAGCATCACACTCTCCATTTATGGTAGTGTCGTGGCGCAGTAAGGCTTTATCAGAGGGTAGTGTTAAGCAACAATCAGTATCAGAGGACAGTGATAAGCATTTGTTGTACACACTCAGTCAGCAAATGAATTCACACACTCAAAGACTGAACTTCAGACGAATTGTTTTGTATCAAAAATATTCTTTTAGGTATTTTATTTCCAAGAACCAAGCAAGCCTGGCACAGGTAAGTGAGTAAGGTAAGTACTTTGCAGTAAATATACAGATTGTAACACAGTTTGGATTGCACTTGTAAATGTACTTTAATTTGATTACAGTAGTGTTACGGATAATACAATGCTTTTCAGAATACAGTACATATACACTGAATGGGATTTTCAGTAACATTACAGGTAAGTTACTTTTGGATTACTTTTCTTACTTACAGTGGTATACCTGGATACTACTCTGGGACATTTCCTGTAAAACAGGTAAGCAAAATCGTTTTTGTTAAACAGTACCATTTTAAAGAATTTCCTTAGGTTTTCAAACTCTACACTTATCCTATGGAGGAAAATAGTGTTATCAGTTTTGAGGTTAGTATTTGGTAGTGGAAGCGGAGGTTCTGGGGGTAGACTCCGGGGTCCCCCAGGGTGAGGTCAAGGATGCACTCTAGTTACACCCTCAGCGGCACTGGGGTGGCCGGGTGCAGAGGCCCAATATTATCCAATGGGGGATAGGGGACCTCCGGTTGGTGGCTGCTGGCAAGCAGGCCACTTGGTTGTGGGAGCTAAGCTCCTTGACTTTAGTTCAGGGCAAATGGGGAAACAAAGTAGCACCAAAAGGTGCATTCTTACTGGCACTAGGGCGGCAGGGCGCTGTTTTGATGTTGGGCACCCTGTTTTCAATTGGGAACCTCCAGTTTGCAAAGGCTCTGCAAGCTTGGTGACGAAGGTCTTCTGGGTGAGACCACCACTTCGAGAGGTAAGTTGGGAAGTTAGGTATTGGTTAGGCACCGTCAGTGTAGCCACCCAAGGCCGGGGACGTCGGGTGCAGGGTGCCTTTTGGGGCCGGATCTTCTTAATAGCTCCTGGTCACGGTTGGGGGGACCTTCTAGATTTAGGTAGCAGGTGGCAGCTGGAGGCTTGAGGTAGGCCAGGAGTGGGGGGGGGGGAGAAATCCTTGTGGTGTTTGCCCACTCTTACTCAGGCCGTGGACAGCAGGTGCCGAATGGGGCAGATTTGCAGTGTCCGGCCGGGGTCATAAGTTGCAGATTAACAAATCCGGTGTTCACGGGAGACAAAGTCTTTGTGCTTGAATGTAGGCAGGTCCTCCGGGGTTTTCGAGGTTGCTGGCTGCAGGACACACCGTGATTTAGCAGGAGCAAGTTCGAGGGGGGACAGGCCGGTAGGGCTGGGGCCTACAGTGGGCGTCTTCCTCTTGTTAGCTTCAGCACAGCTGCTCGGTACTTTTCTTGTAGTTGCTTCTTGCCTGCCTTCTTGGTTCAGGGCTGCCCCCTAAATACTATATTTAGGGGTCAAGGTCAGTAGCCAATGGGCTACTGACCTTAGGGTGACTACACCCTTGGTGTGCTCATCCCACGTGAGGGTGTGAGCACAATCCCTAATCCTGATTGGGGAGTAACTGCCATCTGCAAGATGGCGGGCTCTGAAGACTGGGCTTCACCTCGCCTCCCCCACCTGAGGGGTGGAGTTGGCAGAGTCGGGCACACCTTCTGGGCTGGCTAATTTTTCCAGCCCGTCTTCCCGCCGAAAAGGAGGGGAGACAGGAAGGGGGCGTGCTCCTGATAGCAGGAGAGGCTGGGGGTCGCATTACAAATGCTGCCAGGCCTTCGAATCTCCCCTGCCACAGATGGCTCTTCCTGGCCTGGGGAAGGTGTCAACACCTCCGCCCAGGAAAGGCTTTGTTTCTGTGCTCAGGGAGCGTAGTCTCCCACTCTAGGGGTCCAGAAACGAATAGTTTACCTGTCGGTGTAGTTTTGCAGCTTGAAGATCTTTCTGGATTCACTATGCTGTGCATTATTCCGCGGTCTGGTGGTTGGGTCCGGAACCGTAGTCTTTCTTTTGTCTTTTTTTTTTTTTTGTAGCCCAGGTGGCAGTCGCCGTCCCACCATTTGGTGTACCTCGAGACGTCGTCATGCTTCCTGCGGAAGTCCCACCTCGGGGCGCCATCTTCGGATTCTTTTTTTTTCTCTTGTTTTTTTAACCCTAGGCAATTTTCAGTATTTCTTCTTAATCATATCCTTTCTCACATTTCTTTTTAAGTCTCTCTTTGTTCTCCATTCTCTGTCTTTCCCCCTTCCTCTCCAGCCTCATCTTTCTGGCGGAGGTGGGTGGGTTCGCTAGTGAACCTAGAAAGATCTTCAAGCTGCAAAACTACACCGACAGGTAAGAAACTATTCGTTTTGTAGCGTGAATCTTTCTGGATTCACTATGCTGTGCATAGATTTTGTAGCGGTTTGTCATCTTTGTGGCGGCTGGGTGGAAGATGAGCGTTGGTGGTTGAATATATGTTGAAGCACCTTCTGTCCTACTTGTGCTTCCTTGTTCATTTGTATATCCACGCAGTAGTGCTTAGTGAACGTGTGCACTGAAGCACATGTTGCCGCCAGGCATATGTCTTGAAAGGGTGTGTTCGCCAGAAAGGCGATTGTTGCTCCTTTCTTCCTCGTGGAGTTGGCCCGTGCCCCTTCCGATAGTTCTTGCCCTGCCTGTTTGTGGCAGAATTGTATCGTTAGTGCGATCCATCGCACAATGGTGCTTTTTGTTACTGGTCTACCCAGGAAGCTGGTTGCGAAGGACACAAAAAACTGCTTCGTTTTCCTGTGCACCTTGGTTCTCTCGATGTAGTGCATCACCGCCCTTCTAGCGTCTAGAGTGTGCAGTGCCCTTTCTGCGCTTGTGGCTGGGTTCTGAAAGAAGCTTGGTATTTGTATTGACTGGTTCATATGGAATGCCGACACCACCTTCGGCATGAAGTGTGGGTCCGTTCTCATTACGACTCTGTCCTTGTGTATTTGGATGCAAGGCTCTTGCAGCGTTAGCGCTTGCAGCTCGCTGACTCTGCGCAGCGAGGTTATTGCCACCAGAAAGGCTGTCTTCATTGTTAGCATTTGAAGCGAGGCCTTGTGGATGAGCTCAAAGGACGCCTTCATAAGTTCCGTTAGGACTATGTTGCGGTTCCATGCCGGCGGCGGCATCCTCTTTGGTGGCACTATCCTCTTCGCCCCTTCCAGGAATCTCTTTACTATTCGTGATGTAAAGAAGAACAAGTTACTTACCTTCGGTAACGATGTATCTGTAAGAAACATTAGTTAGTTAGATTCCTCACCTTAGAATATCCCCAGGCGTCAGACTGGATCCGGAAGATTTTTCGTCAGCAATACCCCTTGCGCGTCGCTAGGCGTCGTCTGCGGCTCCGCGTCCGTCGTCGGCCGGAATGACGTCGGAGTACTTAGACGCCGCCCTCGCGCGCTGACGTCAGTTCTTGTACATAGCTTTCCGCGCCAGGAACGCAGAGCCATGCAAAGACCGACACTGGTGCCAAAAAGAAAATCTAGGGGCCTGAAAGGACAACCTTAACCCTAGATGTCAGTTCGCAGAACGGGGAGGATGGGTGGGTCGGTGAGGAATCTAACTAACTAATGTTTCTTACAGATACATCGTTACCGAAGGTAAGTAACTTGTTCATCTGAAAGAAACACGTTAGTTAGATTCCTCACCTTAGAATAGATACCCAAGCAATACCATCCCCGGTGGTGGGTCTGCGAACCAAGATCACACCAGAAAGTCCTGGAGGACAGAACGGCCAAAGAAGCCATCCCTCCGGACTTGGCTGTCAAGGCAATAATGCCTGGCAAACGTGTGTAACGAAGCCCACGTCGCCGCCTGACAGATGTCCTGCAAAGGGACTCCCCGTCCCAAAGCAGTAGTAGCCGCTGTGGCCCGAGTAGAATGGGCGCGCAGCCCAACAGGAGGGTCCTTTTTTGCCAAAGAATAGCAAATTTTGATACACAAAACGACCCACCGAGAGATGGTCCGTTTGTGCACAGCTTTCCCCTTCTTAGCACCCACGTACCCAACAAAAAGCTGGTCGTCCACCCGGAACTGTTTAGTGCGGTCCAGATAAAAGGAGAGCGCACGTTTTGGGTCCAGACGGTGGAGCCGCTCTTCCTCTTTGGAAGGATGCGGAGGTGGAAAGAAGGTGGGCAAGGTGACAGATTGCCCAAGATGAAAGGGGGTCACCACCTTCGCTAGAAAGGAAGGACGAGGCCGAAGGACAACCTTGTCCGGATAAACAGATAGGAAAGGAGGCTTGGACGATAGAGCCTGGAGCTCACTCACCCGTCTAGCCGAGGTGATGGCTACCAGAAAAGCAGTCTTAAGAGTCAGAAGACGAAGAGGACAATTGTGAAGAGGCTCGAAGGGAGCGCACATCAGGAATGTCAAGACCAGATTCAAGTCCCACTGAGGCATTACAAAAGGGACAGGAGGGAACGTGTGAGTAATGCCTTTTAGAAAGCGTGTAACCACAGGGGACTTGAAAAGAGAAGGCTGATCAGGAAGCCGCAAGAAGGCGGAGATGGCAGCAAGATAACCTTTCAGGGTGCCCAGGGCAGAGCCCTGCCGGGCCAGAGAAAGAAGAAAGAGGAGAACCTCAGAAAGAGGGGCGGAAAGGGGATCCACAGCCTTTGCTGTGCACCATGCCACAAATTTGTTCCACCGGCAGGCGTATACCGTCTTTGTGGAGGGACGCCTGGCTGCCAGAATGATATCACAGACTTCAGGAGGCAAGTCAAATGGCATCAACTGCCGCCGCTCAATCTCCACGCATGGAGGTGGAGGCTGGACAGGTTCGGGTGGAGGACCGTCCCCTGCTGCTGCGACAGAAGATCCTCCCGAAGGGGCAGACGTATCGGGGGATCGGTCAACATACTGAGTAGCTCGGGATACCAGTATCTTCGTGCCCAATCCGGAGCCACCAAGATGACTTGGGCCCGGTCGTGCCTGATCTTCTTCAGCACTCTGGGCAGAAGTGGTATAGGCGGAAAGGCGTACAACAGACCGCAACTCCACTCATGACGAAAAGCGTCGCCGAGCGAGTGCCGCCTTGGAAATTCCAGCGCGCAGAACTACTGACATTGCGCGTTCTCTTCGGTGGCGAATAGATCTAACCAAGGCTCTCCCCACTGCTGAAAGAGACCTTGCGCCACTTCGGAGTTCAGACGCCATTCGTGATCCATCATGCACCGGCGGCTGAGTTCGTCCGCTCTGGCGTTCAGAGAGCCCGCCAGATGTTGAACCACTAGGGTGACGCCCTGGTGTTCCAGCCACGTCCAGAGGCGCAGAGCCTCCTAAAAAAGGGTCCACGACCCCACCCCGCCCCGCCCGGTTTGTTGCAATACCACATGGCGGTGGTGTTGTCCGTGAACACCTGCACGACACTGCCCCTGACAGAGGGAAGGAAGGCTTTCAGTGCAAGTCGGATCGCTCTCAACTCCAACAGGTTGATGTGGAGACGAGACTCCGCCGGAGACCAGAGGCCTCTGATCTCCGCCTCTCCCATATGGCCACCCCAGCCCAGGAGGGACGCATCCGTCACTACGACATGCTCCGGTTGGGGAAGGGAGAGGCTCCTGCCCATGACCCAATCGCGGTCCGTGAGCCACCACTGCAACTGTTGTGCAGTGCCCTCCGAGATCAAGACATGGTCGGACAGGTTGCCGTGATGCTGGGCCCACTGAAACTTCAGGTCCCACTGCAGAGCCCGCATGCGCCGCCTGGCGTGATGCACTAGTAGGATGCAGGAGGCCATCAGCCCCAGAAGCCGCAACACTAGCCTGACCGAAACCCAGGATAGAGGCCGTGTTAGACCTGTCAGCCCTTTGGGTGGTCCCTCCTCATCATTATTTATTTTGTCCCACTTTTGCCTCAAACCCTGTTTGAATTTTTCCTTTTTGGGAACCACCAGACTTTTTCGTGTTGCTACAGATTCAGGGAGCCATTTTAGCTACCCCTGAAACTTCTGTCTGAGGGCCTGGAGCACAAAATGGTGGCCACCTGTGACATCACCAGCATCCACTGGAACCTACCAGCACCTTCCAGAACATTCCAGGAGATTCCAGAACTCTGTGACAGTTGGAGACCGTTTAGAATGTTGGGAGGATAAGAGAGGCAGTTGGAGCTGGCAGTTGGCACCTGACTGGTGAAGAGAGAGGAGCACAAGAGTGAAGGAGGAAGGAGTGAAGCAGCAGGGGTGGAAACTTGTGCCTGGAGTGGGGTCCATAAACCCACCCTTGATACTTGTCCCTACTGATGGATCCCAGCCTATAGCCCTGTGTGGGAAGAAGACAGAAAAACTCAACCTAAGGACCTGGACAGCAGGAACAGGCCTTAGAAGCAGAAAGCAGCAAGATCCTGACCTGGAAACTGGTTTCCCTGGAGTCCGGCGTCGAGTAGCCTGAAGACCTGGAGCCCGAGGTGGAGAAGCGGCGCTGACTGAAGTAGCAGACGTCGTACCCGGAGCCGCCTGAGGTCGTGAGAGGGCGCCGACGGAGGTCGTGAGGAATACCAGAGGTCGAGGAGGAAGTGAACCGAGGTCGAGCGAGCGGCGTCATCGGAGGAGTGAAGTCCGCCCTCCGGAGTCGTCGGAGACCGAGGTAGAGGAGCACCGGAGGTCGGGAGTGAGGATCGCACTCCGGAGTCGCCCGGAGCCTGTGAGGAGGAGCACCGGAGGTCGGGGGTGAGGATCGCACCCCGGAGTCGCCGGAAGTCGACATCGAGGCCAGGCCGGCCGACGTCATCGGAGCCGAGAGCGCCATCGGACCGGAGCCGCCCGAAGTCGACATCGTGAAGAGACTGCCCGACGCCGTCGAATCGGAGGTCGAGATCGAACCGAGGCCACCGACATCGGACCGGAACCGCCTGCCGGCGTCGTCAAAGAACTGACATTGTGCCGAGGCCGCCGAGACCGAACCGGAGCCGCCTCACGGCGTCGACACGACTCCAGCGGCGTCGGAACATCAGAAAAAGGGCAGTAAGTGGAGTAGAGGGCGCCTAAGGCCCTGTGGAGACCTGAGAGACTGCTCTAAGGGGCTAGGGAGGTGCTGAAACCAACCTGACTGTGCAGGGGTGAACTGGGACTAACCTAGAGAGGTTGTGTGGAGAGAGAAAGCCAGGGCACTGGTATACCCCCCTTGGATCTACCTCAGATTAGGCCTCAGCCTTGTCCCAGCCAGGGAGTAGCCCCCCTCAAGCCTTCCACAACCCTACAAGCTGTGCCTGGGCCATATCAGCCCTTAAGAATTGAAGTGTCATCTGATTATATGAGGGTTGCGGTATACTTTTAATTATTTATTGGGGGTACTGTATTTATTGAATTTTTACCTACTTATTGCTGCACTATATTTATAGGTCCACAGGACTTGTTGGTGTACAATATTTATTGGTACAGTATTTATTGCCTCAAAGTATTTAATTGTTTGTATATATTGCACTTGTATTTATGCCCTGTTATTTATGATCACCCCTATTTATTTCATCAAACAGCCAATATTTATTTGACCTGCACTAATTGAAACTTGTATATTGTGATTGTCTTATTTATTTTTCCAATCAGCAACTAAGAGAAAAAGATAAAGAAAGAATATTTTCATAATTTTTACGGTGTAGAGTCGTTTTTGGAACGGATGCACGCATGGTTATTGTATGGGTATATTGTATGCTTAGCACTGCGCCTGTTTCCTGACCACTCGAGCCAAGCTACCACAGTGTGTCCGGAAGACCACCACCACCTTTTCTAGTGTGGGAGTGGTTTTCCAACATAAATTGGTGTTCAGTGGTGGGATAGAGCTGTGCCTACATATACTCAACAATAACTGTGGGTAGTCCATAGGCCTACACCGGGAGTTTTCTCACAGCGGCCTTCCTAATTGTGGGTTTTTGTTTTTTCCAAATTTACTCTGGTGGTGGGAGGAGGTATTACTAAAGGTACCACCCTACATTGTTACTGCACAAAACCTGTCCTCTAACCTGAGTGGGCAAGATGGAGTTTGTACTAGAGAATCTAGAAACGTACACTGTGGCCCAACTCAGGGAGTTTTGCCAGCGGGAGGGGGTGTACTGTCCCCCAGGAGCAAAGAAGGGTGCACTCCAAACCAGCTTAAGGGCTTGGGGGGAGGCACGCCGAGAAAGCAAGGCTGAGGAGGAAGACAGGGATGGAGAGCCTGACCCCGAGGGGGCTGAGATGTACCAACCTGAGGTGGGGAACCTGTCAGCAGGGCCCAGGACACTTTCTAGGAAGGGCAGCACTGTCTCTAGCGGGGGCTTATCCAGCGTGGAGTTAGCAGATCGGAGAGAGAAAAGACAGCTCACATGGGATTTAGCAACGCTGGAGAAGGAGAAGGAGGAACAGAGGTTGGCTCATGAGACGGAGAAAGAGAGGATGGCTCATGAGATAAGACTGAAAGAGATAGAGCTTCAGATCTTAAGAATTGGGGCACCAACTGTTCCTAATGGTGGCAGCAAAGACCAAGAAATCACCAGGGAATCCAAACCTTACCTGCCAAAGGACATGGTAGCTAGCTATGGGGCGGGTGACGACATCGCCAAGTGGCTAGCAGCCTATGAGGTCTCGTTGAGGGCCCATGGGGTTCCAGTGAAGTATTGGGGAGGAGGATTGTATAGGTACATGCCTCCAGCTGGTAGGGATGCTTTATTGGCCCTCGAAGAGGATGAGCAGACCCACTACCCCACCATGAAACTGGCGCTCATCAGAAAGTTTGGACTAACACCTGAAAAGTACAGACAGAAGTTCAGGGGTAGTCACAAACTGGGCACACAGAATTGGGTGGACTTCCTGGACTATGCAAAGAAGGCACTGGAAGGTTGGATTCAGGGCAGTGAAGTAAGGAACTACGAGGAGCTGTTTGACCTAGTACTGAAGGAACACCTACTCGAGAAATGTTTCCCTGAACTGCGGCAACACCTGGTGGATAGCAAGCTGACCAGTCCCCGGAAGCTTGCTGAGGAGGCGGACATTTGGGCTAGTACCCGGGTGTCCACAAGGGGGACTGGAGGGGATACTCAAAAGGCCGGACAGGGCGCCCCCCAGAAGAAAGAGGGAGGGGAAAAGAAAAAGGAGTTCTCCAAAGGCCCCCAAAATAACTTCCAAGGGAAGGGAACAGGATTCACCTCTAAGGCTAACCCACCCAGAAACCCTAATCCTGGCCAGAGCCAGCAGCCAAGGGTTGTCCATTGCTATGAGTGCGGTGGCGTTGGACACTATAAAGGAGATCCGAAGTGTCAGAAACGATCACCCCCTCCCACTGGAGGAAAGCCCCCCGGAGTAGCTAGTGTAGTGCTCGGGGAGGAGATGCCCTTAACTAAGGGAAGGGAGTGGGCGGGTGTCACTTTAGTGTCCCTGGGAGAACGGGAGATGGTTCCCAAGATCCAGGTGCCCGCAAATACCGCAAAGTATGGGCAGTGGATCACCATCAACGGCCAAAGAGGGGAGGCTCTGAGAGACACAGGAGCCAGTATGACTATGGTGCGTAGCCAGCTGGTGTCTCCAGAGCAGGTAATTCCCGATGTACTCCACCCAGCCGCGATGGCTGACGGCAGAACAGGTCACTATCCCGTGGCCGAGGTTCCCTTTGAATGGGGGGGGGTTGCAGGTTCACTTCGAGTTGCCGTAAGCCCTGCCGTGCCAGTCGATTGTCTGCTGGGCAATGACATGGAGCACAACGCTTGGAAGGAGGTGGAATACCGGACTCACACCGAGATGCTGGGTACACCTGACTGGGCCTGTGTTAGCACAAGGTCCGAGACTACCCGAAGAGGGAGTTCATTCCGGCTGGAGCCTGGAACAAAGGCCCAGCCAGCTGCCAGTCAAGGGAAGAACCGAGGACAGGAGGAGCCTGCCTCGGCGTCTCCACCCCGTAGGACGGATAGGCCACCGGAGGTGGTGGGCCAGGAGTCTGCGGAGGGGGACGTTACCAACCTGGAGGACTTACCCATCCCGGCCGAGTGGCACGTGGAGGGAGGCCCGTCCAGGGAGGAATTCTGCCAGGGCCAGAGGGAGTGCCCTACCCTTGAGGGGCTGAGGCGACAGGCCGAAGCCCAGGCAGCAGGGAACGTTGAAGGGAACTACAGTGTTTACTGGGAGGATGGCCTCCTCTACAGTGAACCCAAGGCACCCCTACATGGATCGTCACGAGCCTTGGTAGTTCCTCAACGTTATCGAGCCTTCCTTTTAGAGTTGGCTCACGAGATACCATTGGCAGGACACCTGGGGCAAGACAAGACCTTCGCCCGTCTTGTCCCACACTTTTATTGGCCTCAGATGAAAGTGTCGTCCGATACCTACTGCCGGACATGTGTGTCTTGCCAAGCCAGTGGGAAAACAGGGGTGATGCTGAAAGCTCCCCTGGAACCACTTCCTGTCGTTAGCACCCCCTTTGAAAGGGTGGGCATCGACATTGTGGGTCCATTAGATCCACCAACTACAGCTGGTCACAGGTTTATCCTGGTTCTGGTGGATCATGCCACACGGTACCCAGAGGCAATACCTCTAAGGACCATAACAGCACCTGTTGTGGCTAGGGCCCTGATGGGAATCTTTACCCGAGTGGGTTTTCCCAAGGAAGTTGTGTCCGACAGGGGGACCAACTTCATGTCAGCATATATGCGGGCAATGTGGAAGGAGTGTGGAGTGACCTACCGGTTCACAACTCCTTACCACCCCCAGACCAATGGTCTGGTGGAGAGGTTTAACAAAACCTTAAAAGGCATGATCAGAAGTCTGCCTGAAAGCCTGCGGAGGAAATGGGACGTCCTCCTACCCTGTTTACTTTTTTCATACAGGGAAGTGCCACAGAAGGGAGTGGGCTTCAGCCCCTTCGAGCTTCTGTATGGGCACCCTGTACGCGGACCTCTTAACCTGGTGAGAGACGGCTGGGAAAGAACTCCCAGAAAGCTCCCCCAGGATGTGGTGAGCTACATGCTGGCCTTCCGGAGCCAAATGGCTAAGTTGTGGAAGCAAGCTTCTGACAACTTGGAAGCCAGCCAAGCAGTGATGAAGGCGTGGTATGACCACAACGCTCACCCGGTGGAGTTGGAGCCTGGCCAGAAGGTGTGGGTGATCGAACCCGGAGAGCTTAGTGCCCTCCAGGATCGCTGGTCAGGACCCTTTGAGGTGTTGGAGAAGAAGGGTAAGGCTACCTACTTGGTGGACCTGAAGACCCCTCGTCAGCCCCTGCGGGTGCTGCATGCCAACCGCCTCAAACCCCACCACGAGAGGCCCGAAGTCATCTTGATGATGGTGACTGACGGAGGAGAGGACGTGGAAAGCGAGCCTCTCCCTGATCTGTTTGCGTCTCAAGAAAAGGATGGGTCGGTGGAGGGAGTGATTCTCTCCCCATCTCTAACTCCTGAACAGCAGGAGGACTGTCGCCAGGTCCTGGGGCAGTACTCTTCATTGTTCTCCCTTGTCCCGGGTAGGACTCACCTGTGCGTCCATGACGTGGACACAGGAGACAGCCCACCTGTGAAGTCCAAGATCTACCGGATGTCAGACAAGGTGAAGGCCAGCATTCATAGTGAGGTCACTAAGATGCTGGAGCTAGGAGTGATTGAACCTTCTAGCAGCCCCTGGTCTAGTCCGGTGGTGTTAGTACCAAAAGCTGCACCACCGGGTGCCCAACCAGAACTGAGGTTCTGTGTGGACTACCGGGGACTGAATTCAGTGACAAAAACTGATGCTCATCCGATCCCTAGGGCGGATGAATTGATTGACCGGCTGGGAGCTGCCCAATATCTAAGTACCTTTGACCTTACTTCGGGGTACTGGCAGATCTCTTTGACTGATGGAGCAAGGGAAAGGTCAGCCTTCTCCACGCCCAATGGCCACTACCAGTTCTGTGTGATGCCCTTTGGGCTCAAGAACGCACCTGCCACGTTTCAGCGCCTGGTAAACCAGATCCTCACCGGAATGGAGAGTTTCTCTGCTGCTTATCTGGATGACATAGCCGTCTTCAGTAACAGCTGGGAGGATCACTTGCGTCACCTGCAAGCTGTTCTCCAGGCCCTGAGACAAGCTGGATTGACGATCAAGGCCAGCAAGTGCCAGATCGGGCAGGGGTCGGTAGTGTACCTTGGACACTTGGTGGGTAGGGGAACGGTGCAACCCCTCCAGGCGAAGATCGAGGCCATCATGGCCTGGGAACCCCCCAAGACACAGACTGAGGTCCGAGCATTTTTGGGCCTCACGGGATACTATCGCCGCTTCGTGAAGGGGTACGGTACCATCGTAGCCCCTCTCACGGAGCTCACGTCCAAGAAACAACCTCGACGGGTAGTCTGGACGGAGGCTTGTCAGCAAGCCTTTGAGAAATTGAAGAAAGCCATGTGCGAGGCCCCGGTCTTAAGGGCCCCAGACTTTTCCAAGAAGTTCATTGTCCAGACAGATGCATCAGAACATGGCATTGGGGCAGTGTTATCGCAACTCAACGAAGAGGGTCTGGATCAACCCGTGGTCTTCCTATCCCGGAGACTACTTCCCAGGGAACAGAAGTGGAGTGCAATAGAGCGTGAAGCCTTTGCAGTGGTATGGGCTCTGAAGAAGTTGCGGCCATACCTGTTTGGCTCGCACTTCCTTGTTCAGACCGACCACAGACCCCTTCGTTGGCTGATGCAGATGAAGGGGGAGAATCCCAAGTTGTTGAGGTGGTCTATTTCCCTACAGGGGATGGACTTTCAGGTGGAACATCGGCCTGGAGTGGACCACGCCAATGCAGACGGTCTCTCAAGGTATTTCCGCCTTAGTGATGAGAACTCCCAAGGGGTTGGGTAGCTCTCCCCACTTTCAGCTGGGGGGGACGCGTGTTAGACCTGTCAGCCCTTTGGGTGGTCCCTCCTCATCATTATTTATTTTGTCCCACTTTTGCCTCAAACCCTGTTTGAATTTTTCCTTTTTGGGAACCACCAGACTTTTTCGTGTTGCTACAGATTCAGGGAGCCATTTTAGCTACCCCTGAAACTTCTGTCTGAGGGCCTGGAGCACAAAATGGTGGCCACCTGTGACATCACCAGCATCCACTGGAACCTACCAGCACCTTCCAGAACATTCCAGGAGATTCCAGAACTCTGTGACAGTTGGAGACCGTTTAGAATGTTGGGAGGATAAGAGAGGCAGTTGGCAGTTGGAGCTGGCAGTTGGCACCTGACTGGTGAAGAGAGAGGAGCACAAGAGTGAAGGAGGAAGGAGTGAAGCAGCAGGGGTGGAAACTTGTGCCTGGAGTGGGGTCCATAAACCCACCCTTGATACTTGTCCCTACTGATGGATCCCAGCCTATAGCCCTGTGTGGGAAGAAGACAGAAAAACTCAACCTAAGGACCTGGACAGCAGGAACAGGCCTTAGAAGCAGAAAGCAGCAAGATCCTGACCTGGAAACTGGTTTCCCTGGAGTCCGGCGTCGAGTAGCCTGAAGACCTGGAGCCCGAGGTGGAGAAGCGGCGCTGACTGAAGTAGCAGACGTCGTACCCGGAGCCGCCTGAGGTCGTGAGAGGGCGCCGACGGAGGTCGTGAGGAATACCAGAGGTCGAGGAGGAAGTGAACCGAGGTCGAGCGAGCGGCGTCATCGGAGGAGTGAAGTCCGCCCTCCGGAGTCGTCGGAGACCGAGGTAGAGGAGCACCGGAGGTCGGGAGTGAGGATCGCACTCCGGAGTCGCCCGGAGCCTGTGAGGAGGAGCACCGGAGGTCGGGGGTGAGGATCGCACCCCGGAGTCGCCGGAAGTCGACATCGAGGCCAGGCCGGCCGACGTCATCGGAGCCGAGAGCGCCATCGGACCGGAGCCGCCCGAAGTCGACATCGTGAAGAGACTGCCCGACGCCGTCGAATCGGAGGTCGAGATCGAACCGAGGCCACCGACATCGGACCGGAACCGCCTGCCGGCGTCGTCAAAGAACTGACATTGTGCCGAGGCCGCCGAGACCGAACCGGAGCCGCCTCACGGCGTCGACACGACTCCAGCGGCGTCGGAACATCAGAAAAAGGGCAGTAAGTGGAGTAGAGGGCGCCTAAGGCCCTGTGGAGACCTGAGAGACTGCTCTAAGGGGCTAGGGAGGTGCTGAAACCAACCTGACTGTGCAGGGGTGAACTGGGACTAACCTAGAGAGGTTGTGTGGAGAGAGAAAGCCAGGGCACTGGTATACCCCCCTTGGATCTACCTCAGATTAGGCCTCAGCCTTGTCCCAGCCAGGGAGTAGCCCCCCTCAAGCCTTCCACAACCCTACAAGCTGTGCCTGGGCCATATCAGCCCTTAAGAATTGAAGTGTCATCTGATTATATGAGGGTTGCGGTATACTTTTAATTATTTATTGGGGGTACTGTATTTATTGAATTTTTACCTACTTATTGCTGCACTATATTTATAGGTCCACAGGACTTGTTGGTGTACAATATTTATTGGTACAGTATTTATTGCCTCAAAGTATTTAATTGTCTGTATATATTGCACTTGTATTTATGCCCTGTTATTTATGATCACCCCTATTTATTTCATCAAACAGCCAATATTTATTTGACCTGCACTAATTGAAACTTGTATATTGTGATTGTCTTATTTATTTTTCCAATCAGCAACTAAGAGAAAAAGATAAAGAAAGAATATTTTCATAATTTTTACGGTGTAGAGTCGTTTTTGGAACGGATGCACGCATGGTTATTGTATGGGTATATTGTATGCTTAGCACTGCGCCTGTTTCCTGACCACTCGAGCCAAGCTACCACAGTGTGTCCGGAAGACCACCACCACCTTTTCTAGTGTGGGAGTGGTTTTCCAACAGGCCGAAAGATGGGAATCAGGGCCTGTATATCCCGGACCCGCTGTTCCGGTGGATAGACCCGGAACTGCGCCGAATCGAGAACTGCTCCGATGAAGAGGAGCTTCTGAGAGGGACTCAGGTGTGACTTCGGCACGTTGATGGAAAATCCCAGCAAATGCAGGAGATCCGCCGTAGTCTGGAGGTGGGAGACGACTGCCTGGGGCGAGCCCGCCTTCAACAACCAGTCGTCGAGATAGGGGAAGACTGGAACCCCTGATCTGCGCAGATGAGCTGCGACCACCGCCATCACTTTCGTGAACACCCGAGGGGCACTGGTGAGGCCGAAGGGGAGCACGGTAAACTGAAAATGCTCTTGGCCCACCGTGAACCGCAGGTAACGCCGGTGGGCCGGCAGGACGGGGATATGGAAGTATGCGTCCTGCAAGTCCAACGCTACCATCCAGTCTCCGGGGTCTAGGGCAGCTAGAACCTGAGCCAAGGTTAACATCTTGAACCTTTCCTTTCGGAGGAAGGCATTGACGTTCCGGAGGTCCAAGATGGGGCGTAGGCCCCCTTTGCCCTTCTTGGGAACCAGAAAGTAGTGGGAATAACAACCACAACCTACTTCAGAACTCGGAACGCGCTCGACGGCCCCCTTGGCCAAGAGGGCCGAAACTTCCTCGCGGAGAAGATTCAAATGATCCCCCGAGATACGGTGGTGCTGCGGTGGCATGGCTGGAGGGGTCGTCTCGAAGGGGAGGGAGTAGCCCCTTCGGACGATTTGCAGCACCCACCTGTCCGATGTAATGGACCGCCAGTGGAGCAGGTGATGGCGAACTCTGCCGCCCACTGGCGTGGAATGGGCCTGAAAGCTCGGACTAGGAAGGCTTTGAGGCGGATGCTGCCGGGGTGGATGTGGGCTGACCACGTCGTCCTCCAGATCCGCCACGGCGGAAACCACGTCCGCGCGCAGGTTGGTTCTGCGGCTGGTGGCTGGGCAGACGTGAGGAGGCGCCCCTTCCTTGGCCACGAAAGGGGCGAAAAGCGGAGGTGTGCGCCCGCGGAGCCGAGAGGCCCAAGGACTTGGCCGTAGCCCGGGAGTCCTTAAAGCGGTTCAGCGCACTGTCCGCCTTCTCACCAAACAGGCGAGTGCCATCAAAGGGCATGTCCATGAGGGTGTTCTGGACATCCCCGGAAAATGACGTGGACCGCATCCAGGCGTGGCGGCGGAGCGCCACCGTGGTGGAAATCGCCCGACCCAGCGAGTCCGTGGTGTCAAGCCCACATCGTATGGCGTGCCGCGCT
Source organism: Triturus cristatus (assembly GCF_964204655.1). NCBI lineage: Eukaryota > Metazoa > Chordata > Amphibia > Caudata > Salamandridae > Triturus > Triturus cristatus. The sequence continues at coordinate 976,754,009 of NC_140583.1, forward strand.
GCATCCCTCCCATCGGCCAAAGCCTGGGTAAGACGTGTCCGGACCTCCTCCGGACACAGGGGCAGCACGTCCTCCACCGTATCCCACAGAGAATGGGAATAACGGTCCAAGAGACAGGCGGTGTTTAAAGACCGCAGGCCCAAACTAAGGGACGAGAACAGTTTCTTGCCAAACTGCTCGAGTCTCTTGGAATCCCGGTCCGGCGGAGCGGTCGGGAAGGAGGATTGGGAGGTAGAGGCCTGGATAACCAGACTCTCGGGGGTGGGGTGTTGGGACAGGAAACTGGGGTCGCCCGGAGCAGGGCGGTGGCGCCTGGCAACGTTCCTATCCACAGGAGGAACTGTGGAGGGCTTGGACCAGGTGCCCTGCAGAACGTCAGTGAGGGCCTCATTGAACGGCAGCAGAGGCTCAGTGGAGCTTGCTGCGGTTTGAAGCACCTCAGTGAGGATGTTAGTCCTCACAGCCACGGCAGGCAGCTCGAGCCCAAGGGCTGCGGCCGCCTTGCGCAGCACCACAGAAAACGCTGCACCCTCCTCCGAAGCCACAGTCGGAGGAGAAGTGAATCCAGTGTCTGGCGAGGTATCTAGACCACTGGCCTCCCCCAGTTCATCTGCCCAGTCCTGTGAAAGCTGCGACTGAACAGCCATAGGGTCCTCAAACCCCTCCCAGTCGCCCCCGTCGTCCGATTCCTGATAAACAGGAGGAATGATCGGAGCCGGACTGTAGAGATGATAGGTCTCAAGCGGCGCCGGACGCGGCGTCGGTCGACGCCGTTGCGGCGCCGGGTCCGGAATAGGGCTAAACTGGGGTTGGACGCCGTCCGGAGTCGGCACCAAAGGCGGCGGCGTCGGCGGCACCGGAGGTGTAGGCGTCTGCGCCGGCGGCGTCGGTGGTTCATGCGCCGGTGGATGAGTGGTTAGGTCAACCGGCGTCGACGGGGGCCCAGGCATGGGCCCCGCGGGGACCTGCGGCGTCGAGACCGGAGTCGTCGACGGCGCCGGGGCCGAAGCCGCCGGCAGGCAAGGTCGCCCAGTCGAGTCCGCGGGGCCCGAAGGCGCGCCAGCGGGCGTCGACGGCGGGGCCAGGCTCCTCATGGCCGAGAGGAAGGCACTGACCTCCGCCGGCGTCGCGTTAGTCCCAGGGACCGGAGGGTATGGGGACGGGCGCGGCGCCTGCGGCTCCGCCGGAGCCGCGGGGGTGGAACCACTTGGACCCTCGGCCGAGTCGCGCGACCGGCGAGGGGAGTCCGAAGAGCGATGTCGCCTCTTGGACTTCTTAGAGCGTTTGGACTTACCCGACGACTTGGAGCCCGACGATCGATGGTGGCGTCGGCTAGGGCTCCGCGAGCGATCCTTGGACCTCCTCCTGGACCGGGATCGCGCACAACGCGGAGCAGAGTGGCGAAGCTCGAGAAGCTTGCGGGACCGCTCCCGCCGAGCCTTCGAAGTCCGGGCCTGGCAATCGGAGCACGACTCCGCGTCGTGGTCGGGGCCTAAACAGTAGAGGCATCGGCGGTGGTGGTCGGTCACCGACATCAGTCGATGGCAATCCTCGCAAGCCTTGAACCCAGGCATCCTACCGGCACCAGATGTCGACAGACAAGGATCAAAAGTGATCAAAAAAGATTTAGTCAAAAAAGACTAAAAGGGGTAGCTCTCCCGGATCTGCGCTTACTGGCGCGGAAAAAAGAAGAACTGACGTCAGCGCGCGAGGGCGGCGTCTAAGTACTCCGACGACGTCATCCCGGCGCACGACGCCGACGATGGACGCGGAGCCGCAGACGACGCCTAGCGACGCGCAAGGGGTATTGCTGACGAAAAATCTTCCGGATCCAGTCTGACGCCTGGGGATATTCTAAGGTGAGGAATCTAACTAACGTGTTTCTTTCAGATACTTACACCCGTCTCACCTTGTGTGTAGGCTACAATCGCTGCTAGGTGTACCCTTAGCGAGGATGAGCATAGTTTAGCCTTTAGTAGGTGCGTGAGGTATCTCAGCACTGTTGATTCCATTGTCAACTTGTTTTGCAGTTTTTTTGCTGCACCATTGTGTGAACCTCTTCCATTTTTACCCATAGCATTTTCGTGTCGTCGGTCTCCTTGCCTCCCAGAGCACTCGCATAGTGCTTTGAGGTAGCTTAAGGTGTGCGAACTCTATGTCTTCAGGAGCCATGCCGCTAGGCCGAGGCTCTCTGGCTCTGGGTGTAGAGGCTCTCTGGCTCTGGGTGTAGAACCTCTCGGTTCTGCATGGAGAGCAAGTCTTTTCTTTTGGTGAACTTGTGTGGTGGTCCCTGTGCCATCTCCACTATTTGTGAGTACCATGTCTGTCTTGGCCACAGTGGTGCCACTAGGATCAGTGTCATGTTGCTGGTCCTGCACTTGTTGAGTACCCTGTTTATCAGTGGTATTGGTGGAAAAGCGTAGGCAAATGCTTTTGACCAACTTATCCATAGGGCATTCCCCTGGGATTGTTTTTCTGGTTGCCTGGATGCGAAGCTTTGGCATTTTGCATTCTGGTGTGTTGCAAACAGGTCTATTGTCAGTGCACCCCACCTTCTGAATAGCCTTTGCGTTTCCTGTCCATTGAGCTCCCACTCGTGGGATGCTGAAGTCTGCCTGCTGAGCCAGTCTGCTTCCACATTGTCCTTCCCTGGTAGGTGAATGGCCAGCAGGTCTATTTTGAGTGGGACGGCCCATCTCCAAATCTCCTGAGCCAGGTTGGATAGGGGAATTGATTGTGTTCCTCCCTGCTTGTTGATGTAGAACATCGTTGTTGTATTGTCTGTTTGTATCAACACCTTCTGGTTGTACAGTTTTTTCTGGAAGGCCTTCAGGGCTAGGAATACGGTCTTCAATTCCAGGTAGTTGATGTGTCTGACCGCATCTGCTTGAGTCCACAGACCCCTCACTCTGAGCTTGTTCATATGTGCTCCCCATCCTATCTGGGATGCGTCTGTGGTGATGGTCACCGTTGGGCTTGGTGGTGTCAAGGGCTTCCCCATAGTTATGTTCTCCTTGTTCCACCATGCTATCTCTTCTTGCACTGTGTGCGTTACAACCACTAGATCCTCCCAACTTCCGCTTGCTTGTGACCATTGCTGTTGCAGCCATTCCTGGAACGGTCTCATGTGTAAGCGTACATTGGGAACTAGGTGAATGCATGACTGTTCTCACTGTCAGAGCTTGCCCCTTCTGGTAGAGGCGCGTCTCCTTCAGCAGGGCCAGTGTTCTCTTGTCGCTGGGCACAACCGTTGCCTGTATGGTGTTGATCTGAGCCCCCAGGAAGATCTTCACCTGTTCTGGTTCCATAGAGTATTTCCCCCAGTGTATTGAGAATCCCAGCTTCGTTAGTGTGCTTGTGACCCGTTGTGCGTGTTCCTCGCATCTTTCGCGTGAACTTGCCTTTATTAGCCAGTCGTCGAGATAAGGGTACACATGAATCCCTTCCCGCCGCAGGTATGCTGCCACTGCCGCCAGGCATTTTGTGAAAACCCTTGGTGCGGACTTTAGTCCGAATGCCAAGGTTGTGAATTGGCAGTGTTCTTTGTTGATGGAGAACCTTAACAGATGTTTGTGCTGCCTGTTCATTGGGATGTGCAGGTAGGCCTCTTTGAGATCCACGGTGGACATGAAGTCTCCGTCTCTCATTTGCGGGAGTACCTCTTGTAGGGACGCCATTTTGAATTTCTGCGTCCTTATGTACTTGTTTAGGAACCGTAGATCCAGGATGGGTCTTAGTGTTTCGTGCACCTTTGGTACCAGGAAGTAGTTTGAGTACACTCCCCTGTTCCTTTCTTTGAATGGTACTGGTTCTATGGCCTCCTTTTGGAGTAGCTCTTGTGCTTCCTCTACGAGTTGCACTAGCTCCTGTCCTGAGTGTTCCCTTCTCTTTGGTTTTTTGTTTGGTGGTTTCCTTTCCAGCTCTATGCAGTATCCAAACTGTATGATGTTGAGTAGCCACTTGTCTGTTGTTATGTTTTGCCATTCCTGAAGGAAAGGTCTCAGCCTGCCGCCTACCGGTGTTGCATGCTCGTTGGCGTTTGGTCTGTGTAACCCTTTTGGATCTTCTGTGCTCTACCCTCGGAGGGATCTTGTGGGTGAGCACTCCTCTCCGGGCGAAGTCACTTCGAGGCGGGCTGTTCTCCCCCTCTTCGTCTTTGCCCTCGTCCGTTCCCCCTACTGCGAAAGGACTGGCCCCGAGGCTGGTACTGCCAGTTTTGTTTCTGCTGCCCCTGCTGTCCGTGATTGTCGCCTTGATGGCCCGGCTGGAATGTCTGGTGTGATGTTCCCGGCTGTTTTCCTCCCCTTCCGTAAGGTCTCCGTGTCGGGTACCTCTACGCATCCCTCTAAATTGCAGTGCCCCCATGGATCTTGCCATTTCGTTCTCCTTTTTGAGCTGTGTGAGTTTTTCATCCACTGGCGCTCTGAACAGTGTTTCTCCGTTGAAAGGGGTGTTCGGGATGTTGTTCTGGACATTTTGCTTGAAGCCTGAGATCCTGAGCCAGGCTTGCCTTCTTTCTGTTATTCCTATTGCCATCAACCTGCTTGATGTTTCTGCTCCATCCAAGGCTGTTTTAACGCAGGAATTCGCTATATTCTTTCCTTCCACAACTATATTCGAAGCTCTTTGTTGGTATTGTTCGGGGAGGTGCTTGATTAGTTCCCCCATTTCGTCCCAATGTTGGTATTGGTGCCTGTTCAGTAGGGCATCCGAGTTCGCCATGTGCCAGTGCATCGCCGCGTTTCTCTCAAGTTTTCTCCCAGTCAGGTCCATCCTCCTGCTTTCCTTGTCTGGTGGTGGTCCAGAGGTAGCCGGGACATTAGCCCTTTTCCTGGCAGTAGATGCAATGATGGAATCCGCTGTGACGGATCCTTTGATGTATGGAGGGTCCTGGGAGGAGTGTTTATATTTTTTCTCCGTCTTGGGTATGATGGACCTACATGTAGCTGGGTCCTTGCACGCCTCCTTCCCCTGGTTCATGACACACTGTAGAATGGGGAGGAACTGGCTCCTCGTTTGGATGGGGAGCAGTGTCTCCAGTAAAAAGTCAGCATTTGGCTTTTCTTCCTCCAGCTTAACGCCAAAAGCTGCTGCTGCGCTTTTGACGACCATATTGTAAGCCCCAATGTCATCTGGTGGCGAAGGCCTCGAAGGGTAAGTCTCCACGGGCTCTTCTGGATTTTCGGCGTCAAGGTCCTGCCACTCCAGGTCCTGTGTCGTCGACGGCACCAAGCCGTAGTCCGATTGTTGGTCCTCGTATTCCTCTCCCTCATCATAAAGGTCCTCTTCCTCATCTCCGGGAGTCCTCGACATTTCCTCGGCCTCGAACTCTTCCTGTTCGACTTCAACGATGATCGACGGTGGTTTCATTGGAATTGTGAATTTTCTCATCTTTCGTCGAACTCCTTTTTCCTTTGTAGGATGCTCTCCATTTCTGCCTCGAGCCTCCTCTTCTTCTTTTCCAGTTCGGAGGCATGTTCGGCGTCGAGCGCTGGTCTTTTCGACGGAGCTGTCGTCGACGCGACCTTATCTTTCGAAGTCGAGCGCCCAAGTTCTTGGCCTTGCTTCGACTATCTTTGCTTTTCGCCGGTCTTTGGCACCTGGGAGTCCTTCTCGAAGGATCCGCCGTGCCTTTCGTCCTTGGATCCACTCGCGGCCGTCGCAATTTTCGGCGCCGGTGTTCCTTTCGAGGACTTTGACTCTGTTTTTCGAGAGTCTGACTCTGTTTTTCGGGGCCCTGTCGAGGGTTTTGTGTTCAACGTCTCTCCTACCTTGTCAGACATTTTCTTATCGGTCTCTGCGACCGTGAAGTCCTCAGGTCCCTCGGCGACGTTGTCTTCATCGTCGGTGGAGAGGCCCAGTTCGTACAGCGTCGGGGCCTGTCCCTTGCCCTCCATGTTGTAGTTGTCTCTCCTCTGTCTCTCTCTCACCCGGAGTGTCTTCGTTGTGAAGGTGGCAAAGGCGTTGCAGTCTTTGCTCTCGTGGTAGACTGGCAGGCGAAGGTTGCAGACCGGGTGTTGGTCCTTCTGCGCGTATTTATGGTGGCAGTTACAGCAGAATTTAAAGGGTGTCTTGTCCATTCCTGCGCTCAGTGTCTGAGTGCGCATTCTCTGTTGGACGTCGAAGATCTCGAGGTTCTCCTCCTCCTTCGTCGTCATCCCGGCTCGTTGATCTTCCTTCTGTAGTCTTCCTCAACTTCTTCGATGAAACTCGTGCTCTTTCTTCTTTTCTTCGCAAAAAACTCTGGAGCTTCACGTTGACGATCCAGACCCAACGGCGGAAAAAAGAAGCTGAAGATGGCGCCCCGAGGTGGGACTTCCGCAGGAAGCATGAAGACATCACGAGAAGTACACCAAATGGTGGTACGTCGATGCCCACCTGGGCTACAAAAAAAAAAAAAAAAAAAAAAAAAGACAAAAGAAAGACTACGATTCCGGACCCAACCAACAGACCGCGGAATAATGCACAGCATAGTGAATCCAGAAAGATTCACGCTGCAAAACATGTCTTGTGGTGGTTGGTGTGTACCAGTCAGGGAACCCACCAGAGGCTGGTCGTTTTTCAGGGGGCATCTCTGAGATGCCCTCTATGTGCATTTTTCATTAAATCCCACACTGGCATCAGTGTGGGTTTAATGGGCTGAGAAGTTTGATACCAAACTTCCCAGTTTTCAGTGTAGCCATTATGGTGCTGTGGAGTAATGACAAGCTCCCAGCACCATATACTCTTAATGGCAGCACTGCACTTACAATGCATAAGAATGGACTTGGACAATGTAGGGGTACAGGGCTCATGCACCTGTACCCTCACCACTGGCATAGCGCACCCAGCTAGAGGGGTGATTGATCTATACCAGGGCAGTGGGTTGTAGGCATGGCACACAGGGATGTGTGCCATGTCGACTCTTTACTTTGTTCTGCAACAAAACACGCAGCCTGCAAAAAAAAAAAAAAAAGGGTGTGTGTGTGTGCGTATATATATATATATATATATATATATATATATATATATATATATATATATATATATATATATATATATATATATATATATATATATATATATATATATGTATGTATGTATATATATATATATATATATATATATATATATATTACCTACTGGCGGTCGCCAGTAGGTAGTTATAGTTAGGACCACGTTTCCATAGGAAATCCGCAACATTCTATTTTGAATAACTTTTGCGCCGGTCGACGAATCCTCGCAAATTTTTCAAAATAGGTGGGGCGCTACGCTCCGCTCCTACCCTGAAAGTCTCGGGGGGGTTTCTTCAAGCAGGGGCTGAGATAAAAGGGGGGTCCCAAAACGCGTTTCTCCCATGCATTTTTCCATAGGACCTTTAGACACAGCTACAGCCCGAACGGCTGAACAGAATTACTTGAAATTTGGCAGAGAGGTAGTCCTCAGGTCAAGGAAGTGCCTTTTGTAGGTTTGGTGTAAATCTGTTCAGTAGATTCTGAGAAAATAGCCTTTAAATCAATATATATATCTGAGCCAGCTTACGGTGCGCTTACCGTACGCGTACGGTGACGTGCGCGAGCGCGATTCTGATTGGCTCTTAGATCTTAGTAAACATTCGAATCGGCCGAAACCAGGAAGCGGCCGCCATTTTCTCTCTCGCACTCTGAGTAGGGCAGCATAAATGAAGCCCAAAAATGGGTAAAGGGGCAGTATATTGAAATAATAATCACCCAGCAATGATATACGGGCCCCCAAACAACCCACAAGGCCAAAAAAAGATTTTTTTTTTTTTTCGAAAAATCGCCGATTACGCTTACCGTACGCGTACGGTAAAAAAATTAAAACAAAAAAAAGTATCCACACTCTCCCCACCCCATGTGCAAATGGTGCCCGAAGGGCACCATTTGTGCATGGCTTATGAAATAATTGAAATTAATAAACAAAACATTTCACAACGATGCGCATAATATGTCCCCCATGTGCGCACGGTGCGCGAAGCGCATCGTGCGTACATGGCCCATCTCGCATAATGTGGGCACCGTGCGTGCATGGCACTAACTGCGTAAAGTGGGCGCGCGGTGCGTGAAGCGCACCGCGTGCTCACTGTGCGCGCACGGTGCGCGAAGCGCATCGTGCGCGCAAGGAACGAACTGCGTTAAGTGGGCGCGCACGCCACGAATGGCGCAATGTAAGTTCGCATTTAAAAAACCGTACAAATTCACTGAAAAAACCATAGGTTTCACACATGTTATAGTTAGGAATTATCATTTAAAAAACCTTGCAAATTCACTGAAAAAACCATAGGTTTCACACATGTTATAGTAAGCTGTACATTTTACTGATAAAAAAACCAATGAAATTCCCCCGTTATAGTTACTGTAGGCAACTATAACTCACGCGACCGTAATCCTCTGCTGATGACATATGTGTCTTTATGAAAAAAAAATATTTGTAATATATGTATAGCTAAAATTTAATGGAAGAAGACATGGGCAAATAAGTGTCTAAATACAGTATTCGCATCAGCAGAGGATTACGGTCGCGTGAGTTATAGTTGCCTACAGTAACTATAACGGGGGAATTTCATTGGTTTTTTATCAGTAAAATGTACAGCTAACTATAACATGTGTGAAACCTATGGTTTTTTCATACATATACACACACACACACACACACACACAGGGCCTCTTAGGGTGGCACAATAAGTGCTGCAGCCCTTGGAAGTCTTCCCTGGTCACACTGCCCTGGGTACCTGTGGTACCATTAACCAGTGGCTGGTTAGGTTTAGGAAAGGCTGAGGGTTGCATTACAAAGGCTGCAAGGCCTTTGAAGCTCCCCTGCCACAGATGGTTCTTCCTGGCCTGGGGGAGGTGTGAACACCTTGCCCAGGAAGGGCCTTTATTCTGGGCTCAGGGAGCAAAGGCTCCCACCCTAGGGGTCCAGAAGAACAAGTTACTTACCTTCCGTAACACTTTTTCTGGTGGATACAGTATCTGCCTGTGGATTCCTCACCTTGTGAATATCCCCTGCACCAGCAACATTCGGAAACTTTTGCAGCAGTCCATGCCTTTGAGGTCGAAGACGACATCACAGAGACACGGCTCCGCTCGCGACTCCGCTGACGTCACCGGCTCCATAAGAAGACCTAGTCGGCGTGATGACGTCAGTTCCGCCCTTTTTTCCGTGCCTTCGAGGCACACGGACAGACTGACAGCAATATATACACAGTATACACAGTACATAATATACAATGCAATGCAACACACAGTGTGAAGAATAAATAGGAAGGCAAAAGAAATAACAATGCCTTTGACAGTAACAAATACATTTTGAAAGATCATCATTAGAATTTTAGGTATACAAGGGTGGACAACAGGGAGGCGGGTGGGTCAGTGAGTAATCCACAGGCAGATACTGTATCCACCAGAAAAAGCTTTACCGAAGGTAAGTAACTTGTTCTTCTGATGGATACATCTGCCAGTGGATTCCTCACCTTGTGAAAAGATTCCCACTCCCGGAGGAGGGTGTCCACCCTTCTATACCAGGAAGTCCTGAAGGATGGAACGAGCAAAATGTCCGTCCCTCCTCACCTCAGAATCCAAGCAGTAATGCTTTGCAAAAGTGTGAAGGGAGGCCCAAGTTGCCGCCCTACAAATGTCCTCCACAGGAACACCTCTAGACAAAGCAGATGTGGAAGACTTAGCTCTAGGAGTATGAGCCCTTAAACCCTCTGGAGGTTCCTTCCCGGCCAAAGAGTAGCCTATCTTGATGCACAAGACAATCCATCTGGAAAGGGTGCACTTCTGCCTTTCCTGCAGCCAATAAAGCCCATGAACAGCTGGTTGTCCACTCGAAAGTCTTTAGTCCTACCAAGGTAGAAGCTCACCGCCCTCTTAGGGTCCAAGCGGTGAAGCCGCTCCTCCTCCTTGGAAGGGTGAGGGGGAGGATAGAAGGTAGGAAGGATAATGGACTGCCCCAGATGGAAAGGAGTTACCACCTTAGGCAGAAAAGCAGCCCTGGTCCTGAGAACCATTGTTTCAGCATGAATGGTCAAGAACGGGGGGTTTTGAACTCAGAGCTTGAAGCTCACTTACCCTCCTTGCCGAGGTGATCGCAATGAGAAAAACCGTTTTGAAAGATAATAGTCTCAAGGGACACTTGTGTAAGGGCTCGAAAGGAGAACCCATCAGATAAGTTAAGACAAGATTTAAGTTCCATTGAGGCACAATAAAAGGAGTAGGAGGAAACTTGTTTGTAAGAACCTTTAGAAATCGTAAAACAATAGGCGATTTGAACAATGATGGTTGATCCGGCAAACAAAGGAATGCCGACAAGGCTGAAAGATATCCCTTTACAGTGGCTACAGCAAAACCTTGCTGAGCAAGAGAAAGGGCAAACTGAAGAATGTCAGATAAACGAGCCCTCAAAGGATCAATAGATTTCTCCCCACACCAGAACACAAATTTAGACCACCTATAGGAATAGATAGATTTGGTGGAATGACGCCTGGCAGACAAAATTACATCTACCACATCTGGCGGGAGAGAAAAAGAATTCAGGTTGCCCCGTTCAATCTCCAGGCATGAAGGTTGAAGCTCTGGAGGTTGGGGTGTAGAACCTGCCCCTCCGACTGCGAGAGGAGGTCTGCCCTGAGAGGGAGACGGAGCAGGGGGCACGAGGAGAGGTGGAGAAGATCTGAGTACCATACCCTTCTTGGCCAATCCGGGGCGACCAATATTACTTGGGCCCGGTCTTGGCGAATCTTCCTCAGAACCCGAGGAATCAAGGGTATGGGAGGAAACGCGTAAAGAAGATGAGTGCCCTAACTCAACTGAAACGCGTCCCCCAATGCTCCTGCATCGGATACTGTAGACTGCAGAAAGACGGGCAGTGAGCGTTCTCGTGAGTGGCAAACAGGTCCACCCAAGGGGTTCCCCCACATCCGGAAAACGTGACGAACCACCTCTGGATGAAGCCTCCACTCGTGGTCGGCGTAGAACTGCCGACTGAGACTGTCTGCACGAACGCTCAGAACCCCGGCCAAATGATTTGCCATCAGACAAATCTGCTGATTCTGAACCCAGGATCAGAGACGCAGAGCCTCTCTGCAGAGACAAAGCGATCCCACTTCTCCCTGCTTGTTGACATACCACATCGCGGTAGTGTCGTCCGTCAGGACTTGAACCGACTAACCGCAAAGGGAAGGGAGGAAGGCCTTGAGCGCCAAACGTATTGCCCGTAATTCCAGAAGGTTGATGTGAAGCAACCTTTCCTCTGGAGACCAAAGACCCTTGATCTCCAGAAGCCCCAGACGCGCACCGCACCCGAAAGTGGAAGCGTCCGTTATCACTGTGGCCACCGATGGAGGTAGATGGAAGGGCTTTCCTTGAGACAGATTGCCCTCCACGCTCCACCAAGACAGATCCGCCGCAGCTTCTCTGGAGATCCTCACAGACTCCCTGAGATCTCCTTTGTGCGGATACCACTGCCTGCGGAGGCACCACTGGAGCGCCCTCATGTGCCAGCGTGCATAGTTGACCAACAGAATGCAGGAAGCAAACAGTCCGAGCAGGCGAAGGACTTTCAGGACTGGAACTACCGCTCCATTGTAAAACAAGGAAATCATTTCCTGTTATGTCGAGAATCCTTTGTGGAGGTGGGAATGCCCGACACACAGTGGTGTCCAGTACCACCCCTATAGACAGGTTGCGCTGAGAGGGCACCAGGTGAGATTTGAGCACGTTTATCGAAAAACCCAATTTGTACAACAGCTGAGTTGTAACCTGCAGATGATGAAGCACCTTCTCTCGCGACTCCGTTTTGATCAGCCAGTCGTCCAGATAGGGGAAAACTGAAATCCCCGACCTTCTGAGATGGGCTGCCACCACTGCCATTACCTTCGTGAAGACTCGAGGTGCAGTAGTAAGACCAAACGGAAGGACCGCAAACTGATAATGTTGCGACCCTACCGTAAACCGGAGATACTTCCTGTGCGACTTCAGGATGGGGATGTGGAAATACGCATCCTGCAAATCGATCCACACCATCCAGTCCTCCTGATGCAGCGCTTGAAGAACCTGCGCAAGGGTGAGCATCTTGAACTACTCTTACTTCAGAAAATGATTCAAGATCCTGAGGTCCAATATTGGACGCAATCTGCCGTCCTTTTTCGGAATCAGGAAATACCGGGAGTAGCATCCCTGACCCCTTTCCCGCTCTGGAACCATCTCTATCGCACCTTTTTTTTAGTAATGTCAGGACTGCCTCCTGCAGGAGAAGAAGGTGGTCCTCGGAGCAAGCACCTTGGCAAGGAGGGTAGAATGGAGGGAATTCCCGAAAGGGAAGGGCGTACCCATTTTCTACAAGATCTAGAACCCAAAGATCTGTAGTAACCGATTCCCAATCTTGTAGAAAATGGGTAAGCCGGCCCCCCACAGGACCAGCCAGAATGGTGGATCTAGGGCTGCTTTGCAGTGGTGGGAGGGGCTGAGGAGGAGGAAGAGGAGGAGGAGGAGGAGGAGGAGGAGGAGGAGGAGGAGGAGAGCTGTCGACCTAGAGTGCGACCTCTGACTCTGCCTCTGTAGCTCTTATACAGAGTGTTCTGTTGCTGTTGTTGCTGCTGCTGCTGCTGGGGCTGTCTGTATGACTGATAGGATGACCTTCCAAAGCCCCTGTATCTCCTGAACTAACCCCTAGGCTGAGTTTAAAGGCCCAAAGATTTAGCCATGGCCTTACTCTCCTTAAATCTTTTAAGCACAGCATCCGCTTTTTTGCCAAAAAGTCCAGAGCCATCAAAAGGCAAGTCCAGGAGCGTTGCCTGCACATCAGGGGAGAACTTGAAGACTTAAGCCACACACTCCTCCTCGTGGCAACAGAAGAACCCATGATCCTTGCGACCGAATCAGCTGTATCCAAGCCGCTTTAGATTACCTGACGTGCAGCCGCTTGGGTATCCGACAGAACCTCATTAAAGTTCATTCTATCCCCTTCTGACAGTGTTGGGGCCAATTGCTTTGCTGAATCCATAAGAGCATAGATATACCGGCCCAAAAGACAGGTGGCATTCGTCGAATTTAAGGCCATACTGGCAGAAGAGAAGACCTTCATAGCCGACTGGTCTAATTTCTTCGCAAAAGCACCTGTAGATTTTCTGGAACAGGCAGCCTGAACCACCAGACTCTCCGGAGAAGGATGAGATGTTAAAAAGTCTGGGTCCCCTGGAGCTGCCCTATACCTCCTAGCAATAACCTTAGAAACTGCAGGAGCAGAGAACGGCTTACGCCATACTTCCATTACCGGTTCTATAATGGCATCATTAAAAGGGAGCAAAGGCTCCGATGCAGGGGAAGGAGAGTGTAGAACCTCTCTCAGGATGTTGGGCTTAAACTCTGCAGATGGCAACTGCAGATCTAGAAGTTCAGCCGCCTTCTTAATAACAGCGTGGTATGGAGCCACATCATTTGAAGGAGCATCAGCAGGAGGAGTAATCTCCCATTCAGGCGACAAATCCAGGCCACTAGCCTCCTTTAATTCATCAAACACATCGTCCGACTCCATCAGCTCACCTTCTTCTACTTCCTCCATCAGGTACCTCTGTTCCTCCAGTACCCTTTGGACCTCCCTCCTAGATCTGATCCTCACAGCATGAGTCGGCGGCACCGTGACCGAATCCGACGGCGTCGAGCGTGGATCCAAAGTAACAGCCGGCGTCGAACGAGGTCGAGTTGGCGCTGGTGAAGAAGGAAGCGGCGTCTATGTCCTCGGCGCCGGTAGATGCCAAGACGGCATCACCGGAAAAAAGTGGCATGAAGGGAGCCTGAGGAAAAGCTTGGGGAACTCCCAAACTGAAGGCCATAGGACCCGAAGGTGCACCAGAGGGGTACAAGGCTCTGGAGAAGACCCCATACATAGTATTAAGATAATGCGTTGGATCTTGACCTGGGCCTGGAAACGATGGGTATGGCTCAGGCATCACCGGACTCGGGCCGACTGGCGCCGACGGTGGAATCTGTGGAGCCGAAGGCTCACCTGGAGCTGGAAGCTCCTCAATCGGAAAAGGAGAGGAAGCCGGAGCCAGAGATGGAGCCGGCGTCGGAGATGGAGCTGGTGCCGGAGTCGGAGAATGCTCCAGTGAAGCCACAGGTGACAACAGGCCAACAGGAGAATCAGGAACAGGCGAAGCAGATACAAAGTCCTTACAGCTTCGGGAGGGCGAGGTCGATCTCGGAGCCGTATCCCTATCCGAGCGATGTGGAGATCCATGCCGCTTCTTTTTCTTGTGCTTCTTGGACTTAGAAGCATGTCCCGAAGTCGACTTCGACCTCAATCTTCTCCTGCCTCTTTTCTCCTTTTTCATCCTGGCAACGAATAATTTGGCTTCCCTCTCCTTCAGAGCCTTTGAGCTCATCTTACGACAGGAAGAACATCCATCTACATCGTGGTCCGATGACACTATACGCAGTCTTCATGCGGATCCATTATGGACATGTGCTTACCGCACACTCAGCAAGGCCTAAAACCAGACTTCTTTGTCGTCATTTTCAGCTGAAGACAAGAAGAGAGAGAGATATACCAGAAAACAAAGTATCAAATACAGCTACAGAGTCCCGAAAACTGATAGCGTCGACGGCACGGAAAAAAGGGAACTGACGTCATCACGCCGACGAGGTCTTATGGAGCCGGTGACGTCAGCGGAGTCGCGAGCGGAGTCGTGACTCTGACGTCGTCTTCGACCTCATCGGCGTGGACTGCTACAAATGTTTGCGAATGTTGCTGGCGCAGGGGATGTTCACAAGGTGAGGAATCCACTGGCAGATGTATCCATCAGAAACATGTCTCGTGGTGGCAGGCTGGTGTGTATCAGTCCGGGAACCCACCTCAGTGCATTTTTCATTAAATCCCACACTGGCATCAGTGTGGGTTTAATGTGCTGAGACGTTTGATACCAAACTTCTCAGTTTTCAGTGTTGCCATTATGGTACTGTTGAGTTCGTAATGACAAACTCCCAGCACTATGTACTCTTAATGGCAGCACTGCACTTACAATGTCTAGGAATTGGTCTAGACACCGTAGGGGTACAGGGCTCATGCATCTGTTCCCTCACCACTGGTATAGTGCACCCAGCTAGAGGGTGACTGATCCATGCCAGGGCAGTGGGTTGTAGGCATGGCACACAGGGATGTGTGCCATGTCGACTCTTCACTTTGTTCTGCACCAAAACACGCAGCCTGCAAAGGCAGTGTGTGTGTAAAGGTACAGTGCCACTAAGGGTTGCACAATAAATGCTGCAGCCTTTAGAGGTCTTCCCTGGTCACAGTGCCCTGGGTACCTGTGGTACTATTTACCAGGGGCTGACCTGTGGCCAGAGATGCCAATTGGGTTAGTTTTGGGGACAGAACAGAGGCCCTCGGAACCTGATTGGCAGGGGACCCAGGGCACATCAAGTCAAAGTGCATCAGTAGTCTGGCAAAAAGTGAGGGGGCTACTGCAACAGAAACCCAGCTTCTCACCATTTACAAGGGGCTGACCTGTGGCCAGAGAGTGCAAATTGGGTTTTGTTTTCAATGCCGTTTTAGGGGAAGACCATAGTGTGAGAAAGTGCCCTCTTTCTTGCATGGTATGCCCCCACTTTTTGCTACATTGCTGAATGTACTTTGACTGAGTGTACCCTGGGCTCCTGCCAATCAGGTGCCCAGGGCCTATGTTCCTTCCTTAAAACACACAAACTCCCAATTGGCAAACCCTGGCCACATGTCAGCCCCTGGTAAATGGTACCCTAGGTACCCAGGGCCTTGTGACCAGGAAAGACCCCTAAGGGCTGCAGCACTCATTGTGCCACCCTTAGGGGCCCTGTACCCTTACACACACACACTGCCTTTGCAGGCTGAGTGTCTGGGTGCAGGACAAAATGAAGAGTCGACATGGGCCACATCTGTGTGCCATGCCCAACACCTACACTGCCAAGGCATATGTCAGTCACCCCTCTGGCTGGGTGCCTTATGCCCATGGTGTCGGCGCAGGAGCCCTGTGCCCCTACAGTACCCAGGTCCATTCCCGGGCACTGTAAGTGCAGTGCTGCCATTTAAGAGTACATGGTGCTGAGAGCTCGTCAAACACGAGCTCCACAGCACCATAATGGCAACACTAAAGACTGGGAAGTTTGGTATCAAACTTCTCAGCACATTAAACCCACACTGATGCCAGTGTGGGATTTAATGTACCAAGCACACCAGAGGGCATCTTAGAGATGCCCCCTTACAACTAACCTACAATCCATGTCTGCTCTGAGGCTGCCCAGGCTGCCACACAGCAGACACGTTGCTGGACCCCTGGGTGGGAGAGCCCCTGCTCTCCCGGGCCTGCAACAATGCACATCCTGGGTGAGGTGATAGATCTCCTCCCCCAGGATGAGCAAAGAGAAGCTTCAAAGGCCTGCCGCCTCTAGGAGTTTCCCCAGGCCACTGCAACCCCCCCACTCTGGCGGGAAGCTTGGCCGGAAACCCCATACAAGGACAGGGGATGTGCCAGCCTGCCCACCCCACCCCTCAGGTGGGGAGGCGAGGTGAAGCACATCTCCGGGCTCTCGCCATCTTGAAGATGGAAGGCCCTACCCTATCAGGATTAGGCTACTGCCCCCCTCCCACAGGAGAGAGGCAGGATAGGGGGTGTACCCACCCCAGGACAAGGACCCATTGGTCCCTGGCCTTCACCTACCTGTAACGCCCCTAAATCTAGTATTTAGGGGCACCCTGAACCTTCCTTCCCCAGATTCCAGATTCCGAAACTACAAGAAAAGCGAGAAGAAAAGAAGATCTGCCCTGCAGCTGCAAAGGAGAGGGAGACACCAACTGCTTTGGCCCCAGCCCTACCGGCCTGTCGACCTCGGACTTGCTCCTGCTCCAAACCCGGCATCTCTTGTGGCCAGCAACCTCAGAAACCCCGGAGGACCTGGCTACCTTTGAACTCTGATCCCCTGGGACTCCCATAAGTAGAGGCTCTACTCAGAACCTATCTTTCACCCCTGGCAGCAGCCCGGAACCGCGATCCCAGCCCACTCTGCACCCGCCAAGCCTGGCCGGTGCCGGAGTGAACTAAACCCACGAGGACGACTCCACGGCGACTGTGACCCCGAGTCCGGCACCCAAGGACCCTCCTCGACTATCCTGAAGAAGCCTGCAGCCTCAGAACAGAGTGCCACCCCAACCGCGATCAACAAAGGGTAAGATTTCCGACATCAAAAGGCACCCCTGCACCCCACGGCCCTCTGTGTCCAATCCCGGGGTACCTACCTATCCTCCAACTACCCAACTTAACCCTCGAAGTGGTGGTGGCACCTGAAGAGTCCTCGTACCCGAGCCTGCAGTCTTTTTCCAAACCGGAGATTTCCCAAAGAAATCAAGTGAGCGCCCGACGGCTCAAAAGCACCCTGCACCCAGCCGCCCGAGTGGCCCTGGCAGTGAAAACTCTACTCTAACCTACTTCCCCACTTGCCCTGAGTAAGTGACCAGGAGCCCAGCTCCCACAGCCGCGTGGCTTGCCCGACAGCAGCCACCAACCCAGGCCCCCCTATCCCTCATAGGATAACATTGGGCCTAACTCTCTCTGCACCCGGCCGCCCTAGAGCCGCTGAGGGTGAAACAACTATACCTACCTGACCCTGGGAGACCCCTGAGTCTGTGCCCAGAACCTCAACATCGCCAGTCGAGTACTTACCCTGAAACCGCAAACTCTATTTTCCTCATAGGGTAACATTGGCTGGCTTTTTCCTGAAATTTCTTCCAAGTGTGGACTTTTCAAATCTTCAAATAATCACCAAAAATCAGCCGAGTGACAAAAACGAATTTACTCACCTGCTCTTAAGTGAGCTCTCAGTGCTGGATCTTGGTGCCCAGCACTGACTCTGAAAAGTACCCACAACTATACTTACCTTTAACTCATTTTTCTTCCATAGGAACCCATTGACTGTTTTTCTGTGAAATTTCTTCTAAGTGTTGATTTCTGCAATTTCTAAATATTCGTCAAAAATCGTATAAAATCTGAAAACGTAATTACTTACCTGTTTTGGATAAAAGGTCCCAGTACTGAGTCTAGGCACCCAGTACTGGATTACAAAAGTAACGATAACCTACTGTACCTGTAACCTACATTTTCTTCCACAGGGAATCATTGATTGTTTGCTCTGAAATATTTTCTAAGTGCTAACTTTTGAAATAGCTAAATATTAGTTAAAAATCATTACAGTACCAAAGTCGACTTTCAACAGCTGATTCTGAGAACTGACCCAGGACTGGATCTAGGATCCAGGTCTGGAATTACAAAAGTAATCTAAAAAGTAATCTGTTGCATATAACTTGAATTTATCATTGAGCTCAATGTATTGTGTTTAGAAATAGAGTTGCCTACTGCAACTACTTGCAACTGTTTACTAAAAAGTCTATTGCATATACAAAAGTATTTTTATGAAACATCTCCTGTCGAGAAAGTATATTTTAATTCCAAGTGTTGGTTCTAAAATAAAACAAGCATATATTTTTTATATACAAACCATTGGCCTAGAGTTCAGTTATTGAGTGTGTGGAACTATTTGCTGACTGAGTGTGTACAACAAATGCTTTACACTGTCCTCTGATACTGCCTTACTGCTCGACCAGGCTACCATTTTGGAGAGTAAGGTTATATCCAACTTTAACCTCTGTTAAACCCTTGGGGTCTGTGGACTCTGTACACCCTGTACCTGTTAAGGAACAGTATATACAGAGCCACTTTCTCACACATAGGCCCTGGGTACCTGTTTGGCATTGTCTAAGTAGAAGAACATGGAAAGTCCATCTGCATTGGCAGTCCCAGGTCTGTGTTTCACTATAAAGTCCATTCCCTGTAGGGAGATGGACCACCTCAAAAGTTTATGATTTTCACCTTTCATCTGAATTAGCCATTTGAGAGGTCTGTGGTCAGTTTGAACCAGGAAGTGAGTACCAAACAAGTATGGTCTCAGCTTCTTCACAGACCAAACCACAGCAAAGGCCTCCCTCTCAATGGCACTCCAACGCTGCTCCCTGGGGAGTAACCTCCTGCTTATAAAAGCAACAGGTTGGTCTTGGCCTTCATCATTGGTATGGCATAGAACCACTCCTATCCCTAGCTCAGTCATCAGTCTGCACTATGAACTGCTTGGAATAGTCTGGAGCTTTGAGAATTGGTGCTGAGCACATTGCCTCTTTCAGGGTGTCAAAAGCCTTTTGACAGCTAACTGTCCAGTTTACCTGTTTGGGCATCTTCTTGGAGGTACGTTCTGTAAGGGGAGTTACAATGGACACATCCCTTCGCAAACCTCCTGTAGTACCCAGTCAAGCCAAGGAATGCCTTGACTTTGGTCTGGGTTGTTTGAGGTGCCCAGTCCAGGATGGCATGGATCTTGGTCTGAAAGGGTTGCACTTGGCCTCTACAAACAAGGTGGCCCAAGTGTACCACTGTTCCCTGCCCTATCTGGAATTTGGATGCCTTGATAGTTAGGCCTGCAGTTTGCAGGGCTTTTAAAACCTTCCCCAGGTGGATCAGATGATCCTGACAGGTGGGAATAAAGACAGCAATTTCATCTAGATATGCGGCACTAAAGGCTTCCAATCCAGCAAGGACTTGATTCACCAACCTTTGGAAGGTGGCAGGGGCATTCTTTTAAACCAAAAGGCATAACAGTAAACTGATAATGCCCATCAGGTGTGGAGAATGCTTTCTTTTCTGTTGATAATGGTGCCATGCCAATCTGCCAGTACCCTGCAGGTAAGTCAAAGGTACTTAGAATTTTGGCTGTCCCTAACTGTATCTTGCGGACTTCAGCTCCGATGCTCTCCTTAACTTGATCAGACAGATGATAGATTTTGTTTTTGACAGGTACACTGTCCCCGGTGTCCACATCATGGGTACACCAGTTTGTCTGACCAGGGGTTAAGGAATAGAGCTTAGCATACTGTTGCAAGACTTGCTTGCAGTCAGCCTGCTATTGGGCAGTGAGGGTGTCTGAAAAGACAACTCCATCCACTGACATCTTTGGGGCTCTATGAGAGGAGGTCAAGGAGAGGTTCACTCTCTGTCTCCTGATCCTCATCAGTCACAATCAGCATGGTGATAGCCCTGTCATGGGAAAGCTTAAGGCGGTTCACATGGATCACCCTTTTGGGTGTCATGCTTGTGCTCAGGTCAACTAAGTAGGTGACCTCAGTTTTCTAAGATGGGGTAAGGGCCACTCCATTTGTCCTGGAGAGTCCTTGGTGCCCATGGCTCCAAATACCACACCTTTTGCCCCAGTTGAAATTCTACCAGTGCAGCTTTTTGGTCATACTAGTGCTCCTTCAGCTCCTGGTTGGCCTCAAGATTTTTGGAATCTTTTTCCATGTAGTCTGCCATTCTGGACCTTAGGCCTAGTACATAGTCCAAAAAGTCTTGCTTGGGTTCTTGGAGAGGCTTCTCCCAACCCTCTTTTACAAGACATAGTGGTCCCCTAACAGGATGGTCAAACAGAAAATTACAGGGGGAAAACCCTACTCCCTTCTGAGGCACCTCTCTGTAGGCGAAAAGCAAGCATGCTAAGAGGATATCCTATCTCCTTTTGAGTTTTTCAAGTATCCCCATAATCATGCCTTTGAAAGTCTTGTTAAACCCTTTAACAAGACCATTGGTTTGTCGGTGATAGGGTAAAGTACATTTGTACTGCACTCCACACTTTCCACATGCTTTAGGTAAGCAGACATGAAGTTTGACCCTCTGTCTGAAACCACCTCCTTAGGAAACCCTACCCTGGTGAAGACACAAATGAGGGCCTTGGTGTGAGAAAGTGGCTCTGTATATACTGTTCCCAAATAGGTACAGGGTGTACAGAGTCCACAGTCCCCAGAGGTTTGGCAGAGGCTAAAGTTGGATATAGCCTTACTCTCTAAAGTGGTAGCTTGGTCGAGCAGTAAGGCAGTATCAGAGGACAGTGTAAAGCATTTGTTGTACACACTCAGCCAGCAAATGGTCTCACACTATAACTGAACTCTAGGCCAATGGTTTATATTTAAAGAATGTGAGGTAGGGGGGCCTTGGTTGGTGGCTGCTGACTAGCAGGCCACGCGGCTGTGGGAGCTGGGCTCCTGGTCACTTACTCAGGGCAAGTGGGGAAGTAGATAGGTGTAAAGGTTGTACTGCCAGGGCAACTCGGGCAGCTGGGTGCAGGGTGCTTTTGAGCCTTCGGGCGCTCAATTGATTTTAATGGGAAATCTCCGGTTTAGAAAAAGACTGCAAGCTCGGGGACGAAGATTCTTCAGGTGCTACCACCACTTCGAGAGGTAAATTGGGTAGTTGGAGGGGGGAACAACCTTTACAACGCGGTTAGTACAACGCGTGCCGTTACATCGCATTCGTTACAACGAACGCGATGTGTGAGAAAGTGGGTTTCTGTTGCAGTAACCCCCCCTTTTTTTCGCCTAATAGCTGATGCACTTTTCCTTGTTGTGCCCTGGGCTCCTGCCAATCAGGTGCCCAGGGCCTATGTTCCTTCCTTAAAACACACAAACTCCCAATTGGCAAACCCTGGCCACATGTCAGCCCCTGGTAAATGGTACCCTAGGTACCCAGGGCCTTGTGACCAGGGAAGGCCTCTAAGGGCTGCAGCACTCATTGTGCCACCCTTAGAGGCCCTGTACCCTTACACACACACTGCCTTTGCAGGCTGAGTGTCTGGGTGCAGGACAAAACAAAGAGTCGACATGGCACACATCTCTGTGTGCCATGCCCATTACCTATACTGCCAAGGCATATGTCAGCCACCCCTCTGGCTGGGTGCCTTATGCCTATGGTGTGGGCACAGGAGCAGGAGCCCTGTGCCCCTACAGTACCCAGGTCCATTCCTGGGCACTGTAAGTACAGTGCTGCCTTTTACAAGTACATGGTGCTGAGAGCTCGTCAAACACGAACTCCACAGCACCATAATGGCAACACTGAAGACTGGGAAGTTTGGTATCAAACTTCTCAGCACATTAAACCCACACTGATGCCAGTGTGGGATTTAATGTACTAAGCACCCCAGAGGGCATCTTAGAGATGCCCCCTTACAGCTAACCTACAATCCACGTCTGCTCTGAGGCTGCCCAGGCTGCCACACAGCAGACACGTTGCTGGACCCCTGGGTGGGAGAGCCCCTGCTCTCCCGGGCCTGCAACAATGCACATCCTGGGTAAGGTGAGAAATCTCCTCCCCCAGGAGGAGCAAAGGGAAGCTTCAAAGGCATGCCGCCAGTTGGAGTTTCCCCAGGCCACTGCAACCCCCCACTCTGGCAGGAAGCTTGGCCGGAAACCCCATACAAGGACAGGGGATGTGCCAGCCTGCCCACCCCACCCCTCAGGTGGGGGAGGCGAGGTGAAGCACATCTCCGGGCTCTCGCCATCTTGAAGATGGGAGGCCCTACCCTATCAGGATTAGGCTACTGCCCTCCTCCCACAGGAGAGAGGCAGGATAGGGGGTGTACCCACCCCAGGACAAGGACCCATTGGTCCCTGGCCTTCACCTACCTGTAACGCCCCTAAATCTAGTATTTAGGGGCCCCCTGAACCTTCCTTCCCCAGATCCCAGATTCGAAACTACAAGAAGAGCAAGAAGAACAAAGACCTGCCCTGCAGCTGCTAAAAAGAGGAAGACACCAACTGCTTTGGCCCCAGCCCTACCGGCCTGTCGACCCTCGAACCTGCTCCTGCTCCAGCGCGGCATCTCTTGTGGCCAGCAACCTCAAAAACCCCAGAGGACCTGGCTACCTTTGAACTCTAAAGCCCCTGGGACTCCCATGAGTAGAGGCTCTACTCAGAAACCTATCTCTAACCCCTGGCAGCAGCCCGGAACCGCGAACCCAGCACACTCTGCACCAGCCAAGCCTGGCCAGTGCCGGAGTGAACAAAGACCCTGAGGACGACCCCACGGCGACTGTGACCCCGAGTCCGGCACCCAAGGACCCCCCTCGACATTCCGGAAGAAGTCTGCAGCCTCAGAACAGAGTGCCACCCCAACCGCGATCAACAAGAGGGTAAGATTCCCGACATCAAAAGGCACCCCTGCACCCGGCGCCCTGCGGCCCCCTGTGCCCAATCCCGGGGTACCCACCTAACCTACAACTACCCAACTTACCTCTCGAAGTGGTGGTGGCATCTGAAGCATCCTCATCCCCGAGCTTGCAGCCTTTTTCCAAACCGGAATATTCCCATTGACTTCCATTGAGCGCCCGAAGGCTCAAAAGCACCCTGCACCCAGCCGCCCGAGTGGCCCTGGCAGTGCACTCTCTACACTAACCTACGTCCCCACTTGCCCTGAGTAAGTGACCAGGAGCCCAGCTCCCACAGCCGCGTGGCTTGCCAGACAGCAGCCACCAACCAAGGCCCCCCTATCCCTCATAGGATAACATTGGGCCTAACTCTCTCTGCACCCGGCCGTCCTGAAACCGCTGAGGGTGAACCAACTGTACCTACCTGACACTGGGGGACCCCTGAGTCCATGCCCGGAATTTCAACTCTACCAGTCGAGTACTTACCCTTAAACCGCTAACTTCGTTTTCCTCATAGGGTAACATTGACTGACTTTTTCTTCAAAAATCTTCTAAGTGTGAACTTTTCAAAACTGCAAAAATTCACCAAAAATCAGCCAAGTGACAAAAACGAATTTACTCACCTGCTCCTAGGTGAGCTCCCAGTGCTGGATCTTGGTGCCCAGCCCTGACTCTGAAAAGTGTTCACAACTATACTTACCTCTAACTCATTTTTCTCCCATAGGAAACCATTGTCTGCTTTTCTGTGAAATTTCTTCTAAGTGTCTACTTTTGCAAATTTGAAATATTCTTTTAAAATCGTACCATTTCTGCAAACGAAATTACTTACCTGCTTTTGATAAGGACCCCAGTCCTGGGTCTAGGCACCCAGTCCTGGATTACTAAAGTAACGATAAAGTACTCTACCTGCAATTTGAATTTCTTGCCATAGAGATCCATTGAATGTTTTCTGTGAAATATTTTCTAAGTGCTAACTTTTGAAATAGCCAAATATTATTTAAAAATCATTACAGTTATTAAGTCGACTTTCATCACTTGATTCTGAATACTGACCCCAGGCTGGTTCTAGGAGCCAGACCTGGAATTCCAAAAGTAATCTGAAAAGTAATTTATTACAAATAACCTGAATTTACCATTGAGCTCAATGCATTGTTATGTTTAGGAAATAGGATTGTTTATTGCAACCAACTGTGACTGTTTACACAAATTTATTGCCTAAGACAAAAGTATTTATATTCAACCTCTCATTCTGAGAAAGTATATTTTTACTCCCTTTGTGGTTCTAAAAATAAAACAAGCATATATTTTATATATATAAATCATTGGCCTAGAGTTCAGTTATTGAGTGTGTGAAACCATTTGCTGACTGAGTGTGTACAATAAATGCTTTACACTGTCCTCTGGTACTGCCTTACTGCTCGACCAAGCTACCACTTTTGAGAGTAAGGTCATACCTAACTTTGACCTCTATCAGCCTCTGGGGGACTGTGGACTCTGTACACCCTGTACCTATTAGGGAACAGTATATACAGAGCCACTTTCTCACACGATGTAACCACGCTGTGCCATTACAACGCAAGTCTTTACATCGACTTGCGCTAGATGGCGTGCTAACATTACAAATAGTGTAGTTTACTATCCCAACACCTTCCCTACTGTTAAGTGGACTGGAGTTGGAATAGTAAATTACACTTTTCTAATGTTAGCACGCCATCTAGTGCAAGTCGAGGTAAAGACTTGCGTTGTAATGGCATAGCGTGGTTACATCCGTTCGTTGTAACGAATGCGATGTAACGGCACGCGTTGTAAACACTCGCGTTGTAACATCATACATCCAGTTGGAGGATAGGTAGGTACCCCGGGATTGGGCCAAGAGGGCCGCGGGGCACCGGGTGCAGGGGTGCCTTTTGGTGTCAGGAAATCTTACCCTCTGTTGATCGCGGCTGGGGCGGCACCTTGTTCTGAGGCTGCAGGCTTCTTCAGGAGTGTCGAGGGAGGTCCTTGGGTGCCGGACTCGGGGTCACAGTCGCCGTGGGGTTATGCTCGTGGTCTTTGTTCACTTCGGCACAGGCCAGGCTTGGCTGGTGCAGAGTGCGCTGGGTTCGCGGTTCCGGCTGCTGCCAGGGATTAGAAGTAGACTTTGAGTAGAGCCTCTGCTCATGGGAGTCCCAGGGGGCTTAGAGTCAAAAGGTAGCCAGGTCCTCCTAGGGTACCATTTACTAGGGGCTGACATGTGGCAAGAGTGAGAAAGTGCCATCTTTCTTGCATGAATGCCCCACTTTTTGCTGAATTGCTGAATGTACTTTGACTGAGTGTATCCTGGACTCCTGCCAATCAGGTGCCCAGGGCCTATGTTCCTTCCCTAAAGAAAAACCTCAAAACCAAATTGGCAAACCCTGGCCACATGTCTGCTCCTGGTAAGTGGTACACTAGGTACCCAGGGCCTTGTGACCAGGGAAGGCCTCTAAGGGCTGCAGCACTCATTGTGCCACCCTTAGAGGCCCTGTACCCTAACACACACACACACACACACACACACACACACACGCTGCCCTGGCAGGCTGAGTGTCTGGGTACAAGACAAAACAGAGTCGACATGGCACACATCCCTGTGTGCCATGCCCACCACCTATACTGCCATGGCATACATCAGCCACCCCTCTAGCTGGGTGCCCTATGCCAGTGGTGTGGGCACAGAGGCAGGAGCCCTGTGCCCCTACAGTACCCAGGTCCATTCCTGGGCCCTGTAAGTGCAGTGCTGGCATTTAAGAGTACATGGTGCTGGGAGCATGTCAAACATGACCTCCACAGCACCATAATGGCAGCACTGAAGACTGAGAAGTTTGGTATCAAACTGCTCAGCACATTAAATCCACACTGATGCCAGTGTGGGATTTAATGTACCAAGCACCACAGAGGACATCTTAGAGAGGCCCCCTGAAACCTAACCTACAATCCACATCTGGTCTGAGGCTGCCTAGGCTGCCACACAGCAGATATTTTGCTGGACCCCTGGGTAGGAGAGCCCCTGCTCTCCTGGGTCTGCAACAATGCACATCCTGGGCGAGGTGCTAAATCTCCTCCCCCAGGATGGGCAGGGGGAAGCTTCAAAGGCATGCCGCCTCTGTGAGCTTCACCAGGCCACTGCAACCCCCCACTCTGGCGGGAAGCTTGGCTGGAAACCCCAAATAAGGACAGGGGATGTGCCAGCCTGCCAACCCCAGCCCTCAGGTGGGGGAGGCGAGGTGAAGCACATCCCCGGGCTCTCGCCATCTTGAAGATGGGGAGCCCTGCCCTATCAGGACTAGGCTACTGCCCCCCTCCCACAGGAGAGAGGCAGGATAGGGGGTGTACCCACCCCAGGACAGGGACCCATTCGTCCCTGCCCTTCACCTACCTTTAACGCCCCTAAATCTAGTATATAGGGGCACCCTGAACCTTCCTTCCCCAGATTCCAGATTCCAAAATCCAAAGAAGAGCTAGAAGAAAGAAGACGTGCCCTGCAGCTGCTAAGAGGAAGACACAAACTGCTTTGGCCCCAGCCCTACAGGCCCGTCGACCCTCGAACCTGCTCCTGCACCAACCCAGCATCTCTTGTGGCCAGCAACCTCACAAACCCCGGAGGACCTGGCTACCTTTTGACTCTAAGCCCCTGGGACTCCCATGAGTAGAGGCTCTACTCAAAATCGACTTCTAATCCCTGGCAGCAGCCCGGAACCGCGAACCCAGCACACTCTGCACCAGCCAAGCCTGGCCTGTGCCAGAGTGAACAAAGACCACGAGGACGACCCCACGGCGACTGTGACCCAGAGTCCGGCACCCAAGGACCTCCATCGACACTCCTGAAGAAGCCTGCAGGCTCAGAACAAGGTGCCCCCACTCCCCCCAACCGTGATCAACAGAGGGTAAGATTTCCCGACACCAAAAGGCACCCCTGCACCCGGCACCCCGCGGCCCCCTGTGCCCAATCCCGGGGTACCTACCTATCCTCAAACTACCCAACTTACCTCTCGAAGTGGTGGTGGCACCTGAAGAATCCTCGTCCCCGAGCTTGCATTCTTTTTCTAAACCGGAGATTTCCCATTGAAATCAATTGAGCGCCCGAAGGCTCAAAAGCACCCTGCACCCAGCCGCCCGAGTGGCCCTGGCAGTGCAACCTCTACACCTATCTGCTTCCCCACTTGCCCTGAGTAAGTGACCAGGAGCCCAGCTCCCACAGCCGCGTGGCCTGCTAGTCAGCAGCCACCAACCAAGGCTCCCCTACCTCTCATAGGATAACATTGGGCCTAACTCTCTCTGCACAAGGCCGCCCTTGTGCCGCTGAGGGTGAACCAACTGTACCTACCTGACCCTGGGAGACCCCTGAGTCTATGCCCAGAACCTTAACTCTGCCAGTCGAGTACTTACCTTTAAACCGATAACTGAATTTTCTCCATAGGGTAACATTGACTGGCTTTTCCTGAAATTTCTTCCAAGTGTGGACTTTTCAAAACTTAAAATATTCACCAAAAATCAGCTGAGTAACGAAAACGAAAATACTCACCTGCTCTTAGGTGAGCTCCCAGTGCTGGATCATGGTGCCCAGCACGGACTCTGAAAAATACTTACAACTGTACTTACCAGTAAACCAATTTTCTTCCACAGGAAATCATTGACTGTTTCGATGTGAATTTTCTTCACAGTGTCAATTTCTGCAATCTTTAAATATTCTTTAAAAATCGTATAATATCTGAAAACGTAATTACTTACCTGTTTTGGATAAAGGTCCCAGTACTGAGTCTAGGCACCCAGTACTGGATTACAAAAGTAACGAGAACATACTATACCTGCAACTTGAATTTTCTGCCATAGGGAATCACTGAGTGTTTTCTATGAAATATTTTCTAAGTGTCAACTTTTAAAATAGCAAAATATTGTCTAAAAATCACAGTAATTAAGTCGACTTTTATGACTTGATTCCAAGTACTGACCCAGGACTGATTCTAGGATCCAGTCCTGGAATTCCAAAAGTAATCCTAAAAGTAATCTGTGGTAAATAACTTGAAACTTCCGTTGAAGTCAATGCATTATTGTGTTTAGAATTGTGTTGCCTAGTGCAAACACTTGTAACTTTCTACAAAAGTCAACTGCATATTGCAAAAGTATTTATACAAAGCATCTCATTCTGAGAAAGTACACTTTAATGCCTATTGTTGGTTCTAAAATAAAACAAGCATATATTTTTTAAATATAAACCATTGGCCTAGAATTCAGTTATTGAGTGTGTGAGACCATTTGCTGGCTGAGTGTGTGCAACAAATGCTTTACACTGTCCTCTGATACTGCCTTACTGCTCGACCAAGCTACCACTTTAGAGAGTAAGGTTATATCCAACTTTAGCCTCTGCCAAACCTCTGGGGACTGTGGACTCTGTACACCCTGTACCTATTTGGGAACAGTATATACAGAGCCACTTTCACAGCCAGGGTTTGCCAATTTGGGTTTAGTGTTTTAGGGAGGGAACATAGGCCCTGGGCACCCGATTGGCAGGAGTCCAGGGTACACTCAGTCAAAGTACATTCAGCAATTCAGCAAAAAGTGGGGGCATACCATGCAAGAAAGATGGCACTTTCTCACACTTGGCTACTGCAGGAGATGTAGTAGTACTAAGGGGAATTGCCACAGCATACCTAGTGGCATGATCCACTACCACTAGTATAAATTAGTTTCCTGATGTGAGAGGTTCAATTAGACCCACTATTGTCCACACCTACCCTTTCAAATGGAACCCCAACCACTGGTAGTAGAATCAAGGGGGCCTTCGGGTAGCCACCTGTTTTACAACTGGCTTGACAGGTTACACAGAGCCGAAAAACACCTTTACTTTTTGAGACATCTGGGACCAGAACAAGTGGCTAACTAGCCTTTCCCAGGTTTTGGTTTGGCCCAGATGTCCAGGTAGGGGCATGCCATGAGCCAAAGTGAGTAGAGCTCCCTGTACTTCTGAGGCACTACCACTCTCATAGTGGCTCCAGGGTTGGGGTCCCTGGCCTCAATGTTCAGTAGTCCCCCCTCCCAACAGACTGTGGGTACCACGGACGTCTCCCTTTTCCTGGGTAGCAGCTTGCTGCCTCAGGCTCTCAAGAGATTAACAGTCCTGCTGCCCAAGGCACAGCTCTTCCCTAGAGGGTCCCCCTGGACCTAAGAGTTCAACCTTGTAAGGGTCAAGCTCCATGGACTCAGCTACCTCTAGGGCTTCCAAATCCTCTCCCTGAGGAGAGGGGTCCTGATCATTTTGCTGTACAGAAGCTGGTTTCCCAGACTTCTTACCTTTCCTCGTGGAATGTTGGGCCATTCTTCCAGGCTCCACCACTTTTTTCACCCTGCTTTCAACTCTGTGCTTTAGTCTTGAGACAATCTCAGGGATGTTCAGCATTGCTGCATGGGTTTTTAGTACTACCTTAGCCCATGCTGAGGTTTCCAGGTCATTACAAAGCAAACATGCAGATGGAATCGTTGGAGACCACTACCTGTTTCAGGCCACTAACCGCCCCGCCCCCCCTCCCCTCCCAGTCTAATCTCACCATAGCCATAGCCAGTGGTAACACGGTCAGCGTTGGTGACTGGGTAAGTTTTAGCAATCATGTATTCCTCTGGGGAAACCAGTGTATCTCTCACCATAGTGACACTGGCACCTGTATCCCTCAGGGCTTCTATTCTAGTCACATTGATCCAGGGGTATTGCAAATACTTTTTTAAATTGGGTGGCCACACAGCTAAAGAGGCAAACTCAACTTCACCCTCTGTGACTAGAACTGCTTCAGTGTGACTCCTGATTTGCTCTGGGCACACTGTTGATCCCATCTAGAGACTGACTACACCAGTAGTAGCTGTAGGAGGACCAGGGGAATTCTTGATAGGACAAGTAGCATCTCCAGTTAAGTGCCCCAACTTCTTACAGTTGCGACACCATGCCTTTATAGGAAAAACATTCTTTCCCCTGTACCGATTATTGGACTGGGAAGAGTTTTGGGACCAAGCCCCCTTTGCAGGTTTTTGGGGCCCTTTCGAAGACTCAGGCTTTTTATCTTATGGATTCTCACCACCTTTACCCTGGAGAGGTTTTGTAACCCCTTTCTTTTGGTTACCCACAGTAGCTGTTTTTGTCACCCATGTCTTGACCCTGTGGTCTGCCGTCTTTCCCAAATCTTGGGGAGAAATTAGACCTAGGTCTACCAAATGCTTTTCATTAGCGCAATTACTTAAATATGTTCTTTCATAAACAAATTGCAAAGTCCTTTGAAACCATGCACACTATTTCCAGTTAACCAACCATCTAGTGTCTTAACTGAGAAGTCAACCAAGTCAATCCAGGACTGATTTTGGGCTTTGTGAGCCCCCTGAATCTAATTCTAAATGCCTCAGTTGTGAGTCCAAAGCCCTCAATCAAAGTACTCTTTATGAGTTCATAGGACCCAGCATCTGCCCCCGCAAGGGTCAGGAGTCTGTCCCTGCAGTTACCAGTGAACAGTTCCCAAAGAAGTGCCCCCCAGTGTGACTTCTTCACTTTTGTCATTTCACAGGCCCTCTCAAAGGCTGTGAACCATTTTTTGATATCACCGTCTTCATATTTAGAGACAATCCTTTTGTGGATTTTAGGATCATAAGATTGCTCTTTATACTTATTTAGTAAATGGCTGCCACCATTGATGGGAGCTAAGCTCATCTCTGCGCTCTTTCTCTAGAGCCAGGAGTCTGGTCTCTAGATCCATTCTTTTGGTCAACCTTACTAAAAGGTTGTCCTCCTCATTGAGGATGTCCTCAATGTCCTCCGTAGTACCTGATCCACCTGTGTGGGCTCTAGGTACTGAGAGGTTCACTCTTGGAGTCAGGACCAGGGCCAGGGTGACAGGGGTGGGTGGGGGGTTGGAAGTTATCCTAATCCCCTCCCTCTACTTCTCCATCTGAGAGGTCTTAACCATTCTCAGAAGGATGGTCCTTAGCATACCCTGCCAACAGCTCCCGGAGCTTTTGTTTGGAGGGATGGGACAAAACTAGTTACTTACCTTTACACTACGGTTCTCCTGTATTGATATCTTTCATAGATTCACATGCTTGTATCTTTCCCGTCGTCATGGTGGGAGTCTCACGGTAAAAGAATAACCATAGCAGTAAAAGAAAAAACTGCATAGAAATCCCATAGGGAAGTATATAGTTTGGTAGCATATCACCATTATTATGTGGTCCAAACACCAACCAATCAGCTGCCAGCCCTGAGATCACAATCCCCAGCAGGGCCACCATACCTCAGATTTCCAACCAGCCCACAGAGTGAGCCAGGGATGAATGTAGAGATAAAAAGTGGTCTAGCCGCTAAAAAACGGGGAGGCGGGCAGGCCGCATGTGAATCTATGAAAGATATCAATACTGAAGGACCATAGTGTACAGGTAAGTAACTAGTATTTTCTCCAGTATTGAATCTTTCATAGATTCACATGCTTGTATCAGAATAGTCAGCAGTGTATAACCGAAGCAGCGTTTGTAGGATAGACCCCTTTTTGTAGGGCTCTGCTTCCTAATATTATAAAACTTAATGAGTTATGCTGCTTCAAAAACAAAATTATGCATACATTAGCTTGTCACCATGTTAATATGAAATATGAAACAAGAAATTGACAATGTATATAACAGAAAATCTAATCAAAATATACAATATATAGAATAAGAAGTACCTTAGTGAAACAGGTGCCGTATAACTGCTTGTCCAACTGCGGTGTCCGCTTTCTACGCTGTGTCCAGACAATGTCTGGTAAACGTGTGTGCATTTGTCCATGTCGCCGCTCTACAAATGTCCGGGAGAGATACTCCCGCGAACAATGCGGTTGACGTTGCCATCTTTCTTGTGGAATGTGCATGAATTCTAGCGCGCAAAGGCTTTCCTGCCTTCTCATGACAGAGTGATGGCCGAGGCTATCCATCTTGAAATGGAAGATCTTGATAGAGCTAAGCCTTTCCTGGGCCCAGCAAAGGCGATAAGCAATTGGTCTGTTTTCCGAAATGATTTTGTTTTGTCAATATAAAATTTGAGTCATCGTTTGATGTCCAATGTGTGCAGTGATTTCTCTGCCACTGATGATGGATTCTTAAAATATGTAGGTAATAAATTAAGATGAAAAACCGTAGGAACTTTAGGGATAAATTTTGGATTTGTCCTGAGAATGACTCTGTCCTATTTAAACTGAAGAAAAGGTTCCGAGACAGAGAACGCCTGGATCTCACTGACTCTCCTGGCGGAAGTGAGTGCGAGTAATTATGCCACTTTCCAAGAAACTAACTGTAACTCAGCCTTGTGAATCAGTTTGAATGAAGGTTTCATGAGATATGACAAAACTACATTGAGCTGCCACGGAATGGATGGCTGCTTAATAGGTGGGCACGTTCTGAACGGTCCTTTTAGAAATTCCTTTATGATCCTCCGCGACCACAGTGATGGATGATTTAGCATTCTACGATATCTTGATGTAGCCGCAAGATGTATTTTTATTGAAGCATGGGATAACCCAGCTTTGGCTAGGTGAAGTAGGTACGGTAGAATCTGCTCCGGCAAAGAGTGCAAAGGATGCAGATTTTAATTAGAACACCAATGGCAAAATCGCTTCCATTTTGCTGTATAAGTTTTATTGGTAGATATTGCCTGAGAGTTCGATAATATATCCCTGCACTCCTGAGGGATATCTAAGGAATAAAATTCATGCTCATGAGGTTCCAGGCTGACAGGTTCAGAGATGTTAACTGCAGGTGAAGAACTTGCCCTCCTCTCATGGAGATCAGATCCTGTATCAATGGAAACTGTACTCTGGGATTTACAGACAGCTGGTGGAGTTCTGAGAACCAGAACTGTCGCGGCCAAGCCGGGGCTATTAGGATCAGATGCCACGGTTCAGCTCTCATTTTTCGTAGTATCCTTGGAATGAGAGGAAATGGGGGAAACGCGTATGCAAACATCCCCGTCCAACGAATGTGTAGAGCATTTCCCCACGATCCTTTCTGAGGGAAACAACTTACAAAATATTTGCATTTCTTGTTGTGCCGGTTTGCAAAGAGGTCCAGAGTTGATGTACCCCATAACCTGAAAATCTTTAAGAGCGGAGTTTGATTTAGTTCTCATTCGTGACAAGTTGAGATCGACCTGCTTAGACGGTCTGCTCTCGTGTTGTGTACTCCAGGGACATGTTAGACCTGCAGAGAAATGTTGGGTTGTAGCATCCAGTTCCAAATTACTTGGGCTTGCGTTGAGGTTTTTTGACATTGTATCTCCCTGCTTCAGTAAGTAAAACATCGTAGTCGTACGGTCTGTCCTTACTAAAACAGGCGAATTTCGAATTCTGGGTAGGAAAGCTTGCAGACCCAGGAACACCGCTCTAAACTCAAGCATGTTGATGTGCAATTGGGTTTCTTGCGCTGTCCAATGGCCCTGTATTTCCAGTTTCTGAAGATGTGCTCCCCATCCGTGTAACGAGACGTCTGTCGTCATGACATAGCTTGGACATTGTGGTTCGAAAAGCAGGCCTCTTGAAAGGTTGTCCCTGATGCCCCACCATGATAGCGCTTTTCTGATCTGAGGGGTGATAGTAATTTGATGCTCGAAGGATCCACTGGCTTGCACCCATTGCTTGTCGAGTAGTTCCTGCAGCGGCAGCATGCGAAGTCGACAGTTGGGGACTAATGGAATGCAAGATGATATAATTCCCAGTAATGACTTGAAAATTATTACTGAAGTGAACCTTTTTGCTTTTAGTTGTGCTGTCAACTGCATTATTTTTTGCGTGCGCTCTTCTGAAGGGTACGCTTTTGCTACTTGAGTTTGCAACCTGGCTCCTCCTAACTGGAGTGATTGCCCAGGAACGAGGGAAGACTTCTCCATGTTGATCCGCAGTCCCAACCTTTGGAATAAAGCTATGCAGCATTCTAGGGCTTGCTGTGCTTCCTTGAACGATGCCCCCTTTATGAGCCAGTCGTCCAGATACGGATATATCTGGTGGCCTTGCTGTCTCAAATGCGATGCGACCAGCACCATGCATTTTATGAATACCCTTGGCGCAGATCGGAGGCCGAAGGGTAATACCTTGAATTGGTAGTGGTGCCCCGCCACCGTGAATTGTGTGATTGTGTGATACTGCCTGTGTTTGATATGGATTGGAATGTGAAAATAGGCATCTAAGAGATCTAACGATGCCATGGAAATCCCCTCTGAGCAACATTAGGAGAAGCTCTTGTAGCGACAGCATCCAAAACGAAGTCTTCTTGATATAATTGTTCAGGCCTCTGAGATCCATTACCTGCCTCCATTTGGTAGACTGCTTCTTCCTTATGAGGAAAGAATGCGAGTAGAATCCTCTCCCTCGCTGTTGAACTGGAACCTCCTCTATTGCTCCATTCACAATGAGGGCCAAGACTTCCGACTTGAGTGCAGACAGATGATTCTGGTTCTTGTGAAAGAGGTCGCGCTGGAGGTTTTTGTATGAACTCCAGGGTGTGGCCTTGATGTATAATATCCAACACCCATCTGTCCAATGTTATTGACAGCCACTGATGAAAATAGCGAGATAAGTAATGGATCTGATTGGGGCATGACGTGGTGGACGGCGCCTGAAAATCGTCACTGTCTCCTACTGGAGTCCTGCGCCCTTCCACTTGGGGCAGGCTTTCTCCTAGATTGCTGCTGATAAGAGGAGTTAGAGGAGTGAAATTCCTGGGTATTGTTGTATTGACGGTATCCCTGCTGCTAAGGTTGATACATGTTAGATTGAAATGAAGATCTCTGATTGAATTGACCTCTCGATCCTCTTCCACCAAAAGTTTGAAATCTTCCATGCTGCAAAAAGCCTAAGGCTTTTGCTGTGTCTGCCTTTATTCCTTGTAACGCATTATCTATATGCCTTTCGAAAAGGTTCTCTCCATCAAAAGGCATATCCGCGATCTTTGCCTGCACTTCGGGCCTGAAAGATGTAGCCTTCAGCCACCCTTGCCATCGAAGCGCTACCGCTGCAGCCATTTGTCTGAAACCAAGAGATATGTCCATGGCTATGACGATGGACTCGGAAGCAGATCTAGCTCCATCTTGTAAAATTACAGCCGTCTTTTCTTTCTTGTCTTTCGGAAGATGAGCCAAAAGTGGAGCAATGTCCGACCACATCTGGCAGTTATAACGACTGACAAGTGCCAATGCATTCGTAGCCTTGACAGAAGCTGCTGCCAACACTGCAAAGCGCTTCCCTGCGTCATCCATCTTTTTTTCCTCCTTATCAGGGGGAACCGACAAAGTAGAGACCGGGTTTATGGAGCGTCTCTGCGCCGCCTGCATAACAACCAATTCAGGCCTAGGATGACCTATTAGGCACGCTGGTGATGTTTCCGGGGTACGGTACTTTTTCCTCGATCCTTGGGACTGATACTGCCACCGAGGCCAGATTTTTCATAATCTTCAGTCCCTCATCCCAGATGTGATTGATGATTGGTATCATTCTTATAGATTTTCTTGAAGCTTCTTTAAAGTCGTATAAGAAACACTCATTTTCCTTTACCGGCAAAGGAAGCTGGAAGCTTTCTCCATTAAGTCATGGAAACCACCAATGTCTTCCGGTGGCGAGTTTGCCAGAGATGGTGATGGTACTGGCGAAAAAATGACATACTGATCCCACTCATCGACCCCAGGATCGTTTGGCAGTAATTCTCTTTCCTCTGGCTGTTCCTCTGGTTCGCTTTCAGCAAAGTCATCCCTAATTGTTATTATTTTAGGGGTATGCACCGTATGCACCTCGGGTGGAGGCTGAACCACTGGAGTCTGAACCGTCTGCTGTGGTACGCCCATGGTGTTGGCGGCAGGATTACTGGCATCTGGGAAACGGCGGTAATAGTCGTTGATCATGTGTCTTAAGTCGGAGACTAGGGAAATAGGCACAGATAATACGTCCTCCCTGACATTATCCTCTTCCTCCTCCTCATCATAATCGTAGGTATGCCGGAATGATTCATACCTCTAGGAGCCTTGAACTGGCTGGTCTTTGAACGACAGTTCTTCCTGAACTACTTCTTCATCTGTCTCCTGGCTTTTAATATGGAGTTGCAAGGGGCTATAGGCTACTCCGTATGAGCCTTCATCTTCCGACTCCTGTAAATCCAGCAGCTTAGAAGGAGGAAGCGGCGAGATCTTTGTCCATGCAGTAAAGCCTGCTGTTTTCTTGTCCGACAAGCCAGTCGACGGTGGAAATCTCTTTATAGTAATGGATCTCTTCATTGGAGACATGAAAGTCGTCGTCGACGGAACGCTCGTTGACGAAGTTTGCACACTCATCGTCGATGATGATGACGATGCAATCGTCGTCAAGATGGTAGTCGTCGACGACTTCGTCGACGCTGAGGTCGTCTACGTCTTCGTCGAAACTGAGGAAACCTTGCACTTCGTCGACGGGAGCGACAACTGAGCTTTTGTCTCTGAAGACTTTTTGAAGGGTGTATGAGGCAAAGACGACGATGAATCTTTGGTTTTTGCCTTTTCTATTTTTTGTTTCTTCACCTCAACCTTCTCCTCAGACAACTCCCTCTTGTGTTTGGAAGAGGAGTGTCCTTTAGATTGCTCATCAGACTCAGAGTCCGAGGCATTCTTCTTCTTCTGAAGCCATAATAATAAGCGAGCTTCTCTGTCTTTCATGGTTTTTGCCGAGAAAGTGCGACAGTATTTGCACTCCTTGGGGATGTGCATAGGGTAAAGGCAGTATAAGCATTCTCTGTTGGGGTCCT
The DNA here is from genome assembly GCF_964204655.1 of Triturus cristatus. Lineage (NCBI taxonomy): Eukaryota > Metazoa > Chordata > Amphibia > Caudata > Salamandridae > Triturus > Triturus cristatus. Next base: position 976,790,833 of record NC_140583.1, read on the forward strand.
CAGAGTATAATCTGGCCTTCCCACAAGATTTGCAAGATCTGTACAGGCTCTTCTTAGAGCCTTCAGACATGGTGAAGAAAGAGAGGAAAAACAGTACCTCAATCCAAGAACTGTAGAAAGGTCAAAAGTTCACCAAGAACTGAGCAGAGCTCAGGGAGATGCCTTCTCACACGACGGCGGTTGGAAATCTGAGGTATGGTGGCTCTGCTGGGGATTGTGATCTCAGGGCTGGCAGCTGATTGGTTGGTGTTTGGACCACATAATAATGGTGATATGCTACCAAACTATATACTTCCCTATGGGTTTTCTATGCAGTTTTTTCTTTTACTGCTATGGTTATTCTTTTACCGTGAGACTCCCACCATGATGACAGGGTAGATACAAGATACAAGCATGTGAATCTATGAAAGATTCAATACTGGAGAACCCATGATTATATTTTTAAGCTTGCATAGAGACCTTAACTCCCTAAATTCTAAGTGGATATAAGGGGTGAGGGGTGAGGTTCAGCTCCTCCTCCCGATTCTCTATGCCATTGTGGTTATCTTCACTAACAGCTGGGTTCTTGTTAAGAGACATTTTTTAAAACAACTTCTAACCCTTCTTACCGCTAACTAGAGTTAACTTTTGTTTTTCAAAAATTCTAAAGGGACTTAACCAAGGCCCTAACAAGACTTAGTAATTTGGAAAAAAATTGTCAGTTCAAAAATCAGAATTCTAAAGACAATTTAGAAGTTCTGTCATGTGATCAGGTGGTAACCAAGTTAGTCCAACAAATGCTGTCCCACCACTGATCCATCAATGTAGGAAGCTGGCTCTGTGTATATAGTATACCAAAATGGGGTTCAGTGTGCACAGAGTCCAGTGGAACCACAAAGGGAGGCAGAGATAAAAGTAGATAGCCCCTTACTCTGTATTTGTGGTAGTGTGGGCGAGCAGTAAGGCTTTATCAGAGGGTAGTGTTGAGCAACACTCAATCAGCAAATGATGTCACATACTCAAAGACTGAACTCAGACCAATTGGATTTGTATAAAAATATTAGGTATATTTATTTTCTAGAACCAAGCAAGCCTGATACAGTAAAGTGTAAATGGTACTTTTTAAGGCAGGTTGAACAATACAAGCAAGATGAATGAAAATGACTTACAGGTTTGTAAATGCTTTCAATACAGTGGAAATTACGGTTAGGTTACTTTTGATTACTGTTTCTACTCAGTGTGATATGCCTGGATATCACACTGGGACATTTCCTAGAGATAAGATAAGTAAAGCAGTGTTTAGTTATTTGCAGATTTTCAATGTTTCTTACAAAACCAACTCAACACTTAAAACAATTTTTAGGAAAAAGCAGTCAATGCAATCCTATGGAAGGAAACGGAGTTATCGGTATACAGGTAAGAGCAAGTTTGTGGGAGTTGGTATTCTGGGGTTAGAACCAGGGCTCCCCCAGGGTCAAGGATGCACTCTCAAAGCACCTTCAGCGGCACTAGGGCGGCTGGGTGCAGAGTGCTGAGGACCAATGTTATCTAATAGGGGGCCTCCAGTTGGTGGCTGCTCATGAGAAGGCCATGGGGTTGTGGGAGCAAAGCTCCTGGTGTTAGGCTCACGGCAAAGGGGGATCTGAGTTATCACCCAAAATGCACCCGCAGCAGCGGCTGGGTGCAGGGGTGCTGTTTTGACGGTGGGTGCCCTGTTTTCAATGGGGATTCTCCGGTTGCAACAAAGACTGTAGGCTTGGGGACGAAGATCTTCTGGAGGTGACCACCGGTTGGAGAGGTAAGTTGGGACGCCTGTGGATGCTGGGACACCGTTGGTTGGGCAATCCAAGGCCGTGGGGCGTCGGGTGAAGGGGTGTCTTTGGGCGTCGGGTTTTCTTACCAGCTCTGGTCGCGGTTGGGGAGATCCTCCAGAAAGAGGCTGCAGGCTTCGCTTGGGAGAATCAAGGCAGGTCTGAGATCACTAGATCTCAGGTCAGGATCGCCGGGGAGACCCCTTCGTGGTGTTGGGCCACACGTACTCGGGCCGTAGGCGATGGGTGCAGACTTGCGGATTTGGCCGGAGCCATAGTCTGTGGGTGAGCAAATCCGGTGCTCACAGGAGACAAAGTCTTTCTTGTGGAAGGCAGGGCAGGTCCAAGGGGTGCTGGCTGCAGGACACACCAGGATTTCGCTGGAGCAGGTTCGAGGTGGGGCTAAGTGAGTGGGCGTCCCCCTCTTCTTAGTTTCAGCATGGCTCTTCGGTCCTTCTCGTCTTTTTGGTCCGTTCTTGTCTGAGGAGGCAAGGTTCGGGGTTGCCCCTAAATACTAGATTTAGTGGCGTTAGAGGTGAGTTAAGGCTGGGACCAATGGGTCCCTTCCTTGGGGTGGGTACACCCCCTTTTATGCCATCTTCGAGGGTGAGGGGGGCATATGCCTCCCTCTGGTTGGCTGGGTCCCCCCCATCTGCAAGACGGCGAGCACAGAGTGGTGCTTCACCTCGCCTCCCCACCTGAGGGGTGGGGTTTGCAAAGGTGGGCACATCTCACTTCCACACTTGGTTTTCCTGCCGATTCTCCTGCCAAAAGTGGGGTGTAGAACCGGTGGGGTCCAGTTGCTGTAAGCAGCAAAGGTCTCAGGGAGCTCACAAAGGCAGCAAACCTTTGAAAATTCCCATTCGTTGACCCCACCCATGCAGGGGGGAGGAGGCTTGCAACCTCGTCCCAGGATGTGCAATGTTTCAGACCCCCAAGAGCAGCAGGCTCTCGACCCAGGGTCCAGAAACATGTCTGGTGGCGGCAGCTGGCATCACTGGTATACTGCACCCAGCTAGAGGGGCGGCTGACCTATGCCAGGGCAGTGGGTTGTAGGCATGGCAAACAGGGATGTGTGCCATGTCGACTCTTCCCTTTGTTCTGCACCAAAGCACGCTGCATGCAGTGAGAGAGAGTGAGTGTGTGTAAAGGTACAGGGCCTCTAAGGGTGGCACAATAAGTGCTGCAGCCCTTAGAGACATCACTGGCCACAGTGCCCTTGGTACCTATGGTACCATTTACAAGGGACTGACAAGTGGCCAAAGAGTGCCAATTGGGTTTTGTTTAAATGCAGTTTGAGGGAAAGAACATAGGTCCTGGGTACCGGTTTGGCAGGAACCCAGGGCACGATCAGTCAAAGTTAATCAGCAGTTTAGCAAAAAAGTGGGGGCAACCATGGAAAAAGAGGGCACTTTCTTACAGATACCCCAATACAGGATAACACAAATTATAAGAGGCACAGTTGTGTTTGAACCCTAAATACCACATGACGGTCACAAGGGAGTCAACCAACAACATTTACCGTCAGCACCTGAATTCAGAGGGTTTTGGGCGAGACCTACAGGCAGACACTTAAACGTTCAGAATTGCTTAACACCATATGTGAGAAAGTGGCTCTGTATATACTGTACCCATATAGGTACAGTGTGTACAGAGTCCACAGCCCCCAGAGGTTTGGCAGAGGCTAAAGTTAGATATAACCTTACTCTCTAAAGTGGTAGCTTGGTCGAGCAGTAAGGCAGTATCAGAGGACAGTGTAAAGCATTTGTTGTACACACACAATGGTCTCACACACTCAAGAACTGAACTCTAAACCAATGGTTTACATATAAAGAATATAGGCTTGTTTTATTTTAGAACCAACAATAGGTATTAAAATATACTTTCTCAGAATGAGACGCTTTATATAAATACTTTTGCAATGTGCAATTGGCTTTTGTAGAAGTTACAAGTTGTTGCAATAGGCAACACAGTTTTAAACACAATAATGCATTGAGTTCAATGGAAGTTTCAAGTTATTTGCAATAGATTACTTTCAGGATTACATATGTGATTCCAGGACTGGATTCTAGATTTGGTCCTGGGTCAGTACTTAGAAACAAGTGATAAAAGTCGATTTAGTTACTACTAGGATTTTTAAGTAATATTTTGCCATTTTAAAAGTTGACACTTAGAAGAAATTTCATAGAAAACAGTCAATGATTCCCTATGGAAGAAAATTCAAGTTGCAGGTATAGTATGTTCTTGTTACTTTTGTAATCCAGTACTGGGTGCCTAGACACAGTACTGGGACCTTTATCCAAAACAGGTAAGTAATTACGTTTTCATAAATTATAAGATTCTTAAAGAATATTTAAAGTTTGCAGAAATCGACACTTAAAAGAAATTTCACAAAAAAACAGTCAATGATTTCCTATGGAAGAAAGGAATATGCTACTTACCAGTATGCATCTGTTCTTGGCATGTAGAGCTGCAGAGTTGTACACTTAGCATAGATCGCCATCTGGTGTTGGGCCTGGATGTTTGCAGTTTGTTTTTCTTCTTGGACAGTCTTTGGAAGTCACGAGTTTGGTGACTCCTCCTTCGGTCCGTACTGCGCATGGGCTTCGGCTCCATCCTCAGATTGTTTTTCGCCAACAGGGAAATGATGGAGCTTGGTAATCACAGTGAGAAACCCATGTGTGTAGTATCTAAATAAGATGTACTGGAACGGATACAGGTAGCCGGGGAGGCAAGTGGGCGTGTACAACTCTGCAGCTCTACATGCCAAGAACAGATGCATACTGGTAAGTAGCATATTCCGTTCGAGGCATATGAGCTGCAGATTGTACACTTAGCATAGATTATATAGCAGTACCCAACCCTAGCGGCGACCACCGGTATCCGTTGCAGTAGTTTGAAATAGTGTCTTTAGTACAGCCTGGCCCACTCTAGCTTGCTGCTTGGAATGCACATCTACACAGTAATGTTTTGTGAAGGTGTGCGGTGTAGACCATGTGGCTGCTTTGCAGATGTCATCTAAGGGTATATTCCCTAGAAAGGCCATAGAAGCCCCTAACTTTCTTGTAGAATGGGCTTTAGGCGGAACAGATAATGTTCTTTTAGCCTTTTGGTAGCAAATCTGTATGCATTTTACAATCCACCTAGCTATCCCTGATTTAGAAATGGGGTTGCCTTTATGTGGTGGAGAGAAGGAGACGAACAATTGTTTAGTCTTCCTGAAGGGTTGCGTTCTTTGTATGTAGTATAGCAAGGCCCTTTTTACATCGAGTGTGTGTAAGGCTCTTTCTGCAACAGATTGAGGTTGCGAGAAGAAGACAGGTAATTCCACCGATTGATTGAGATGGAAGGGGGAAATGACCTTGGGCAGGAACTTCGGATTTGTGCGAAGTATGACCTTGCTGTGATGTATTTGTATGAAGGGTTCCTGTATAGTGAACGCTTGTATTTCACCAACCCTTCTAAGGGAAGTGATAGCTACGAGAAAAGCTGTTTTCCAGGTGAGAAACTGTAGCTCGCATTTATGCATTGGTTCGAAGGGCGGACCCATTAGTCGTGTAAGAACTAAATTTAGATTCCATACAGGGGAAGGTGGTGCCCTGGGAGGAATTACTCGTTTAAGGCCTTCCATGAAGGCTTTAATAGCGGGCACTCTGAAGAGAGATAAATGCTGTCTGTTTTGTAGATAAGCAGCGATCGCTGCTAGGTGTAGGCGTATGGATGAATATGCCAGGTTACACCTGTGAAGATGGAGCAGATAGCATATGATGTGCTGTATGGATGCATCTAAAGGGTTGATTGTATTGTTACGGCAGTAAATAACAAATCTTTTCCACTTTGCGGCATAACATGCTCTAGTGGTAGGACGTCTGGCTTCCATGATGATGTTCATGCAATCAGGGGGAAGGTTAAGGTATCCGAATTCTAGGATTTCAGGAGCCAGATCGCCAGGTTGAGCTGAGCTGGGTCCGGGTGCCTGATTTCTCCATGGTTCTGGGTTAGGAGGCATGGGGATAGGTGCAGTTTTTGATGTGGTACCACTGATAGTTGTAGTAGCGTGGTGTACCACGGCTGCCTGGCCCATGTTGGAGCTACCAGAATGAGTGTGAGGGAGTGCTGTTGTAGCTTCCTGACCACTAATGGAATTAGTGGGAGAGGTGGAAAGGCGTATGCAAATCTGCCTGACCAGTTCATCCATATCGCATTGCCCTTGGACAATGGGTGTGGGTATCTGGCGGCGAAGCTTGGGCATTTTTTGTTTTCGTGGGTGGCGAAGAGGTCTATCTGAGGATGTCCCCACTGTTGGAAGAATGGCTGAAGAACTTGCGGATGCAGTTCCCATTCGTGTAGTTGTTGCGTTTGTCTGCTGAGCAGATCTGCCATGGTGTTTTGTACGCCTGGAACGTGTTGTGCCAGGAGAAAGATGTTTTGGGGAATTGCCCATCTCCATATGCTCTGGGCTAAGCGGGAGAGCTGGGGAGAGTGTGTCCCCCCCTGTTTTTGGATATAATACATTGCAGTCATGTTGTCTGGGCGAATAAGGACTGCTTTGCCCGAAATCTGTTTTTGGAAAGATTTTAGGGCTAGAAAGATCGCCAAGAGCTCCAGATGGTTGATGTGGAGCAATTTTTGCTGTGGCGTCCATAGACCTTGCATTGTGAGGTGTAGGAGGTGCGCTCCCCAGCCGGAGAGCGATGCGTCCGCTGTTAGAATCACCTGAGGAACCGGGTCCAGGAACGGCCGCCCTTTGGAAAGGTTTGTGGTGTTCCACCACTGCAGAGAGTGATGTGTGCGGCCGTCCACCAACACCAGATCCGTCAGCTGACCCTGGGCCTGGTTCCACTGTTGTGCTAGGCACTCTTGAAGTGGACGCATGTGTAGTCTTGCATGGGGCACTATAAAGATGCAAGACGCCATCATTCCTATGAGCTTCATGAACACTCTTGCTGGAAGAGAGTGTTGGGGAAGGAATGTTTTGCGTAAGGCTTGAATGCTTGTGATTCTGGCTGTGTTTGGATAGGCAATACCTTTGGAGGTGTCTATAGTGGCCCCGAGATATTGCTTTGTGTGAGATGGTATGAGGTGGGACTTTTGGTAGTTCACCGTGAAGCCTAGCTGGTGGAGCAGTTGGATGGTGCTGTTTGTATGCTGCACGCATTGGTGGTAAGACGCGGCTTTTATCAGCCAGTCGTCTAAGTAAGGGAAGACGTGAATGTGTTGACGCCTGAGGTGTGCTGCTACTACCGCTAGGCATTTGGTAAACACCCGTGGTGCGGTGGTGCCCCCGAAGGGGAGAACCGTGAATTGGTAATGTTGCCCGTCCACCACGAACCTGAGGTATTTCCTGTGAGAGGGGTGTATTGGAATGTGAAAGTATGCGTCTTTCAGATCCAAGGTTGTGAGGAAGTCTCCCTGACAGAGGAGCGGGAGGACTTGTTGTAGGGTGACCATATGGAAATGATCTGAATGTATGTAGGCATTTAGAGGCCGGAGGTCCAGAATGGGCCTGAGGGTACCGTCTTTCTTTGGTATTAGGAAATATAGGGAGTAAACCCCTAGATTTTGCTGATTGATGGGGACCTGCTCTATAGCGTGTTTTTGGAGGAGGGAGAGTACCTCCTGTTTGAGCAGTGTGGAATGTTCTTGAGACATTGGACGGTGCCTTGGTGGGATATTGGGCGGGGTAGATGTTAGCTCGAGACAGTACCCTGACCGAATGATTTGGGTCACCCATTTGTCCGATGTTATGGACTCCCATGCGTGGATAAAGTTTTGTAGTCTGCCCCCGACCGGAGTGGAATGGTCTGGGGGGAGCGGAGGGAAGTCATTGTGTGGGCGGGGTGGCAGAACGGGTGTTGTTAGTTTTGCCCCTGCCCTTATTGTTGTTGCCTCTGTAACCACCTCTTTGGTTGCCCTTTGAAAAGGTATTTTGAGGAGGGGATTTGTAGGAGGTAGAGGTGCTATCGGTGGAGAAGCCTCTGCTTGTGCCACGAAAGGAGGAGCGTCGAAAGGAACGTTTAGAGGCTTGTGTTTGGAGTGCCCCCATAGACTTTGCTGTGTCTGTGTCCTTTTTCATCTTTTCCAACGCTTCGTCTACCTTGGGCCCAAAGAGAGTTTGTTGGTCAAAGGGTTGATTGAGTATGGACGCCTGGACTTCAGGCTTAAATTCTGAGATCCTGAGCCAGGCATGGCGACGAAGCAGGACACTGGTATTTATGGCTCTAGAAGCAGTGTCGGCTGCATCGAGGGCACATTTAATGGAGGTGTTTGTAATGAGTTTACCCTCCTGTATTAGCTCATGAGCCCTACGCTTGTGTTTCTCGGGGAGGTGCTGCATAAGAGCCTCAAGTTCGTCGTAGTGTGCTCTGTCATAGCGCGCAAGTAGCGCTTGTGTGTTTGCAATGCGCCACATGTTTGCAGCTTGAGAGGCGGTGCGCTTGCCAGACGCGTCTAGGAGTTTGGATTCCTTGTCTGGCGGTGGGGCTTCTCCTGAGGACTGGGAGTTAGCCCGCTTTCTAGCTGTAGAGACAACTAGGGAATCTAAGGGAGCAGGGCCCTTAATGTATGCAGGGTCTGTGGGTGCCGCCTTATACTTTTTCTCTATTCTAGGGTTTAGTACCCTGGCCCTGACAGGGTCTTTGAACACCTCTGCGGCATGCTTGGTGACACCCTTAAGCATGGGTAAGATAGAGGTGGATTTGTCCTGTATGTCGAATGTATCCAGTAAGAAGTCGTCTTCCACTAGTTCAGTGTGCATGTCCACCCCATGGTAGTGTGCTGCTCTCTGCACTAAATGATGGAACCCTAAGGAGTCCTCTGGAGGAGACGGCCTGGATGGGTATAGGTCGTCCTGAGGAATATCGGGTACATCAGGGTTATTGTAATCCTCCCACGGGTCTGGGGTCCCTGGTGGAGTGGGATCCATTGGGGCGTCCGCCGGATAATTGTCCGGGTCCCCGTCATCCGGATCTGGGGACGGGGCTGGAGAGTAGTGAGGTAAAGGTGGCGGAGACCTGGGAGGGGGAGGGGGTGGAGGAGGTGGAGGAGGTAGGGGAGGTGGTAGTGGGGAGGGCACTCTGAGGGGAGAAGTAGCAGAGTCCTTCCGTTTGGGTGGTGGAGGAGGAGCCGGAGTATCAAGGCGTCTTTTCTTGATAATTAAAGTCAATAGCCCAGTCTTTGGATCTTTGGACAGAGTCTTTTGTAAAGGGTCTGGTGTAAACAGAGCCAATGGCGCCGAATCGTCCGTCGGCACCGGTGATTTCGGAACCGAGGACTTCGATGGTGTGTGTGCGCCATGCTTTTTTGGGGCCTCCGGTTTTTTCGGCGTCGAAGGAGTTTTCGGCGCCGGAGCGTCGGTGCCGACAGATTTGTGTTTGTTTGGCACCGAGAGTCCAGGCTTCGGCACCGGTGGCTTCGGAGTCGAGCTGGATATTGCAGTCTTCGGTGCCGGATGCTGTTTTTCGGCACCGGGCGTCGGCTGGCTCGATCCCGAGCTGCCGTGAGACTTTGGAGGCTTCGACACCGGGCCCGAAGGTGGGGTGATCGAAGCTTTGGTCTTGGTTTTGCCCAGGCCGGCAGGCGAGGGAGTAACCAGAGTCTCTTTGGTTTTGGGCGCGGGGGTGGGAGGGGGCACAGTACTCACGGCCCGCTGCGCCGGTGTGATGTCCTCCACGTCGGAGTCGTCGGCCTCGGAAGCGCTGACGAAGTCTTCTTCCTGCTCGGTGTGCGTTTGCCCCGAAGCTTCGGCGCCGTCTCCGAAGATGTCCGGTGGAGCTGCAGACGATGAGTGCGCCATGGTGCGTCGAGCTTTTCAATCCCGGATGGTTTTCTTCGATCAAAAAGACTTACAGGCGGGGCAGTCTCTGGCCTCGTGTTCTGGAGAGAGGCAAAGATTACACACCTGATGGAGGTCGGTGTGGGGAAATTTAGACCCACATTTTGGGCACTTTTTGAACGGAGTCCTTTCCATCGGCCGGGACCGGAGTCGAGGAGGGCCCGAAGGCCGGTGCCGATGTACGGGATGGAGAAAAGTGCCGCTTCGAGAGATGAAGATGATGATGAAGAAACTCGAAGAAACGAGGATTTTCCGTCGAGGCTGGAACCGTAGAAGTTTGAAGCCGGAGCACGAAGTATCACATCCGAGCCCGATGGCGGAAAAAAACAATCTGAGGATGGAGCCGAAGCCCATGCGCAGTACGGACCGAAGGAGGAGTCACCAAACTCGTGACTTCCAAAGACTGTCCAAGAAGAAAAACAAACTGCAAACATCCGGGCCCAACACCAGATGGCGATCTATGCTAAGTGTACAATCTGCAGCTCATATGTCTCGAACATTAGGTTACTGGTAAGTACGGTTGTGAATATTTTTCAGGGTCAATGCTGGGCTCCAAGATCCAGCACTGGGAGCTCACCTAATAGCAGGTGAGTATTTTCGTTACTCGGCTGATTTTTGGTGAATATTTTAAGTTTTGAAAACTCGACACTTAGAAGAAATTTCAGAAGAAACCAGTCAATGTTACCCTATGGAGAAAATTGGGTTATCGGCATTAAGTTAAGTACTCGACTGGCAGAGTTAAGGTTCTGGGCATAGACTCAGGGGTCTCCCAGGGTCAGGTAGGTACAGTTGTTACACCCTAAGCGGCACATGGGCAGCCGGGTGCAGAGAGAGTTAGGCCCAATTTTATCCTATGGGAGGCAGGGGGGCCTTGGGTGGTGGCTGCTGACTAGCAGGCCACGCGGCTGTTGGAGCTGGGCTCCTGGTCACTTGCTCAGGGAAAACGGGGAAGTAGACAAGTGCAAGGGTTACACTGCCAGGGCCACTCGGGCGGCTGGGTGCAGGATGCTTTTGAGCCTTCGGGCGCTCAATTGGTTTCAATGGGAAACCTCCGGATTAGAAAAAGACTGCAAGCTCGGGGACGAAGATTCTTCAGGTGCCACCACCACTTCGAGAGGTAAGTTGGGTAGTTGGAGGATAGGTAGGTACCCAGGAGTTGGGCACAGGGGGCCACAGGGCGCCTGGTGCAAGGGTGCCTTTTGGTGTCGGGAAATCAGGAGCGTCGAGGGAAGTCCTTGGGTTCCGGACTCGGGGTCAGAGTCGCCGTGGGGTCCTCCTCGTGGTCTTTGTTCACTCCGGCACAGGCCAGACTTGGCGGGTGCAGAGTGTGCAGGGTTTGCAGTTCTGGGATGATGCCAGGGATTAGAAGCAGATTTTGAGTAGAGCCTCTACTCATGGGAGACTCAGGTGCTTAGAGCCAAAAGGTAGCCAGGTCCTCCGGGGTTTGTGAGGTTGCTGGCCACAAGAGGTGCCGGGTTGTAGCAGATGCAGGTTCGAGGGTCGACAGGCCAGTAGGTCTGGGGCCAAAGCAGTTGGTGTCTTCCTCTTCTTAGCAGCTGCAGGGCAGGTCTTCTTTCTTCTTGCTCTTCTTTGTATTTCAAAATCTGGAATCTGGGGAAGGAAGGTTCAGGGTGGCCCTAAATACTAGATTTAGGGGCGTTACAGGTAGGTGAAGGGCAGGGACCAATGGGTCCCTGTCCTGGGGTGGGTACACCCCCTATCCTGCCTCTCTCCTGTGGGAGGGGGGCAGTAGCCTTGTCTTGATTGGGTAGGGCCTCCCATCCTCAAGATGGCGAGTGCCCGGAGATGTGCTTCACCTCGCCTCCCCCACCTGAGGGGTGGGTTTGGCAGGCTGGCACATCCCCTGTCCTTATTTGGGGTTTCCGGCCAGGCTTCCCGCCAGAGTGGGGGCTGCCAGTGGCCTGCGGAAGCTCACGGAGGCGGCATGCCTTTGAAGCTTCCCCCTGCCCATCCTGGGGGAGGAGATCTAGCACCTTGCCCAAGATGTGCATTGTTGCAGGCCCAGGAGAGCAGGGGCTCTCCTACCCAGGGGTCCAGCAACAAGTCTGCTGTGTGGCAGCCTAGCCAGCCGACCAGACGTGGATTGTAGGTTAGGTTTCAGGGGGCATCTCTAAGATGCCCTCTGGGGTGCTTGGTACATTAAATCCCACAGTGGCATCAGTGCGGGTTTAATGTGCTGAGAAGTTTGATACCAAACTTCTCAGTCTTCAGCGTTGCCATTATGGTGCTATGGAGTTCGTATTTGACAAGCTCTCAGCACCATGTACTCTTAAATGGCAGCACTGCACTTACAGTGCCCAGGAATGGACCTGGGTACTGAAGGGGCACAGGGCTCATGCTCCTGTGCCCACACCACTGGCATAGGTGTGAGAAAGTGCCATCTTTCGTGCATGGTATGCCCCCACTTTTTGCTGAATTGCTGGATGTACTTTGACCGAGTGTGCCCTGGACTCCTGCCAATCAGGTGCCCAGGGCCTATATTCCTTCCCTAAAACACAAAACACAAATTGGCAAACCCTGGCCACATGTCAGCCCGTGGTAAATGGTACCCTAGGTACCCAGGGCCTTGTGACCAGGGAAGGCCTCTAAGGGCTGCAGCACTCATTGTGACACCCTTAGAGGCCCTGTACCCTTACACACACTGCCCTTGCAGGCTGAGTGTCTGGGTACAAGACAAAACAGAGTCGACATGGCACACATCCCTGTGTGCCATGTCCACCACCTACACTGCCATGGCATACATCAGCCACCCCTATAGCTGGGTGCCCTATGCCAATGGTGTGGGCACAGGGGCAGGAGCCATGTGCCCCTACAGTACCCAGGTCCATTCCTGGGCACTGTAAGTGCAGTGCTGCCATTTAAGAGTATATGGTGCTGGGAGCTCGTCAAACACGAACTCCACAGCACCATAATGGCAACACAGAAGACTGAGAAGTTTGGTATCAAACTTCTCAGCACATTAAACCCACACTGATGCCAGTGTGGGATTTAATGTACCAAGCACTCCAGTGGGCATCTTAGAGATGCCACCTGAAACCTAACCTACAATCCACGTCTGTTCTGAGGCTGCCACACAGCAGACATGTTGCTGGACCCCTGGGTAGGAGAGCCCCTGATCTCCTGGGTCTGCAACAATGCACATCCTGGGCGAGGTGCTAAATCTCCTCCCCCAGGATATGCAGCGGGAAGCTTCAAAGGCATGCCGCCCCTGTGAGCTTCCCCAGGCCACTGCAACCCCCCACTCTGGCAGGAAGCTTGGCCGGAAACCCCAAATAAGGACAGGGGATGTGCCAGCCTGCCAACCCCACCCCTCAGGTGGGGGAAGCGAGGTGAAGCACATCTCCGGGCTCTCGCCATCTTGAAGATGAGAAGCCCTGCCCAATCAGGACTAGGCTACTGCCCCCCTCCCACAGGAGAGAGGCAGAATATGGGGTGTACCCACCCCAGGACAGAGACCCATTGGTCCCTGCCCTTCACCTACCTGTAACGCCCCTAAATCTAGTATTTAGGGGCACCCTGAACCTTCCTTCCCGAGATTCCAGATTCCAAAATCCGAAGAAGAGCTAGAAGAAAGAAGACCTGCCCTGCAGCTGCTAAGAAGAGGAAGACACCAACTGCTTTGTCCCCAGCCCTACCGGCCTGTCGACCCTCGAACCTGCTCCCGCTCCAACCCGGCATCTCTTGTGGCCCACAAACCCCGGAGGACCTGGCTACCTTTTGACTCTAAGCCCCCTGGGACTCCCATGAGTAGAGGCTCTACTCAAAATCTACTTCTAATCCCTGGCAGCAGCCCGGAACCGCGAACCCAGCACACTCTGCACTCGCCAAGCCTGGCCTGTACCGGAGTGAACAAAGACCATGAGGACGACCCCACGGCAACTGTGACCCCGAGTCCGGCACCCAAGGACCTTCCTCGACACTCCTGAAAAAGCCTGCAGCCTCAGAACCAGGTGCTCCCCCCAACCGCGATCAACAGAGGGTAAGATTTCCTGACACCAAAAGGCACCCCTGCACGCCGCGGCCCCCTGTGCCCAATCCCGTGGTACCTACCTATCCTCCAACTACCCAACTTACCTCTCGAAGTGGTGGTGGCACCTGAAGAATCTTCGTTCCCGAGCTTGCAGTCTTTTTCTAAACCGGAGATTTCCCATTGAAATCAATTGAGCGCCCGAAGGCTCAAAAGCACCTTGCACCCAGCCGCCCGAGTAGCCCTGGCAGTACAACCTCTACACCTATCTACTTCCCCACTTGCCCTGAGTAAGTGACCAGTTGCCCAGCTCTCACAGCCGCCTGTCCTGCTAGTCAGCAGCCACCAACCAAGGCTCCCCTACCTCTCATAGGATAACATTGGGCCTAACTCTCTCTGCACCCGGCCGCCCTTGTGCCGCTGAGGGTGAACAAACTGTACCTACCTGACCCTGGGAGACCCCCGACTATGCCCAGAACCTTAACTCTGCCAGTCGAGTACTTACCTTTAAACCGATAACTCAATTTTCTCCATAGGGTAACATTGACTGGCTTTTCCTGAAATTTCTTCTAAGTGTGGACTTTTCAAAACTTAAAATATTCACCAAAAATCAGCTGAGTAACGAAAACGAAAATACTCACCTGCTCTTAGGTGAGCTCCCAGTGCTGGATCTTGGTGCCCAGCACTGACTCTGAAAAATACTTACAACTGTACTTGCCAGTAACCCAATTTTCTTCCATAGGAAATCATTGACTGTTTTTCTGTGAAATTTCTTCTAAGTCTCAATTTCTGCAATCTTTAAATATTCTTTAAAAATCATATATTATCTGAAAACATAATTACTTACCTGTTTTGGATAAAGGTCTCAGTACTGAGTCTAGGCACCCAGTACTGGATTACAAAAGTAACGAGAACATACTATACCTGCAACTTGAATTTTCTGCATTAGGGAATCATTGACTTTTTCTATGAAATATTTTTAAGTGTCAACTTTTACAATAGCAAAATATTGTCTAAAAATCATCACAGTAATTAAGTCGACTTTTATGACTTGATTTCAAGTACTGACCCAGGACGGAATCTAGGATCCAGTCCTGGAATTCCAAAATTAATCCTAAAAGTAATCAGTGGCAAATAACTTGAAACTTCCATTGAACTCAATGCATTATTGTGTTTAGAATTGTGTTGCCTATTGCAACCACTTGTAACTTTCTACAAAAGTCAACTGCATATTGCAAAAGTATTTATATAAAGCATCTCATTCTGAGAAAGTATATTTTAATGCATATTGTTGGTTCTAAAATAAAACAAGCATATATTTTTTTTTATATATAAAGCATTGGCATAGAGTTCAGTTATTGAGTGTGTGAGGCCATTGTGTGTGTGCAACAAATGCTTTACACTGTCCTCTGATACTGCCTTACTGCTCGACCAAGCTACCACTTTAGAGAGCAAGGTTATATCTAACTTTATCCTCTGCCAAACCTATGGGTGACTGTGGACTTTGTACACCCTGTACCTATTTGGGAACAGTATATACAGAGCCACTTTCTCACAATAGGGCACCCAGCTAATGGGGTGGCTGATGTATGCCAGGGCAGTGTAGGTGGTGGGCATGGCACACAGGGATGTGTGCCATGTCGACTCTGTTTTGTCTTGCACCCAGACACCCAGCCTGCAAGGGCAGTGTGTGTGTTTAAGGGTACAGGGCCTCCAAGGGTGGCACAACAAATGCTACAGCCCTTAGAGACCTTCCCTGGCCACAAGGCCCTGGGTACCATTTACCAGGGGCTGACATGTGGCCAGGGTTTGCCAATTTGGGTTTTAGGGAAGGAACATAGGCCCTGTGCACCTGATTGGCAGGAGTCCAGGGCACACTCAGTCAAAGTACAATCAGCAATTCAGCAAAACGTGGGGGCATACCATGCAAGAAAGAAGGCACTTTCTCACACCATAGAATCCCGTCGTCACGTTTGCGGCTTAACATTGGGACTTATCCAAGTCATAGTTAGAGACAACCAACAATTACATGACGTTTGTGGAGAACAGAAGTGGATAATCTGTTGTGCAATCTGCGTAAGTTATAGGCCTAAATGAGGGGGACGTGCTGCGAAGTGAGCATTATATGCAATAAATGTTCTCATACAACTTAATATAAACATATCAGTAGCAAAACCAATAATTGGGAGCAAGCCATACATCATGACTGATGCTTACACTTTGATTCACCAAAAATCACGGGCTATATTTACTATATTTATCATGACAACAATAGTGGCATCTTTCTAATGGACACACAGACAAGGAAAAACAGAGAAAGATTCTGTTGTGTAGGCCCTGGAAGAATAAGTATCTATGCGGTCAAGCATGAAATGTTCAAATTAAGTTTGTGAAGACATGCCACCACTACGTAAAATGGCAACTTACCTTGTGCATCACAATTTTACGCTGTGCGGGCTCGGCGACATCTATCATTTTCTGTACCACATAGTTGGCATACTGGTCTTTCATCATGGTGTACAGTGCACTGTGTGGACCGTCATTCATAGTGCAAACCTCATCAATCAACATGGCACGTTCTGTGCGAGAAGCGTGTGTCACACATTTCTCCACGACGTTGCTGCAGCAGGGCAACAAGGGCAAAAAAAAACATCACACTGGAGCACAGTCCCTGGCAATGCCCAGCAGTTCCTCTTAAGATGCAAGTAATCACAGTTACACAAATTACTACACCCAGAATGGATCAATGGCCACTGTTACAGTTCCTGCGGAATGTTACAGGAGTGTCCAATACACATGGACTACATAGAAGTGCAAGTGTCCCAACAGTGAACATACATAATTAGGGATGGATAATAGTCAATACTTAGTTGGATTCCACCTAGGGATTCCAAGGGAAACAGATGGGCCTCAAGATTTCATGGCATGTTTTAAATTTTTTTGTATTTCTCCCTTTTTTTGTTTTATGATATTCCAAGCTAGTATATTTTACCTTAATTTAACTGACAAATGCACACTCATTCAGTACACAGCTGATTTTTTACAATGCAAACAGCAAGTTTTAATACAATACGTTCATGAATAAAATTAGAATTATAGAACAAACGCATGCACATCAGCAACTGTTCAATAAAATTCATGTTGTCAATCTGCGTCTAAATATGCATAGCATTTAAAAATAGCAAGGCAAATCTCAAAAAGATCTACTACTTGTATTTTTCATAATTAAAAAAAAAAAAAAATTCACCCGTACTTATGCATAAAAACTTATAAGAAAAGAACACAAAAGCCTTAACTGCAAACAAAAAGAGCATAGCTTGATGTCAGAGCCACAAGATAAAAATCTCTTCCTGGAAAGTACTTTTTATTTTCAGCAGAAATGTTAGGGAGACAAAGGAATTGTGTGCAATCTCAGGAGACTGCATGTAGGTGACAAATCAGTATCTGCAGACTTCATACCCATTTTTAAATGTTCTGGGAGGAGGCCATTTAAAATCAAAATTCCTTTTGTCACTGCTCCTACTTCAGAGCAGTTAATTGAAAACAATGGATTGGTAACAAATAGATGTACACACATAATACTTTCATCCACTCCACCCCCCCAAACTTGAAGTTGAATTGAAGGCCAGCGATGTGCAGATCAATGATTAATATAACAGAAGCTCATACTAAATGCATGTTCAGCAGCGAAACATAAAACAAGTTATGGGACAGAAAATTTTCAGGGAGCAGGAATGATCAATTTTGGTGATGCCTTGGTCGAATAAAAGGCAGGCTCAAAGTATGGACATGAAGAATGCCCAGCTTAACTAAGTGTCGAGTATAACACGGATGGAAAGTCAATGAAGGGGTAGAGAGAGAGCCTAATAGCACAGCAACATTTAAGAACTGCAAACGATAGAACTATTTTAACATGGCATAGAAAAAGTGCTATGCAATACTGAGCCAATGCATAACCACCTTTCTAGGACTGAAAATCTCAAGATGGCAGTCACTAAGAAGAAAAGGTCACCTTTATCTGAGAATGCAGCTTGTGCAGCCAACATCCATGCACAACTTTAAGCAGATAGATTAAAAGTTGGTGATTTAACAATAAAATGCATCAATAAATCAATTACGCATGCAACTTAGTGTTTTGTGGTGTTTGCCATTATTTTTAGTGGAAAAAGTGACACCTTCTCCTGCATCACCCAAGCAAACGCTTTCAATTAAGCATTCCATTTAAATACTCTGGGTTACACCGTGTTCACTTAACAAGCATTTGGGTCCAGCTGAGGCATGCAAGTAACAATCCTTGAAGGAATAGCAATCATCCGGGTAAGAAGCTCCCCGAATCTGTCCCACTAATGGCTACATCTATCAGACCCGCAACAACAAAAAGTGCCTTCTGGTAAAGACAAGATGTTCTATCATCATCTCAATGACAACGGATACCGACTACCCTACATCTAGGCGGAGCAAATGAGACAATAGTAGTCTAAGCAAACTAGCCCTCAACCTTTTTCTTCTGGGACTATGTGAGGTGAGTGGGCTATGGGTTCTTTAAATAATACAATGCTGTCTCACAGAAGGACCACACCGGCCATTCTCAGAACTGTTGGCCATATCTACATACAGTACACTGAAAAGTCCGGAAACAATAAAGTAGAATAGAGCCAGTAGGAAGCTGGGTTTCTGTGGCAGTAACCCCTCCACTTTTTGCCAGACTACTGGTGCACTATGACTTGATGTGCCCTGGGTCCCTGCCAATCAGGTTCCCAGGGCCTGTATTTTTCCCCAAAACTGTACCATGGTACCCCCAATTGGCACCTCTATAGCCACGTCAGTCCCTTGTAAAAGGTACTATGAGTACTAAGTGCACTGCCGCCAGGGAAAGCCTTTAAGGGCAGCAGCATTTATTGTGCCACTCTTAAAGGCCCTGTATTTTTACATACACACTGCCAGTGCAGGTTGCGTGATTTGGTGCAGAACAAAGTGACGAGTCGACATGGCACACATCCCTGTGTAAATGGTTGGTCAAGCTGTGTAGCCCGACAAACCGCATGCACTGCAAACATGAATATGTATCTGTCTTCACAAAAGTAGGTTGTGAGTATATTTAAGAATGCTTATACAAATTCTAATACAAGACAAAATTCCAACTGAGATGTCTCAATTTCTTTTCATTCTGAAGTTTCAGACATTAAAAATTGTCAAATAATCATTACATGGATGCAGATAAATTGGTATCATAAATATCTGATACACAAGCATGTAAATACAAATACAAAGGAACGATAGCAATCATATAATCAGGGTTGATGTTGCACTTGAGAATAACGTGCCCAATGCATTTCGGGACAGTTACGTCCATTCTTCAGGGGCCACTGTAATGTAAACAAAGAACAAAGATTGTTTCTGTATGGTTTTTGGAAGCATTGACTGAAGTACAAGTAAAGCCATTACTATCAAACAGCACCCACGTTTGAGATAGGATAGTGAACTCAGCCAGACGGGAGAAACCACCAGCAGACAAGAAATGTAAGCGAAAGAATCAAAACTGTCCCCAAAATACAGATAAAAAGAAAAGAAAGAAACTCTGTGCAAATGATAGGTGTTGCTACACCAACTGGAGTTACTCTACTTGTACAGCAATGAGGCCCATATGTAAGTGAAAAGAACACAATCAAAAATTGTGAGATCACCCGGTGTTCAAGCAGTTAATGTACTCTATAGAATTAGGCACTTACTGGCGATATGCAGGTAAACCAAAAGTAGAGCGCGAAGACCCACGCGAGATGTTGCCAAATCCTATTGCAATAACGTAAAATCAATTACAACAAGAAAGTGACCAGACCGGCCCAAGTGCATCTAGAATAAAAAGTACCGGACTTCCGACTCAATGGGCAAAACAACCTGCCGATAAAAAGTGACATCAAGGTCAAATACAAGAGCTACGAGCAAAATGACCTTAGCGTAGGCAAAAAAAAGTACCTGAAATAGAGTACGATGTCCTGCAACCGCTTCCAACTTATTCAGTACACTGTCGACAAAGGGCAAAATAAACCTCTGTTTAAATCTAAGCGTGTCGGGCTGAAAAGGCAGCAGATCACGTGGAATAGACGCTAACTTGTGGCAACATTGTCGGCCATCATGGAATGTGTAAATATACAGATACTGACCAGGCGACTGAACCCTATGTATTTAAGTGATGCACCCAAAGTGGAGCTACTAGGTCATGCATGCTAAATAATATAAAAAATTCTGTGAGCATGCTATCCTGTGGTGAAATGACAAAGATTAATGTAACTGCGCCGCGCTGAAGCCGCGGCCGATTACGTGGTGAAACTGCTCTGTAACAGCAATACGGTCGGCCATATTGAATGCGGTAAATAAACTAATGCTCTAGAAGGAGCAATACACCATGTAGACTTACGTTATTGGGTAATGATAGATGCTCTGGAAAGACAAAGTCTTCAAATTATTTGTTAAAAAAAAGCAAATTGGAGTGTTCTCAGTACATTCTTCTATGAGGCTGAACAAGAGCCTCAGGTATCGAATACTGCTGTCTAACAGAACTAAGGGGAAGATAAAGCTGAATAGAGACAACAGCACTATAGACCCAAAACTTCTAAAGAAACTACATAGAGGAAAACGAAAAGTACATAGCCAGTAACAAGGTGATCTAAGTAACATTACTTGTCATAGTCAAATGCCAACAAGCATTTACAGCAGCATGTGAAAACACAATAAAGCTATTCATAAGAAATAAAACAATTCATAAGAAATACAACAGTCTACTAACCACCAAGTCTAAACAAAGAACTCACGAGTAGATACAGAAATGCCAATAACCTGCGTTTGGGGGTATATACAATGCTGTAGATATGTATATATCAGGGCACAAAGCGATAAAGCGTACACAGTTTAATTAGAAGAAATGAATCATAATTGTATTGACATTCAATTCAAAGATAGGAAATATGCATGAAAGTTCATGTGTATTAAGTTTTTCAGTAGCCTGTATAACAGTTCTAGATGTTACTAGCAAGTTTATTATATGGTGTTTACTGAATTGCATGAAAATAAATCTAAAGAAGCTCGTCTGCGTGGGGGACCTCTCAAATACAATAGAAATGGCTGGTGCCATGGTGAAATATACCGAAAATAATTATAAAAAGCAGCTGAGATCTAATTTGTCATTCAACCCATGTGGCACCGTGGTATTGAGTTTTTTGATCCACATCACTTATTTCTGTGACAATACTATGCTCAGATCAGACCCTTCCTTGGGTTGCATTTTTTCTAACACTAGAAATCTGACTAGGGAAATATTGTGATGTTGTTCTAACCTATGAACCACCAGATTGGAATTGGTATTTTTTGTGGGGATCATACTTTTATGCTCCCTATTCTGATTTTTCTTTTTCTTTCAGTTTTCCCACTATATAGGAGTCCGCACGGACATTTGATATAGTAAATTCCGTTGGTAGAATTACAGCCCAAGGAAGGGTCTGGTCCTAGCCTAGTACTGTCACAGAAAGAAGTGATGTGGATCAAAAAATTCAATACCAAGGTGCCACATGGGTTGAATGACAAATAGATCTCAGCTGCTTTTTATGATAATTTTCGGTATATTTCACCATGGCACCAGCCATTTCTATTGTATTTGAGAGGTCCCCCACGCAGAAGAGCTTCTTTAGAGCTATTTTCATACAGTTCAGTAAACACCATATAATAAACTGAATATGCTACTTACCAGTATGCATCTGTTCTTGGCATGTAGGGCTGCTGACATTCATATCTGTGCATAGATCGCCGCCTAGTGTTGGGTCCGGATGTTTGCACGTTGTTGTCCTGGAAGAGTCTTCGAAGTATCATGGGATAGGTGACTCCTCCCCTGGACTACAGTGCGCATGGGCATCCTCTCCATCCTCAGATTGTTTTTCGCCATTGTGGCAGTGATGGAGTAGATACAGAAAGAGAATTACTGTAAGCATGGTCATCAGAGAGCTGCAGCTGCTACAGGCGCCAGGGAGGGCGATATGAATGTCAGCAGCCCTACATGCCAAGAACAGATGCATACTGGTAAGTAGCATATTCAGTTCGAGGCATGTGGGCTGCTGAATTCATATCTGTGCATAGAATATATAGCAGTACCCTCTATTAGCGGCGACTACCAGTGCCAGCTGCAGCGGTCTGAAAAAGAGTTTTGAGAACAGCCTGTCCTACAGCTGCCTGCTGTTTTGATTGCACATCTACACAATAGTGTTTGGTAAATGTGTGTGTAGTGGACCAGGTGGCTGCTCTACATATATCATGCAAAGGAATGTTTCCAAGGAAAGCCATGGAGGCCCCTAACTTACGTGTTGAGTGGGCTCGTGGGGGAATCGTTAATGTGCGTTTAGCCTTTTGATAGCAAATTTGAATACATTTAACGATCCATCTGGCTATACCTGCTTTGGAGATAGCGTTCCCTTTGTGTTGTGGGGCAAAGGCAACGAAAAGTTGTTTGGTCTTCCTAAAGACTTTAGTCCTGTCGATATAGTACATGAGGGCTCTCTTTACATCCAGTGTATGGAGTGCTCTTTCTGCGACAGTTTGTGGGTGTTGAAAGAAAACAGGCAGTTCAATGGTTTGATTCATGTGGAACTGAGATATTACTTTGGGCATGAATTTGGGGTTGGTACGTAGTACGACCCTGTTGGCGTGAACCTGTATGAATGGCTCTTGAATGGTTAGTGCCTGGAGTTCACTAACTCTTCTTAACAAAGTGATTGCCACTAGGAAAGCTACTTTCCAGGTGAGGAATTGAATCTCACATGAGTGGAGAGGTTCGAAGGGTGGACCCATCAGTCGGGTGAGGACCAAGTTGAGGTTCCACACCGGTGCTGGCGGGTGTCTTGGGGGAATTACTCGTTTAAGTCCCTCCAAGAAAGCTTTGATGGCAGGCACTCTGAATAAAGAGAGGTGCTGCCTGTTTTGGAGATAGGCTGATATTGCGGTCAAATGGACACGTATTGAGGTGTATGCCAGATTGCATCGGTATAGGTGTAAGAGGTAACAAATTATGTTTTGGATGGATGCGTCTAGCGGGTTAATGTCGTTATTATTGCAATAAATGACGAACCTTTTCCATTTGGCTGCATAGCAAGCTCTGGTAGTGGGTCTCCTGGCCTCCTTAATGATGTCCATACAGTCAGGTGGCAGGTTTAGGTAGCCAAACTCTAGGACTTCAGGAGCCAGATTGCCAGGTTCAGCTGTTGCGGATCTGGGTGCTGAATCTCTCCATGGTTCTGCGTCAAATGCGCGGGTTTGATCCGCAGTCTTTGATGCGGCACCACGGAAAGTTCGAGAAAGGTGGTGTACCATGGCTGGCGTGCCCACGTTGGAGCAACCAGGACGAGTGTTAGTGAGTGTTGTCTGAGTTTGCGAGCCACCCGCGGTATCAATGGTGCTGGGGGAAAAGCGTACGCAAATCTGCCGGACCAGTTCATCCATATCGCATTGCCCTGCGACTGCGGATGTGGGAACCTGGCGGCAAAGCTTTGGCATTTTGCGTTTTCGCTTGTGGCGAATAGGTCTATCTCTGGATGACCCCACTGCTGGAAGTACGGTTGGAGTACTGACGGATGTAGCTCCCACTCGTGCATCTGGTGGCTGTGTCTGCTGAGCAGATCCGCCATCTGGTTGTCCTTGCCGGGGAGGTGTTCCGCCATGAGGAACATGTTCCTCTGAATGGCCCACTTCCACATGCTCTGAGCCAGATGAGACGACTGTGGAGAGTGTGTTCCTCCCTGCTTCTGTATGTAGTACATGGCAGTCATGTTGTCCGTCCGGATCAACACGACTTTGTTGCACAAGTGTACTTTGAATGCCTTCATGGCTAGGAAGATCGCCATCAGTTCTAAAAGGTTGATGTGCATCTTCTTTTGTTGTGGTGTCCATAGTCCCTGCACTGTGTAATTGAGTACATGAGCTGCCCATCCCTGGAGAGACACGTCCGCTGTCAGTATTATTTGTGGAACAGGCTCTTGGAACGGTCGGCCCTTGCAAAGGTTTTGTGGATTCCACCAATGCAGAGAGTTGTATGCCCGACTGCTCACCAACACTAGGTCTTTTAGTTGCCCTTGAGCCTGATTCCACTGACGTGCTAAGCACTCCTGAAGCGGGCGCATATGTAGTCTCGCGTGTGGGACTATGAAAATGCAGGAGGCCATCATGCCTATCAACTGCATGAACACTCGCGCAGGAAGGGAGTGTTGAAGTTTGAACTTGGAAATCAGCATTTGCATGCTGTTGATTCTCACTAAATTCGGCTGAGCTGTGGCCGCCAGAGTGTCTATGGTCGCACCTAGGTACTGTTGTACTTGTGCGGGTTGGAGATGGGATTTTGGGTAATTTAGTGAGAACCCCAGACTGTGAAGAAGGTGAATGGTGCGGGACATGTGGTTGGCACATTGCTGGGCTGACTTTGCCTGAACAAGCCAGTCGTCCAGGTAGGGGTAGACATGAATGTGTTGCCTCCGTAAATGTGCGGCCACAGTGGCTAGGCACTTTGTGAAAACTCTGGGCGCTGTTGTCACGCCGAAGGGAAGAACTTTGAATTGGTAGTGCTGCCCTTGAATAGTAAACCTGAGATATTTCCTGTGTGATGGGTGAATGGGTATGTGGAAATACGCATCTTTGAGGTCTAGCGTGGCTAGGAAGTCTCCCTGTTTGAGCAGTGGGAGGACTTGTTGCAGGGTGAGCATGTGGAAATGCTCCGAGAGAATGTAGCGATTGAGGGGTCTCAGGTCTAGTATGGGTCTGAGTGACCCGTCCTTTTTTGGTATTAAAAAGTACAGGTAGTACACCCCTGTACCTTGCTCGTGGACGGGTACGACCTCTATTGCGCCTTTTTGCAGCATACTTAGCACTTCCTGCTGTAATAGCGTTAAGTGCTCTGAGGACATAGGACGGTGTTTTGGCGGTATTGTGGGTGGAGTTGAGGTCAATTCTAGGCAGTAACCGTGTTTGATAATATCTTTGACCCACCTGTCCGTGGTGATGGAGTTCCACGTGGACAGGAACCTTTGAAGCCTTCCCCCGACAGGTGTTATGTGGTCGGGAGGAAGGGAGAGGGCGTCACTGTTTGTTCTTGGGAGAGGACCTGGTGTTGCCGTATCCGCGTCCTCTGCCCTTTGTGCATGAGCCACGATATCCACCCCGGGTGTTTTGTCGTAGGAACTTTGTGTGATTCCCTTGTTGTAGGTTTGCTGTGACCCCTGTCCTCTACCTGCTCCTCTATTTCCGGGGCGACGAAAGGAGCCACTCCGAAAGGTCTGCGTTTGGAGAGCCCCCATGGACTTTGCAGTGTTTGTGTCCTTTTTTATTTTTTCTAGGGTGGTGTCAACCTCTGGCCCGAATAAGTAGTCGGGGTTGACCGGCTGGTTGAGGATGTTATTTTGTACCTCAGGTTTGAATCCGGAGATTCGTAACCATGCGTGTCGTCGTAACATGACGCTAGTGTTTATGGCTCTGGCAGCTGTATCTGCGGCATCCAGTGGACACTTAATGGATGCGTTTGTGAGGAGTTGTCCCTCCCTGATGAGGATCTCTGCTCCCTCTTTGTATTGGTCAGGGAGATGTTGGAGTAAGGTTTCTAATGTGTCATAATGTGCGCGATCGTAGCGAGCTAGGAGCGCCTGAGTATTGGCAATACGCCATATGTTAGCTGCTTGGGCTGCAACCCGTTTGCCGGAGGTCTCTAGCACCTTGGACTCTTTGTCCGGGGGAGGAGCATCCCCAGTCGTCTGCAAGTGCACCCGTTTGCGGGCATTTGCGACTACTATGGAATCCAGAGGCAACTGGCCTCTAATGTAGGTAGGATCCCCAGGCGCCGACCTATATTTCTTGTCGATCCTGGGGTTTATTACTCTTGCCCTGGTGGGTTCTTTGAAAATGTCCTTTGCTGGTTTGAGGACACCTTTCAACATGGGTAGAGTTTTGATATTCCTTTCTGAGGATGCGAAAGTATCCATGAGAAAATCGTCCTCGATGGTGTCAGAGTGGAGTTGCACACCATGATTGGCCGCAGCACGTTCAATGAGGGCGTTGAATGCGGCAGTGTCGGTGCCGACGGGTTTGGCTGGCGTCGAAGGTGCGGTGGGCTTCGATCCGACCAGTGTTACTTTCAGTTTCGGTTTCTGTTGAACCAATACGGCTTTCGGTTTCGGTGAAGGGAAACCAGTCGTTTTGGGTAGTAATGGCTGCCGCTGAATGTCCGAGGCCGGGCCAGAGGGCGGGGCCGAAGAACTGCGGGATAGGTCTTGGGTAAGGCCCGAAGGCGATCCCTCGACCGGAGCCATAGACTGACGCACTGGGATATCCTCAGTCTGTCGGGTAGGCCTTGCTCGTCACCGGGGCTACTCTCTTCGGCCCCTAAGGCCTCATCGTAGTCTCCTACCTCGGTGTCGGCTTCGTCTCTGTGAAAGAGTCGGTCTTCGATGTCTTCCGATCCGGAGTCGTGTTCGGAAGCGGGGCTGGAGGGTAGGTTCTCCACGTCTTCCACATCTTCGTCCTCGGCGCTGAAGATGTTGGTCGGGGCCGGTGCCGCTTGCTGCGCTTCAAGTCTCGCTGCTCCTCGATTCCGGAGGGTCTTCTTGGATCGGAATCGGGCACAGGCCATACATGTGGACTCGTCGTGATCCGGTGAAAGGCATTTGTTGCACACCGGGTGGACGTCGACATGGGGATATTTCGCATTGCATACAGGACACCGCTTGAATGGTGTCCTCGATTCCATCGTCGATGTCGGGTCGATGGTCTGGTATGATGCGAAAAAGTTGTTCTTGAAGTGAGTAAACTAACAAAGAACTATCGATACCGATCGGGAACAGTACCGACGCGAACTAAAGGCCTTTTGGCCTGTAAAAAGTTTTTCCTAACATGAGTCAAGATAAGCACATCCGAACCCAATGGCGGAAAAAAACAATCTGAGGATGGAGAGGATGCCCATGCGCACTGTAGTCCAGGGGAGGAGTCACCTATCCCAGGATACTTCGAAGACTCTTCCAGGACAACAACGTGCAAACATCCGGACCCAACACTATGCGGCGATCTATGCACAGATATGAATTCAGCAGCCCACATGCCTCGAACTTGCTAGTAACATCTAGAACCGTTATACAGGCTACTGAAAAACCTAATACACATGAACTTTCATGCATATTTCCTATCTTTGAATTGTATGTCAATACAATAACGATTCATTTTTTCTAATGAAACTGCATTCACTTTATCGCATTGGGTCCCTGATATATACATATCTACAGCATTGTATATGCCCCCAAACACAGGTTATTGGCATTTCTATATCTACTTGTGAGTTCTTTGCTTAGACTTGTTGGTTACTAGACTTTTATTTCTTATGAATTGTTTTATTTCTTATGAATTGTTTTGTGTTTTCCCATGCTGCTGTAAATGCTTGGTGGCATTTGACTATTGTGAGAAAGTGCCATCTTTCTTGCATGGTATGCCCCCACTTTTAGCTGAATTGCTGAATGTACTTTGACTGAGTGTGCCCTGGACTCCTGCCAATCAGGTGCCCAGGGCCTATGTTCCTTCCCTTAACACACAAAACCCAAATTGGCAAACCCTGGCCACATGTCAGCCCCTGGTAAATGGTACCCCAGGGCGACCGACACACACACACACACACACACACACACACACACACACACACACACACCCCCCCCCCCTTTGCAGGCTGGGTGTCTGGGTGCAAGACAAAACAAAGAGTCGACATTGCACACATCCCTGTGTGCCATGCCCATCACCTACATTGCCATGGCATATATCAGCCACCCCTCTAGCTGGGTGCCCTATGCCAATGGTGTGGGCACAGGAGCAGGAGCCCTGTGCCCCTACAGTACCCAGGTCCATTCCTGGGCACTGTAAGTGCAGTGCTGCCATTTAAGAGTACATGGTGCTGAGAGCTCGTCAAACACGAACCCCACAGCACCATAATGGCAACACTGAAGACTGAGAAGTTTGGTATCAAACTTCTCAGCACATTAAACCCACACTGATGCCAGTATGGGATTTATTGTACCAAGCACCACAGAGGACATCTTAGAGATGCCCCCTAAAACCTAATCTACAATCCACGTCTGTTCTGAGGCTGCCACACAGCAGACATGTTGCTGGACCCCTGGGTAGGAGAGCCCCTGCTCTCCTGGGCCTGCAACAATGCACATCCTGGGCGAGGTGCTAAATCCCTCGGCCAGGATGGGCAGGGGGAAGCTTCAAAGGCATGCCGCCTCTGTGAGCTTCCCCAGGCCACTGCAACCCCCACTCTTGCGGGAAGCTTGGCCGGAAACCCCAAATAAGGACAGGGGATGTGCCAGCCTGCCAACCCCACCCCTCAGGTGGCGAGGTGAAGCACATCTCAGGGCTCTTGCCATCTTGAAGATGGGAAGCCCTACCCTATCAGGACAGGCTACTGCCCCCCTCCCACAGTAGAGAGGCAGGATAGGGGGTGTACCCACCCCAGACAGGGACCCATTGGTCCCTGCCCCTCACCTACCTGTAACGCCCCTACATCAAGTATTTAGGGGCACCCTGAACCTTCCTTCCCCAGATTCCAAAATCCAAAGAAGAGCTAGAAGAAAGAAGACCTGCCCTGCAGCTGCTAAGAAGAGGAAGACACAAACTGCTTTGGCCCCAGCCCTAACGGCCTGTCGACCCTCGAACCTGCTCCTGCTCCAACCCGGCATCTCTTGTGGCCAGCAACCTCACAAACCCCGGAGGACCTGGCTACCTTTTGACTCTAAGCCCCTGGGACTCCCATGAGTAGAGGCTCTACTCAAAATCGACTTCTAATCCCTGGCAGCAGCCCGGAACCGCGAACCCAACACACACTGCACCAGCCAAGCCTGGCCTGTGCCGGAGTGAACAAAGACCACGAGGACAACCCCACGGTGACTGTGACCCCGATTCCGGCACCCAAGGACCTCCCTCGAAGCCTGCAGCCTCAGAACAAGGTGCCCACCCAACCGCGATCAACAGAGTAAGATTTCCTGACACCAAAAGGCACCCCTGCACCCCGCAGACCCCTGTGCCCAATCTCGGGGTACCTACCTATCCTCCAACTACCCAACTTACCTCTCGAAGTGGTGGTGGCACCTGAAGAATCCTCTTCCCCGAGCTTGCAGTCTTTTTCTAAACCAGAGATTTCCCAGCTCCCACAGCCGCTTGGCCTGCTAGTCAGCAGCCACCAACCAAGGCTCCGCTACCTCTCATAGGATAACATTGGGCCTAACTCTCTCTGCACCCGGTCGCCCATGTGCCGCTGGGGGTGAACTAACAGTACCTACCTGACCCTGGGAGACCCCCGAGTCTATGCCCAGAACCCTAACTCTGCCAGTCGAGTACTTACCTTTAAACAGATAACTCAATTTTCTCCATAGGGTAACATGGACTGGCTTTTTCTGTGGAATTTTCAAAACTTAAAATATTCACCAAAAATCAGCCGAGTAACGAAAACGAAAATACTCACCTGCTCTTAGGTGAGCTCCCAGTGCTGGATCTTGGTGCTCAGCACTGACTACTTACAACTGTACTTACCAGTAACCCAATTTTCTTCCATAGGAAATCATTGACTGTTTTTCTGTGAAACTTCTTCAAAGTGTCAATTTCTGCAATCTTTAAATATTCTTTAAAATCGTATAATATCTGAAAACGTAATTACTTACCTGTTTTGGATAAAGGTCCCAGTACTGAGTCTAGGCACCCAGTACTGGATTACAAAAGTAACAAGAACATACTATACCTGCAACTTGAATTTTCTGCCATAGGGAATCATTGACTGTTTTCTATGAAATATTTTCTGTGTCAAATCTTAAAATAGCAAAATATTGTCTAAAAATCATCACAGTAATTAAGTCAACTTTTATCACTTGATTCCAAGTACTGACCCAGGAATGAATCTAGGATCCAGTCCTGGAATTCCAAAAGTGGTCCTAAAAGTAATCTGTGGCAAATAACATGAAACTTCCATTGAACTCAATGCATTATTGTGTTTAAAATAGTGTTGCCTATTGCAACCACTTGTAACTGGTTACAAAAGTCAATTGCATATTGCAAAAGTATTTATATAAAGCATCTCATTCTGAGAAAGTATATTTTAATTCCAATTGTTGGTTGTAAAATAAAACAAGTATATATTTTTTATATATAAACCATTGGCCTAGAGTTCAGTTATTGAGTGTGTGAGACCATTTGCTGGCTGAGTGTGTACAACAAATGCTTTGCACTGTCCTCTGATACGGCCTTACTGCTCGACCAAGCTACCACTTTAGAGAGTAAGGTTATATCTAACTTTAGCCTCTGCCAAGCCTCTGGGGACTGAGGACTCTGTACCCCCTGTACCTATTTGGGAACAGTATATACAGAGCCACTTTCTCACAACTATGACAAGTAAGGTTCTTACTTAGATCACCTTGTTACTGGCTATGTACTTTTTCGTTTTCCTCTATGTAGTTACTTTAGATGTTTTGGGTCTATAGTTCCGTTTTCTCTATTCAGCTTCATCTTCTCCCTTAGTTCTGTTAGACAGCAGTATTACATACCTGAGGCTCTTGTTATTCAGCCTCATAGAAGAGTGAACTGAGAACACTCCAATTTGCTTTTTGTTTTACCTCTAATTTGAAGACGCATTCTCTTTCCAGAGCATCTATAATTACCCAATAACGTAAGTCTAGATGGTGTATTGCTCCTTTTAGAGCATTAGTTTATTTACCACATTCAATATGGCCGACCATATTACTGTTCCAGAGCGGTTCCACCAGCGCGGCGCAATTAGATTCATCTTTCATTTCACCACAGGATAGCATGCAGACAGAATTTTTTTAAATATTATTTAGCATGCATGACCTGGTAGCTCCAATTTGGGTGCATCACTTGAATACATAGGGTTCAGTATCTGTATATTTACACATTCCAAGATGGCCGACAATGTTTCCACAAGTTGGCATCCATACCACGTGATCGGCCGCGTTTTCAGCCCGACACGCTTAGATTTAAACAGAGGTTTAGTTTGCTCTCGCCGACAGTGTACCGAATAAGTTGGAAGGCAGTTGCAGGACATTGTACTCCATTTTAGGTACTTTTTTTGCCTACTTTAAGGTCATTTTGCTCGTAGCTCTTCTTGCGGAACAGTCAATATGATCTTGATGTCACTTTTTATCGACAGGTTGTTTTGCCCATTGAGTCGGAAGTCAGGTACTTTTTGTTCTAGATGTACTTGGGCCGGTCTGGTCACTTTCATGTTGTAATTGATTTTACGTTATTGCAATAGGATTTGACAACATCTCGCGTGGGTCTTCGCGCTCTACTTTTGGTTTACCTGCATATCGCCAGTAAGTGCGTAATTCTATAGAGTACATTAACTGCTTGAACACCGGGTGATCTCACAATTTTTGATGATTGTGTTCTTTTCACTTACATATGGGCCTCATTGCTGTACAAGTCGAGTATCTCCAGTTGGTGTAGCAACACCTATAGTTTGCACAGAGTTTCTTTTCATCTGTACTTCGGGGACAGTTTTGATTCTTTCGCTTAAATTTCTTATTTGCTGGTGGTTTCTCCGGTCTGGCGGAGTTCACTTTCCTATCTCAAACGTGGGTGCCGTTTGATAGTAATGGCGCTACTTGTACTCCAGTCAATGCTTCCAACAACCATACAGAAAGAATCTTTGTTTATATTACAGTGGCCCCTGAAGAAGGGACGTAACTGTCCCGAAATGCATTGGGCACGTTATTCTCAAGTGAAACATCAACCCTGATTATGATTGCTATAGTTCCTTTGTATTTACATGCTTGTGTATCAGATATTATACCAATTTATCTGCATCCATATAATGATTATTTGACAATTTTGAATGTCTGAAACTTCAGAATGAAAAGAAATTGAGACCTCTCAGTTGGAATTTTGTCTTTTGTATTAGAATTTGTATAAGCATTGTTAAATATACTCACAACCTACTTTTGTGAAGATATATATATATATAGATATATATATATATAGATATATATAGATATATATATATATATATACATATAAATCTTTGCAGTGCATACATTTTGTGGGGCTACACAGCTTGACCAACCACTTACATGTATGTTTCAACGAGGGACAGGCAGCCCTCAAACACCGTGTAGCAAGCACTAGTCGAAAAATGTGTGTACAAACACATTTCATTTTAGCATTACCTTCGGTGTGCAGTTCTCAACTCATTTTTTTTACACATCCCTGTGTGCCATGCCTACAACCCACTGCCCTGGCATAGGTCAGCCACCCCTCTAGCTTGGTGCACTATACCAGTGGTGAGGGTACAGGTGCATGAGCCCTGTACCCTTACAGTGTATAGACCAATTCTTAGACATTTGAAGTGCAGTAATGCCATTAAGAGTATATTGTGCTGGGAGTTTGTCATTACGAACTCCACAGCACCATAATGGCTTCACTGAAAACTCTGAAGTTTGGTTTCAAACTTTTCAGAACATTAAACCCACACGGATGCCAGTGTGGGGTTTAATGAAAAATTGCACTAAGAGGGCATCTTAGAGATGCCTCCTGAAAAACGACGAGCCTCTGGTGAGTTTCCCCGACTGGTACACACCAGCCTGCCACCACAAGATATCTTTCTGGACCCCTGGGGTGGGAGCCTTCGCTCCCTGAGCCCAGAAACAAAGCATTCCCTGTCAGAAAGAGCTATCTGTGGCTGGGGAGCTTAAAAGGCCTTGGCGCCTTTGTAATGTGACCCACAGCCTCTCCTGCTATCAGGAGCAGGCCCCATTGTCTCTCTTCCTTTTCGGCTGGAAGACAAGTGGAAAAAACTAGAACTGCCCAGACGGCGTGCCCACCTCGGCCAACCCCACCCATCAGGTGGGGGAGGCGAGGTGAAGCCCACTCTT
This sequence comes from Triturus cristatus, assembly GCF_964204655.1. Lineage (NCBI taxonomy): Eukaryota > Metazoa > Chordata > Amphibia > Caudata > Salamandridae > Triturus > Triturus cristatus. Next base: position 976,823,383 of record NC_140583.1, read on the forward strand.
TAGTGCCTGCCATCTTGCAGATGGAAGCACTCTCTATTCAAGATTAGGGATTGTGCCCACTCCCCCACGTGGGGTGATCACACCAAGGGTGCAGTCACCCTAAGGTCAGCATCGGCTACTGACCTCCAGACCCCTAAAACTTCCCCTAAATACAGTATTTAGGGGGCAGCCCTGAACCAAGACGACAGATTCCTGCAACCTAGGAAGGACGAAAGAAGACATCCAGCAGAACTGAGTGCAGAGAACAACTGCCTAGGCCCCACCCATACCAGCCCGTCTGCAGTTTCCAGAGATCCTGTGCCAAAAGTCGCCTTGTCCTGCAGCCAGTGACCTCCTGAACCCCTGTGAGGACTGATTGCCTTCCACAAAGACCGGATCTCCTGTGGACAGTAGTTCTGTTCAAAAGAAACAGCCAAGAAAGACAGCCTGCTGAGGCCAAAGGAACCAGACGCCTGGAACCACCACTGCACAGACGCCTACGGTTCGAGTGGCCCACCGATCCCAGCGAGGTCCCCCAGTGCTCCAGAGTCAGAGTCCACTGTGGGTTGATCCCTCCAGGACTCCCCGACGTCGCCTGCAGACTAGACACAGAGCCCCTCCCCCCCCCCCCCCCCCCCCACAAGTGGTCCGGTAAAGTGAAATCCGACCTCAATACCCCCGCATCTCGCCGCCCTGCCCCCTGGATAAGAGAACCTGAGGTGCACCTACGTCCCTGAGCCCTCCAACTTACCTGCCCAGCTGTTAGGTCCTCCCGAAAGACTTCCTGGACTGAAGCTGCAGCCAATATCCAAAACTGGCAACTCCCATTGAAAACAGAGCACCCGATGCCATAACAGCACCCTGCACCCGGTTGCCCCTGTACCGCTGTGGGTGCACCTTGTGTGCTAAACTTTGCCCTGAGCTCAAGTCTAGGAGCTTTGCTACCACAACCATGTGGCCTGCTCCTGAGCAGCCACCAACTGGAGGATCCCTATCCCCTATTGGATAACATTGGGCCTCAGCACTCTGCACGCAGCCGCCCTAGTGCTGCTGAGGGTGTTCCGAGAGTGCATCCTCGATCCTGGGGGAACCCTGGTTCTAACCCCAGAAATACCAACTCCCACAAATAAGTACTTACCTGCAAACCGTTAACGTAATTTCCTTCCATAGGATTGCATTGACTTCTTTTCCTTGAAAATTCTTCTAAATGTGGAGTTGGTTTGTATGAAACATTGAAAAACTGCAAATGTACTAAAAGTGAATTCCTTACCTTTGGTCTAAGAAATGTCTCAGTGTGATATCTAGGCATATCACACTGATTAGCATAAGTACCTCAAAAAGTAATCTAAAAAGTAACATGCACAGTAATCTGTAAAGTAACTAAAAAGTAATTTCAAACTGTTGGCGTACCTGTAATTCAACTAACTGCATTTGAACCTGAATTCACCTGTAAATCACTGCATAAGATTATGCAAAATATTTCACTTACCGGCACCAGGCTTGGCTCTAGAAATAAAACAACCAAATATTTTACATACAAACAAATTGGTCTGAGTTCAGCCTTTGAGTGTGTGACATCATTTCCTGCCTTAGTGTGTACAACAAATGCTTAACACTACCCTCTGATAAAGCATTACTGCTCGCACACACTACCACAAATAGAGAGTAAGGTGCTATCTACGCTTACCTTTGCCTACCTTTGGGGTTCCACTGGACTTTATACACACTATACCTCATTCTGGTATCGTATATAAGGAGCCAGTTTCCTACATAAAGTACGAGTTACTTACCTTCGGTAACGATGTATCTGGTAGAGACGTTGTCTAGCCACAGATTCCGTAACTTAGAATATCCCCAGGCGTCAGACTGGATCCGGAAAACGTTTTGCAGCAGCACCTTAGCACACCGGGGGGATGGCGCCACACGACCCTGCCCTGACGTCGTCCACGGACGTTATGTCAGCGAGGTCATACAAGTCCCTCCCGGCGCGATGACGTCCGTTTTCTTTGGAGAAACTTGTCCGCGACAACGCGGAGCCACCAACAAAACTGTGAAAGTATGGGAACAGTGTGCGAATGATGAAAAATTCATAGAGGAAAGAAGGCAGATGGTGCAAAACACCATCAGAAAAGACAGTAGCAGACTGTCTAAATATACGAGAAGTAAGGGCAGTGCAAACTGTGAGAAGAAACTCCACAAAGCGATGCATGGACTGTCTCCAAAGACTGAGTAACAAGAGAAGAAATCGCAACAGGCCAGATAGATTGTCATTACCACGTAGAACCGTGCCGACCAACAAGGACGGAACACAGGAAGAACAGTCTACTGCGAGAAAGTAGAAGGTATGAAAAGAATGGTATTCCCCTATAGCAAAGGAAGGCCGAAACATAGGCCAGCAAACTCCAAAGAAGGCGACCATAGAGGAGACAAGGGTCCTGACTCAATGGAGACGGTGGGAGGGAGGGAGCAACAGGAGAAGAAGAAGAAGAATCTCCTGAGGAAAGTGAAAGAAAAGGCACCTTTTACAGGAAAGAAGCCACCTGGAGGGAGGCATCCGCCTATGGCAATTCTGAAAGAGATCACAACTATGTGAGCACCCTTAAAGAAGACCAATGGCAACTGAAAGGAGGCAAAGTGGGGAAGCCCATCTGGTAAAGTTCTCGCAGAACGGGGAGGATGGGTGGGCGTTAAGGAATCTGCGGCTAGACAACGTCTCTACCAAATACATCGTTACCGAAGGTAAGTAATCCATACATCTGATAGAGACATCTAGCCGCAGATTCCTTAACTTAGAATAGATACCACAGCCATACCCCCAGGGGGAGGTGGGTCTGAGATAGAACAACAGAAAGTGCCCAAAGCACTGTGCCAGCAACAGTGACGGACCATGGGGAAGGTCGTAGCGGAACAGCCAGAGAGCAACCCATGTGGCTCGAAAGTGCAAAAGACAAGACTTCCCAATCTGCCAGAATTGCATGACACCATACTCGTAAGAGTATGAGATGTAGAAACAGCACTAGCCCTATTCCAGAACAGAAGAGAGGGAGCCTAGAACGATGGAGGGAGAAGGACTACTCCCTACTCAATGGTGCATTCAAGGGACACCAAGGAATGCATGCGGATTTCACAAAGAAATATAACCAGAGCCTACCAGGCCAGCCCACGCAAGGGAGGCCGGAAAGGCCACAGCCATGAAGCGAAGGGCAGAGGCAGGATCTGAGCAACCTATAGAAGAGCAGGCAGGAATAAAGACACACCAAGTGCATAACTAGTCACCAAAAAGTGTGACAGGGGTGGATAGTAGCACTCTGTAGCTGCACAGAGCAGACAGCCTCTGCAAAAGCAAAAATATGCAAGGAACCGCCCGACCAAGGAGGTTGAAGGTCGAGGTGAGAACTCACCCACGAATATAAAGAAGCAGGGTGCAGCACCTGGGACAACCTGCAGTAGAGGAGCTGTCCCGTAAGCACAGGAGACATCATAGAAAAGACGCATTCGAAGGCAGTGGTGTGAGAAAGTGCCCTCTTTCTTGCATGGTATGCCCCCACTTTTTGCTAAATTGCTGAATGTACTTTGACTGAGTGTACCCTGGACTCCTGCCAATCAGGTGCCCAGGGCCTATGTTCCTTCCTTAAACACACAAACTCCAAATTGGCAAACCCTGGCCACATGTCAGCCCCTAGTAAATGGTACCCTAGGTACCCAGGGCCTTGTGACCAGGGAAGGCCCCTAAGGGCTGCAGCACTCATTGTGCCACCCTTAGGGGCCCTGTACCCTTACACACACACACTGCCTTTGCAGGCTGAGTGTCTGGGTGCAGGACAAAATGAAGAGTCGACATGGCACACATCCCTGTGTGCCATGCCCAACACCCACACTGCCAAGGCATATGCCAGTCACCCCTCTGGCTGGGTGCCTTATGCCCATGGTGTGGGCACAGGAGCAGGAGCCCTGTGCCCCTACAGTACCCAGGTCCATTCCCGGGCACTGTAAGTGCAGTGCTGCCATTTAAGAGTACATGGTGCTGAGAGCTCGTCAAAGACGAGCTCCACAGCACCATAATGGCAACACTAAAGACTGGGAAGTTTGGTATCAAACTTCTCAGCACATTAAACCCACACTGATGCCAGTGTGAGATTTAATGTACCAAGCACCCCAGAGGGCATCTTAGAGATGCCCCCTTACAACTAACCTACAATCCACGTCTGCTCTGAGGCTGCCCCGGCTGCCACACAGCAGACACGTTGCTGGACCCCTGGGTGGGAGAGCCCCTGCTCTCCTGGGCCTGCAACAATGCACATCCTGGGTGAGGTGATAGATCTCCTCCCCCAGGATGAGCAAAGGGAAGCTTCAAAGGCCTGCCGCCTCTAGGAGTTTCCCCAGGCCACTGCAACCCCCCCACTCTGGCGGGAAGCTTGGCGGGAAACCCCATACAAGGACAGGGGATGTGCCAGCCTGCACACCCCACCCCTCAGGTGGGGGAGGTGAGGTGAAGCACATCTCCGGGCTCTCGCCATCTTGAAGATGGGAGGCCCTACCCTATCAGGATTAGGCTACTGCCCCCCTCCCACAGGAGAGGGGCAGGATAGAGGGTGTACCCACCCCAGGACAAGGACCCATTGGTCCCTGACCTTCACCTACCTGTAACGCCCCTAAATCTAGTATTTAGGGGCACCCTGAACCTTCTTTCCCCAGATTCCAGATTCAAAAGACTACAAGAAGAGCAAGAAGAACAAAGACCTGCCCTGCAGCTGCTAAAAAGGGAAGACACCAACTGCTTTGGCCCCAGCCCTACCGGCCTGTCGACTCACGAACCTGCACCAGCGCGGCATCTCTCGTGGCCAGCAACTTCACCAACCCCGGAGGACCTGGCTACCTTTTGGCTCTAAGCCCCTGGGACTCCCATGAGTAGAGGCTCTACTCAGAAACCTATTTCTAACCCCTGGCAGCAGCCCGGAACCGCAAACCCAGCACACACTGCACCAGCCAAGCCTGGCCAGTGCCGGAGTGGACAAAGACCCTGAAGACGACCCCACGGCGACTGTGACCCCGAGTCCGGCACTCAAGGACCCCCCTCGACATTCCGGAAGAAGCCTGCAGCCTCGGAACAAGGTTCCCCCCCAACCGCGATCATCAGAGGGTAAGATTTCCCGACACGAAAAGGCAACCCTGCACGCGGCGCCCTGCGGCCCCCTGTGCCCAATCCCGGGGTACCCACCTAACCTACAACTACCCAACTTACCTCTCGAAGTGGTGGTGGCACCTGAAGCATCCTCGTCCCCGAGCTTGCAGCCTTTTTCCTAACCGGAACATTCCCATTGATTTCCATTGAGCGCCCGACGGCTCAAAAGCACCCTGCATCCAGCCGCCCGAGTGGCCCTGGCAGTGCAATCTCTACACTAGCCTACTTCCCCACTTGCCCTGAGTGAGTGACCAGGAGCCCAGCTCCCACAGCCGCGTGGCCTCCTAGTCAGCAGCCACCAAACCAGGCCCCCCTATTCCTCATAGGCTAACATTGGGCCTAACTCTCTCTGCACCCGGCTGCCCTAGTGCCGCTGAGGGTGCACTAACTGTGCCTATCTGACCTTGGGGGACCCCTGAGTCTATGCCCAGAACCTCACCTTTGCCAGTCGAGAACTTACCTGAAAACCGCTAACTCTATTTTCTACATAGGGTAACATTGACTGGCTTTTTCTTGAAATTTCGTCTGTGGACTTTTCAAATCTTCAAATATTCACTAAAAATCAGCCGAGCGACAAAAACGCAAAAACTCACCTGTTCTCAGGTGGGCTCACAGTGCTGGATCTTGGTGCCCAGCACTGGCTCGGAAGAATACTCGCATCTATACTTACCAGTAACCCCATTTTCTCCCATAGGAAACCATTGACTGCTTTTCTGTGAAATTTCTTCTAAGTGTGGATTTCTGCAATTTCTAAATATTCCTCAAAAATCGTATAACATCTGAAAACGTAATTACTTACCTGTTTTGGACAAATGTCCCAGTACTGAACCCAGACACCCAGTACTGGATTACAAAAGTAACGACAACCTACTGTACCTGTAACCTATATTTCCTTCCATAGGGAATCATTGATTGTTTGCTCTGAAATATTTTCTAAGTGCTCACTTTTGAAATAGCTAAATATTGGTTAAAAACCAGTACAGTACCAAAATCGACTTTCAACAGCTGATTCTGAGAAGTGACCCAGGACTGGATCTAGGATCCAAGCCTGGAATTACAAAAGTAATCTGAAAGTAATCTGTTGCATATAATTTGAATTTATCATTGAGCTCAATGTATTGTGTTTAGAAATAGAGTTGCCTACTGCAACTATTTGTAACTGTTTTCTAAAAAGTCTATTGCATATACAAAAGTATTTTTATGAAACATCTCTTGTCGAGAAAGTATATTTTAATTCCAAGTGTTGGTTCTAAAATAAAACAAGCATATATATTTTTTTATATATACAAACCATTGGCCTAGAGTTCAGTTATTGAGTGTGTGGAACTATTTGCTGACTGAGTGTGTACAACAAATGCTTTACACGTCCTCTGATACTGCCTTACTGCTCGACCAGGCTACCACTTTGGAGAGTAAGGTTATATCTAACTTTAACCTCTGTTAAACCCTTGGGGTCTGTGGACTCTGTACACCCTGTACCTATTAAGGAACAGTATATACAGAGCCACTTTCTCACAAGTGGCCGCAGAGGTACCGAGGGAGCCACTAGGAGCCGTGAATAGGAACACGCATAACTGTTGAGAAGAACCTCAAATATCCAGAGGACGAAATCCCGCAAGGAGGCACCGAACAACGGAATCGTCATGAGCATAAAAAAAAAGAACCCCATCAAATGGTAGGTCAACAAGGCGTTCCCGGATATTCTCCAGAAAGACGCAGTCTCGAAACCAAGCATGACGCTATAGAGCCACCGAACCAGCCATAGCCCGGCCTAAGGAATCCGCAGTATCCAAGGCCGAGCGGATTGTAAATTCCACCAAATCACGGCCATCACGGAGAAGAGCAAGGAGGTCAACACGAGCACCCTCAGAAGTGGCCGACAGAAGAGACTTGGCAGAGTCCCAAAGGGCAGAAGTAGCCCGAGTCAAGACACACAGTGTGTTTAGTGATCGAAGAGCTGTGCTAGAGGAGGCGGAAATGTTACGGCCCCACGACTCCAGCCATCTAGACTCCCGGGAGGGAGGAAGCAACAGCTGAGGCAAGAAAGGGAAAGCAGTTTGCAGGACAAACCCCTGAACATCTGGGTGAACAAATGAGTAAACTGGATCATGTGGAGCAGGACTGTGGCGGTGCAAGATCGAACAAGCCACCGGATCACTGGAAGCTGGTCGAGCCCAGGTGCCCAAAAGGGCATCATAAAGAGAAGCTTCGAAAGGTAGAAGCGGCTCTACAGTCCCTGAACCGTGGTGGAGGACATCCAGCAGGGGGACCGAAGGAGGGTGCATGCTCAGAACACGAGCGGCCAAGGAGACAACCCTAAGGAACGCCGCAAGGAGAGGACAACTCATCTGTGGGTGAGGGCTGTAAACTAAGCCTCCCACCCCAAGGAGGTTGGCCAATGAACTGAGGATGTGACCAATGCCCAAAAGACGGAAGCCCCATTGACGAATGAGGGTCCTGATGGGGCTCCAGAGGAGGCGGGAGTCCGTCAGGGTAACAAATTCCAAGGGTGGAAGAGGCAGGGATAGATTCGGCGCCGACTCGACCTCAACGAGTTCCGTTTCCGAAGAAGAATGGGACTGCGCCGGAGCAGGGGAGGCAAGCTTACGACGCCGGACCCGCACCGACTCAAACGCAACCCCAACAGCCTCTGACTCCAAAGGAAGGAATGGAGTTGGAGCCAGGGACGTAGGCCTACGGCGCCGACCCTGCCTCGACCACAACCAGCTCCGAGCGCGAAGCAAGCTCCAGAGCTGGAGCCGGGGAGGCAAGGCCTCTGCGCCGAACCGGCACCTCTCCGGCCTCCAGAGCCGGGGAGGCAAGGTCTCTGAACCGAACTGGCGCAGCTCCGGCCTCCGGAGCCGGAGAAGCAAGGCCTCGGCTCAGAACCGGCGCCAGCCTCTGAGAAGGCAGCCAATTGTCCAGAAGGCCGAGGTGGGCTCGGAGCCAAGCTGCGAGCACCAGCAACCACCTGTGACACCACAGGGAGCCCCACTGGGCTATGCGGCGCAGCAGGGGTGCTACAGGGGGACCCCAGCGGGCCACGACCTGACGCCTTATCTCCATCATCCCTAGAGGCAAGGGGCACAGTTGGCGCCGGGGGCGTACACGGGGGCGTACACGGCGCGTCGGTCAGAGACCCCGCACGTAGAGGATGCTCCGAGGACGCCCCAGGGAAAGGAGGGGACCCCAGGGAGGCGTACAGGGACGCTGCGTAGATCGCCATTTGGGCCAGAGTCTCCCCCACGCCAGGATAAGGCGGATAAGGAAGGGTCGACTCCCGGGGGTGCACATCTGGAGGATTCCGGGAAACCAGTGCCCTCGACAACAGAAGGAAGTGAGGTCGTGACATGCACCGTGACTTAGCCGAGTGAGGCGAACGACGCACCTGGGAAGCAGAGTCCGGCAGGCGCCGCACATGGAACCCACTGCCAGAGGGGCCTGCTGCAGATGAGGAGGCCAGAGGCTGAGACGACTCCGACCGGGACAGACGAGCCGAAAGAACAAGTTACTTACCTTCGGTAACGATGTATCTGTAAGAAACATTAGTTAGTTAGATTCCTCACCTTAGAATATCCCCAGGCGTCAGACTGGATCCGGAAGATTTTTCGTCAGCAATACCCCTTGCGCGTCAATAGGCGTCGTCTGCGGCTCCGCGTCCGTCGTCGGCGTCGTGCGCCGGGATGACGTCGGAGTACTTAGACGCCGCCCTCGCGCGCTGACGTCAGTTCTTGTACATAGCCTTCCGCGCCAGGAACGCAGAGCCATGCAAAGACCGACACTGGTGCCAAAAATAAAATCTAGGGGCCTGAAAAGGATAACCTTAACCCTAGATGTCAGTTCGCAGAACGGGGAGGATGGGAGGGTCGGTGAGGAATCTAACTAACTAATGTTTCTTACAGATACATCGTTACCGAAGGTAAGTAACTTGTTCATCTGAAAGAAACACGTTAGTTAGATTCCTCACCTTAGAATAGATACCCAAGCAATACCATCCCCGGTGGTGGGTCTGCGAACCAAGATCACACCAGAAAGTCCTGGAGGACAGAACGGCCAAAGAAGCCATCCCTCCGGACTTGGCTGTCAAGGCAATAATGCCTGGCAAACGTGTGTAGCGAAGCCCACGTCGCCGCCTGACAGATGTCCTGCAAAGGGACTCCCCGTCCCAAGGCAGTAGTAGCCGCCGTGGCCCGAGTAGAATGGGCGCGCAGCCCAACAGGAGGGTCCTTTTTAGCCAAGGAATAGCAAATTTTTATACACAAAACGACCCACCGAGAGATGGTTCGTTTGTGCACAGCTTTCCCCTTCTTAGCGCCCACGTACCCAACAAAAAGCTGGTCGTCCACCCGGAACTGTTTTGTGCGGTCCAGATAAAAGGAGAGCGCACGTTTTGGGTCCAGACGGTGGAGCCTCTCTTCCTCTTTGGAAGGATGCGGAGGCGGAAAGAAGGTGGGCAAGGTGACAGACTGCCCAAGGTGAAATGGAGTCACCACTTTAGGAAGAAAGGAGGGACGAGGCCGAAGGACAACCTTGTCCGGATGAACAGATAGAAAAGGAGGCTTTGAAGATAAAGCCTGGAGCTCACTCACCCGTCTAGCCGAGGTGATGGTTACCAGAAAAGCAGTCTTTAGAGTTAGAAGACGAAGAGGGCAATTGTGAAAAGGCTCGAAGGGAGCGCACATCAGGAATGTCAATACCAGATTCAAGTCCCACTGAGGCATTACAAAAGGGACAGGAGGGAACGTGTGTGTAATGCCTTTGAGAAAGCGTGTAACCACAGGGGACTTGAAAAGAGAAGGCTGATCAGGAAGCCGCAAGAAGGCGGAGATGGCAGCAAGATAACCTTTCAGGGTGCCCAGGGCAGAGCCCTGCCGGGCCAGAGAAAGAAGGAAGAGGAGAACCTCAGAAAGAGGGGCGGAAAGGGGATCCACAGCCTTTGCTGTGCACCATGCCACAAATTTGTTCCACCGGCAGGCGTATACCGACTTTGTGGAGGGACGCCTGGCTGCCAGAATGATATCACAGACTTCAGGAGGCAAGTCAAATGGCATCAACTGCCGCCGCTCAATCTCCACGCATGGAGGTGGAGGCTGGACAGGTTCGGGTGGAGGACCGTCCCCTGCTGCTGCGACAGAAGATCCTCCCGAAGGGGCAGACGTATCGGGGGATCGGTCAACAGACTGAGTAGCTCGGGATACCAGTATCTTCGTGCCCAATCCGGAGCCACCAAGATGACTTGGGCCCGGTCGTGCCTGATCTTCTTCAGCACTCTGGGCAGAAGTGGTATAGGCGGAAAGGCGTACAACAGACCGCAACTCCACTCGTGACGAAAAGCGTCGCCGAGCGAGCGCCGCCTTGGAAATTCCAACGCGCAGAACTGCTGACATTGCGCGTTCTCTTCGGTGGCGAATAGATCTAACCAAGGCTCTCCCCACTGCTGAAAGAGACCTTGCGCCACTTCGGAGTTCAGACGCCATTCGTGATCCATCATGCACCGGCGGCTGAGTTCGTCTGCTCTGGCGTTCAGAGAGCCCGCCAGATGTTGAACCACTAGGGTGACGCCCTGGTGTTCCAGCCACGTCTAGAGGCGCAGAGCCTCCTGACAAAGGGTCCACGACCCCACCCCGCCCTGTTTGTTGCAATACCACATGGCGGTGGTGTTGTCCGTGAACACCTGCACGACACTTCCCCTGACAGAGGGAAGGAAGGCTTTCAGTGCAAGCCGGATCGCTCTCAACTCCAACAGGTTGATGTGGAGACGAGACTCCGCCGGAGACCAGAGGCCTCTGATCTCCGCCTCCCCCATATGGCCACCCCAACCCAGGAGGGACGCATCCGTCACTACGACATGCTCCGGTTGGGGAAGGGAGAGGCTCTTGCCCGTGACCCACTCGCGGTCCGTGAGCCACCACTGCAACTGCTGTGCAGTGCCCTCCGAGATCAAGACATGGTCGGACAGGTTGCCGTGATGCTGGGCCCACTGAAACTTCAGGTCCCACTGCAGAGCCCGCATGCGCCGCCTGGCGTGATGCACTAGTAGGATGCAGGAGGCCATCAGCCCCAGAAGCCGCAACACTAGCCTGACCGAAACCCGAGATAGAGGCCGAAAGATGGGAATCAGGGCCTGTATATCCCGGACCCGCTGTTCCGGTGGATGGACCCGGAACTGCGCCGAATCGAGAACCGCTCCGATGAAGAGGAGCTTCTGAGAGGGACTCAGGTGTGACTTCGGCACGTTGATGGAAAACCCCAGCAAATGCAGGAGATCCGCCGTAGTCTGGAGGTGGGAGACGACTGCCTGGGGCGAGCCCGCCTTCAACAACCAGTCGTCGAGATAGGGGAAGACTGAAACCCCTGATCTGCGCAGATGAGCTGCGACCACCGCCAACACTTTCGTGAACACCCGAGGGGCACTGGTGAGGCCGAAGGGGAGCACGGTAAACTGAAAGTGCTCTTGGCCCACCGTGAACCGCAGGTAACGCCGGTGGGCCGGCAGGACGGGGATATGAAAATATGCGTCCTGCAAGTCCAACGCTACCATCCAGTCTCCAGGGTCTAGGGCAGCTAAAACCTGAGCCAACGTTAGCATCTTGAACCTGTCCTTTCGGAGGAAGGCATTGACGTTCCGGAGGTCCAAGATAGGGCGTAGACCTCCTTTGCCCTTCTTGGGAACCAGAAAGTAGTGGGAATAACAACCACGACCTACTTCTGGGCTCGGAACGCGCTCGACGGCCCCCTTGGCCAAGAGAGCCGAAACTTCCTCGCGGAGAAGATGCAAATGATCCCCCGAGATACGGTGGTGCTGCGGTGGCATGGCTGGAGGGGTCGTCTCGAAGGGGAGGGAGTAGCCCCTTCGGACGATTTGCAGCACCCACCTGTCCGATGTAATGGACCGCCAGTGGAGCAGGTGATGGCGAACTCTGCCGCCCACTGGCGTGGTATGGGCCTGAAAGCTCGGACTAGGAGGGCTTCGAGGCGGATGCTGCCGGGGTGGAAGTGGGCTGACCACGTCGGCCTCCATTTCCGCCACGGCGGAAGCCACGTCCGCGACCGCGCGCAGGTTGGTTCTGTGGCTGGTGGCTTTGCGGACGTGAGGAGGCGCCCCTTCCTTGGCCACGAAAGGGGCGAAAAGCGGAGGTGTGCGCCCGCGGAGCCGAAAGGCCCAAGGACTTGGCCGTAGCCCGGGAGTCCTTAAAGCGGTTCAGCGCACTGTCCGCCTTCTCACCAAACAGGCGAGTGCCATCAAAGGGCATGTCCATGAGGGTGGTCTGGACATCCCCGGAAAATGACGTGGACCGCATCCAGGCGTGGCGGCGGAGCGCCACCGTGGTTGAAATCGCCCGACCCAGCGAGTCCGTGGTGTCAAGCCCACATCGAATGGCGTGCCGTGCTGCATCCCTCCCATCGGCCAAAGCCTGGGTAAGACGCGTCCGGACCTCCTCCGGGCACAGGGGCAGCACGTCCTCCACCGTATCCCACAGGGAGTGGGAATAACGGTCCAAGAGACAGGCGGTATTTAAGGACCGCAGGCCCAAACTAAGGGACGAGAACAGTTTCTTGCCAAACTGCTCGAGTCTCTTGGAATCCCGGTCCGGCGGAGCGGTCGGGAAGGAGGATTGGGAGGTAGAGGCCTGGATAACCAGACTCTCGGGGGTGGGGTGTTGGGACAGGAAACTGGGGTCGCCCGGAGCAGGGCGGTGGCGCCTGGCAACGTTCCTATCCACAGGAGGAACTGTGGAGGGCTTGGACCAGGTGCCCTGCAGAACGTCAGTGAGGGCCTCGTTGAACGGCAGCAGAGGCTCAGTGGAGCTTGCTGAGGTTTGAAGCACCTCAGTGAGGATGTTAGTCCTCACAGCCACGGCAGGCAACTCGAGCCCAAGGGCCTCGGCCGCCTTGCGCAGCACCACAGAAAATGCTGCACCCTCCTCCGAAGCCACGGTCGGAGGAGAAGTGAATCCAGTGTCTGGCGAGGTGTCCAGCCCACTGGCCTCCCCCAGTTCATCTGCCCAGTCCTGAGAAAGCTGTGACTGAACAGCCAGAGGGTCCTCGAACCCCTCCCAGTCGCCCCCTTCTTCCGATTCCTGATAAACAGGAGGAATGATCGGAACCGGACTGTAGAGATGGTAAGACTCAAGCGGCGTCGGATGCGGCGTCGGTCGACGCCGCGCCGGCGCCGGGTCCGGATGAGGGCTAAACTGGGGTGTCGGCGTCACAGGCGTCGGCGCCGGTGGAGGAGTGACTAGGTCAACCGGCGTCGACTGGGGCCCAGGCATGGGCCCCGCGGGGACCTGCGGCGTCGAGACCGGAGTCGTCGACGGCGCCGGGGCCGGAGCCGCCGGCAGGCGAGGTCGCCCAGTCGAGTCCGCGGGGCCCGAAGGCGCGCCAGCGGGCGTCGACGGCGGGGCCAGGCTCCTCATGGCCAAGAGGAAGGCACTGATCTCCGCCGGCGCCGCGTCAGTCCCAGGGACCGGAAGGTATGGGGGCGGACGCGGCACCTGCGGCTCCGCCGGAGCCGCGGGGGTGGAACCACCCTGACCCTCGGCCGAGTCGCGCGACCGGCGAGGGGAGTCCGAAGAGCGGTGTCGCCTCTTGGACTTCTTTGAGCGTTTGGACTTACCCGACGACTTGGAGCCGGACGATTGATGGCGTCGGCTAGGGCTCCGCGAGCGATCCTTGGACCTCCTCCTGGACCGGGATCGCGCACGACGCGGAGCAGAGTGGCGAAGCTCGAGAAGCTTGCGGGACCGCTCCCGCCTAGCCTTCGAAGTCAGGGCCTGGCAGTCGTTGCACGACTCCGCGTCGTGGTCGGGGCCTAAGCAGTAGAGGCACCGGCGGTGGTGATCGGTCACCGACATCAGTCGATGACAATCCTCGCAAGCCTTGAACCCAGGCATCCTACCGGCACCAGATGTCGACAGACAAGGATCAAAAATGATCAAAAAAGATTTAGTCAAAAAAGACTAAAAGGGGTAGCTCTCCCGGATCTGCGCTTACTGGCGCGGAAAAAAGAAGAACTGACGTCAGCGCGCGAGGGCGGCGTCTAAGTACTCCGACGACGTCATCCCGGCGCACGACGCCGACGACGGACGCCTAGCGACGCGCAAGGGGTATTGCTGACGAAAAATCTTCCGGATCCAGTCTGACGCCTGGGGATATTCTAAGGTGAGGAATCTAACTAACGTGTTTCTTTCAGATGCAGCTTCATCCTGCGCTCACGCCGTGACTTCGGCTTGAGGTGTTGGCAGGCGTCGCAGTCCGACGAGTCGTGGTGTTCGCCTAGACACCACATACAGACAAGTTGTGGGTCAGTCGCGGACATTTGCCATGAACAGGAGGTACAAGTTTTAAAGCCCGAAGGCATCGCACACTGTTCCAGACGTGAAGCGTCAGAAAAGGGCCTGAAAACAGGCCAGAGGAACCGCTTACTCCAGATCCGCGTTGTACGCGGAAAAGAAGGCAACTGACGTCAGCGCACCGGGAGGGACTTGTATGACCTTGCTGTCGTCACGTCCGTGGACGACATCAGGGCAGGGTCGTGTGGCGCCGTCCCCCGGCGTGCAGAGGTGCTGCTGCAAAAAGTTTTCCGGATCCAGTCTGACGCCTGGGGATAGTCTAAGTTAAAGAATCTGCGGCTAGACGTCTCTATCAGGTCCACCCTTCCTTTGATTGCTGCCAGAGGGGCTGTGAAGCTGGATGACCATGCTGGTCTGGATGCTGTCTGCCAGATCCCCTACACAGACAGGACTTGGTTGCCTGTTGTTGGGGAAACTGGTCTAGAAGTTGTCTGAAAAAGAAGCCTCAATTGATGTATTGAAAAGGGCAAAGTTGTTAAGGATACATCCTTGCGGATGTGTAGAGACCGAGGGAGCACGCAGTAGTTCTGCGCTCTTTAAAGCACTCAAGGGAGGAGTCAGCCTTTTCGCCAAACAGGCAATACACTTCTTATCCAAGAGTGACGCCTGAACTTCACTCAAGAAGTGCTTGGATGTCATCCGCGCATGGTGCTGGAGCACCATGCTAGTGCAGACTACTCTGCCTAAGCAGTCTGCCGTGTACAGGCCAGAGCAGATTACTTACTCAGTGGCACATCTTGAATGGTCTGAGCAAATTTCCTCCAGGACATCTGGTAATATCTCGGCAACCGAGTCCCAAACATCTGGCGTTTTTTTGTTTTTTGTTGCATATTTATATAGCGCAAACTCTACCCGAAGGTATTGGAGCGCTTTACATAGCACCGTATTTAAATTACACATTCAGGCGCGGGGAGATTAAGTGATTTGCCCAGAATCACAGGATGTGGACGCGACCTCGAGGCTCGAACCCTGGTTTCCTGCACCAGAGACGGCAGCGCAACCGACATACCACATCCTCAGACTCAAGGTCCAGGATAGCATAAGTAAACATTCTCTTCCCAAATGACAATTCTATCCAACTCTCTAGCCAGAGGGGTTGTGGGAAAAGATTTGGGGTCAACTGCACTAGTGGGGGGCGGTACCTAAAGGCTCTCGAGTAGCATGAAAAAGGCAGGGTCACGTGGAGCAGGCCTTTGGCAATGTGCTTCCTCTCTGTTTACAGATGGAAAAGAGCAGTGCTTGATCCAAGGGACCTTGAGTCAATCAAGGTCTCCTTAAATGGCAGCAGAGGCTCGAATGAGGATTGTCAGTGTTGCAGCATCTCTGTGATGACTTTAGTTTTACCTCAATTTAGGTAGATCCAAGAATTTGGCTGCCAGTCTAATAGCCATGGCAAAATAAGCATTTTTCCATAGAAGGACCTGTGGAGAGATCAGCTCAGTGTCAAGGAAAATAACCAGCCCATTGGCCTCTTGGAGGTACATATAAAAATTGGCATTGTCCTACTGTGGAGAACATTTGTCCCTACCATCACAATCACAATGAAAACTGGTTCATCTCTGGCCAGAGTCTGCTGCAAATTGTTGTTGAACAACTCAAGGACTGTTCTAGGCAAATGCACAGTATTATCTGAGTTGGAATGTATGGAGGCCAAGCACATCGAAACAGAACTTGTGCGCAGCTTCAGCCAAGGTCAAGAGGAAATCAGCTTGGAGTCAGATAGTACTATGGACATGTCATCCTTCGGCGTTGAGGTAGCAGGAACAAGCATGGATTGTGTTGCAAAGTGTAGAACCGGCCCAGGAGTCTGAATTGAATCAGAAGCAAGTTCAGGAGGCACAGCTAATGCGGAGCTTGGACCCATCAGCGGTAAGGCAGATGGAGGTTTCAGCAGATCCACGGGGACCAAAGGCCTACCAGAGGGAGCCGATAAGGTGCAGAAAATTCAGAGCACTGTAATAAACACCTCAATCTGTTGTAGCACTGCAGATTGTTGGGACAGAAAAATCCCTCGCACCATGACAGACGTGTTCCCCTATCCTGAGTGCCCCAGCTGCAATGGTATCTTGATCCCTGGTGCAGATGTTTGTTGTCATAGGGAACATGGATCATGCATATGCACCATGACATGGGCCTGCCTCACGGATTGCGGTCTGTTGGTTCAAGATGGGTAGCCATAGCGTCACCCATGTAGTAGTGGAAAACAACTGCCTTTGCCAGGAGTTAAGTGTCAAGAGTGTGGTGGGGGAAGTATACCATGTAGTAATCAATAGAAGTGAACAGGCCTGTGTCCCTGGAGTGGGCCTACATGCTCACTCATGTAATGTTATGCTACTGTGTACTTAACTAACCCTTGGCCAAAATCAAGTTAGTATGTAGTGCGTGTGTGTTGTATGCACGTACTAGGTGCATGTGTGCCTGTAAATGGAACAATACTTGGAAGACTTGAGTTTAATTTTAGGAGACTGGAGGTGCATGAGGAGGATGATAAATCTCCCAACACAGATTTGTGGATTGCTGCATTCCTGTGAGCTGGGTGGGAGACGCACACTATAGGTAAAGCCAGGGTCTTAAGTACACTTCAAAGGGTTCGATCTGATTAAGGGAAAGTTCACTGGAAAGGGGCCTAGGCACATCTCAGGAAAAAGATGGAGCTAATAAGAGATGAAAATCGTTGGTCTGGGGCCCTGGGTTAACTCTTTGATGCACATGTCACTGTGGCTGACAATCAGGTGTTGACCTCTCATCACTCCCATGGCCTGTGTTGTGGGGCACTCAGAGTTGGAGTCGCTCCTGCTGTGAGAGAATGCTTTCTGGAGAAAAGGAAAGAGAAGTAGGTACTTCAAAAGGAAGCAGAACCCCAACACAAGCTTCATAAACTGAGACTCTAAACAACATTTGGTGCCTGGAAATGGACTATAAGGGGAGCTTGAGCCCCCCCAAATGTTCAACTGCCAACAGCCACTCTGGATGTGCAAGGAGGAGAAGCTCTGCAATACCTTTGCCTGTGAAAAGGTCTGTGGGCTAAGTCCTGTCAGTCTCACAGCTGGGTGAGGAGACATCACCCAGAGATATCCAAGACCATCTGGCCATGGGACCTGGAGCAGCAGTACCTGCCTGCTGTCAAAAGGAAAATGCTACTTACCAGTATGCATCTGTTTATGACATGTAGAGCTTCAGAATATCATACTTTTGCATAGATCGCCGTCTGGTGTTGGGCTAGAATGATTGCAGTTTGTTGTGGTCTTGGAAGAAGTCTTTGTAGCCACGAGATAGGAGACTCCTCCCTTGGATGATAGTGTGCATGGGCATCGACTCCATCCTCAGATTGTTTTTCGCCATGATGGGAAATGATGGAGTTTGTAAAAAAATAGAAAAGATGTCCATGTGAGTATATCTAAGTAAGATAACACTAGAACAGATAGAGGTTCTGGGGAGGCGGGTGGGCGAATGATATTCTGCAGCTCTACATGCCAAGAGCTGATGCATACTGGTAAGTAGCATTTTAAGTTCGAGTCATATGAGCTGCAGAATTCATACTTTTGCATAGACTGTATAGCAGTGCTCTCCCTTAGCAGTGGTCACCTGTATCCGTTGCAGTGGTCTGAAAAAGTTTTTTTAAGAACAGCCTGGCCTAGAGAAGCCTGTTTTGTCTACACAATAGTGTTTGGTGAAGGTGTGTGGCATAGACCATGTTGCTGTCTTACAAATGTCATCTAAGGGAATATTCCCTAAGAATGCCATGGAAGCCCCTAGTTTGCGTGTTGAGTGCGCTCTAGGGGGAATTGGTAATGTGCGTTTTGCCTTCTCTTAGCATATTTGAATGCATTTGACTATCCACCTGGCAATTCAAGCTTTGGAGATGAGGTTTCCTTTATGAGTTGGAGACAAAGCTACAAACAGTTGGTTTGTCTTTCTAAAAGGTTTAGTTCTGTAAATGTAATAAAGTATAGCTCTTTTAACATTAAGTGTGTGAAGAGCTCTCTCTGCTACGGAACCTGGGTTTGGGAACAAAACGGGTAACTCTACAGATTGATTAAGATGAAAAGCAGAGATTACTTTGGGAAGGAATTTTGGATTTGTTCGAAGAACCACTCTGTTACGATGTATTTGTAAGAATTGTTCTTGTATGGTTAAAGCCTGGATCTCACTTACTCTCCTGAGAGAGGTGATTGCGACAAAGAAAACTACTTTCCATGTAAGGAACTGCAGTTTGCATGTGTGTAGAGTTTCAAAAGGAGGACCCATGAGCCTAGTAAGGACAATGTTTAAATTCCACACCGGAGAGGGTGGTATAGTGGGAGGAATTATTCTTTTAAGGCCTTCCATAAACGCTTTGATAGCGGGTACCCTAAACAATGACAAATGTTGTCTGTTTTGCAGGTAAGCGGCAAGGGCAGCAAGATGTAATCATCTGGATGTGTATGCTAGATTACACCTTTGTAGATGCAGCAAATAATGTTCTGAATTGAAGCATCTAGCGGGTCAATTTTGTTGTTATTGCAGTAAATGACAAATCTTTTCCATTTGGCAGCATAGCAAGCTCTAGTAGTAGGGCGTCTGGCTTCTTTAATAATGTTCATACAGTCCGGTGGGAGGTTGAGGTAACCAAACTCTAGGACTTCAGGAGCCAGATTGCTAGATTCAGTTGAAGTGGCTCTGGATGCTGTATCTCTCCATGGTTCTTCATAAGCAGCTTTGGGGAGAGCCGTAGTTTTTGGTGTGGAACTACTGAGAGTTCCAGGAGTGTTGTGAACCATGGTTGCCAGGGTCCATGTTGGTGCAACTAGGATCATCTTGAGAGACTGTTTGAGCTTACGTACTACTAGCGGAATGAGTAGCAGTGGCGGAAAAGTGTATGCTAATCTGCCACATCAGTTCAAACATATCGCATTGCCCTTGGACAACGGGTGTGGAAACCTGGTGGTGAAGGTTGGGCATTTTGCGTTTGCGGCGAACAGATCTATGTCTGGGTGACCCCACCTTTTGGAAAATGGTTGAAGAACTTGAGGATGAAGTTCCCATTTGTGTATCTGCTGTGTCTGATGACTTAGCAGATCCACAATCTGATTGTGTACTCCTGGGAGATGTTCTGCCAAAAGATATATGTTTTACGGAATGGCCCATCTCCATATGCTTTGCGCTAGTTGAGAAAGTTGCAAATAATGTGTTCCTCCTTGTTGCTGTATATAATACATTGCTGTCATATTGTCCATGTGGACAAGGGCAGTCTTGTTGATGAGATGTAGTTGGAATGATTTTAATGCTAGAAAAATTGCCAGTAATTCTAGGTGATTGATGTGGAGCATTTTATGTTGAGTGGTCCACCTGCCTTGAATTGTGTGGTTTAGGAGATGTTCTCCCCAGCCAGTGAGTGATGCGTCTGCTGTTAGCACTATCTGTGGAACTGGGTCTAGGAACGGCCGCCCTCTGGAAAGATTTTATGTGTTCCACCAAAGCAGAGAGCGATGTGTGAGGCTGTCCACCAACACCAGATCTGAAAGCTGACCTTGAGCCTGGTTCCACTGACGTGCTAAGCATTCCTGTAAAGGGCGCATCTGAAGTCTTGCATGAGGTACTATGAAAATGCAAGAGGCCATCATTTCTATGAGCTCAATAAACACTAGAGCTGGTAGGGAGGGTTGGGATTTTGTGATGAGGCTCTGCCTACTGGCCATCCTGGCTGGATTGGGGTATGCAAAAGCTTTGGAAGTGTCTATTGTGGCCCCTAGATACTGATGTAGGTAGGAGGGCTGGAGATGTGACTTGGTGAGGTTTATTGTGAACCCCAGGTCGTGGAGCAGCTGAATTGTTTGGTAAGTGTTGTGAACAAACTGGCTGTGTGACTTGGCTTTTATCAGCCAGTCGTCCAGGTATGGAAACACATGAATTTGTGGTCTCTGTAAGTGTGCGGCTACTACCGCAAGACACTTTGTGAAGACCTTGGGTGCTGTAGTTACTCCAAATGGGAGAACCTTGAACTGCTAGTGTTGGCCGTCCACTGTAAACCTTAGATATTTCTTGTGAGCAGGGTGTATAGGAATATGGTAGTAAGAGTCTTTGAGATCTAAACTGGCAAGGAAGTCGCCTTGTTGAAGTAGTGGAAGGATTTATTGAAGAGTGATCATGTGAAAGTGATCTGACTGTATGTAGAAATTGAGAGGTCTGAGGTCCAGTATTGGTCTGAGAGTACTGTCCTTTTTGGGGATTAGAAAGTACAGGGGTAAACTCCAGTCCCTTGATGCTGTAGGTGAACTGGTTCGCTGTTTGGGCGATATGTTGGGGGGAGTTGTGGTAAGTTTCAGGCAGTAACCTTACTGGATAATTTGTCTAACCCACCTGTCTGTAGTGATGGAGTTCCAGACAGGTAGGCACTGTGAAAGTCTTCCTCCGACTGGAGTGGAATGGTCTGGAGGGAAGTCATTGTCTGGTAGTGGGGGATGTACGATTGTTGTTACCTCGGCCTCTCCCTTTGTTATTATTTCCCCTGTACCCACCTCTGAACTATCCCTTGTTGGGGGATGTTTGTGTGGGGCTTTTGTAAAAGGAGGAAAGGAGGAAGCAGTGTCTGCGCTGATGTTTTTGGATGCGCCCCTATAAAAGGAGCGACGAAAGGAGCGTGGTGTTGGAGACTGTAATGCTCCCATAGATTATGCAGTGTCCGTATCTTTTTTCATTTTTTCTAAAGCTCTGTCTGCAGCTGGGCCAAACAGGTGTTCTTGGTCGAACAACTGATTCAAAATAGTAGTTTGCACTTCTTGTTTAAAACCAGAAATGCGCAACCATGCATGTCTGCATAGTAAGACACTGGTGTTGACAGATCTAGATGCGGTGTCTGCTGCATCGAGGACACATTTAATGGATGCATTTGTAATGAACTTGCCCTCCTGGACCAGATCATGGGCTTTGGCCTTGTATTGGTCAGACAAATGCTGAATTAGGTCCTCAAGCTCATCGTAGTGCGCCCTATTATATCTGGCAAGCAGTGCTTGTGCATTAGCTATCCTCCAGTGATTAGCTGCTTGAGAGGCAACTCGTTTGCCTGAAGCGGCTTGAGAGGCAACTCGTTTGCCTGAAGCGTCTAGTAGTTTAGACTTTTTGTCTGGAGTTGGAGCATCACTGGAGGTTTGAGAATTGGGACGTTTCCTTGCATTGGACACTACCAAAGAATCTAAAGGGAGTTGTCATTTAATGTACGTGGGATCATTGTGGGGGGGTTTATATTTTTTATTAATGCGAGGATTGAGAATTCTGGTCCTGACAGGGTCTTTGAAGATGTCTGGTGCGTGTTTAATGACACCTTTGAGGATGGGCAATGTTTATTTTTTCCTTTGTGACTGGGCAAAAGTATCTACCAGGAAGTCTTTCTCCATGGGGTCTGAATGCATTTGTACGCCATGATATTGGGCAGCCCTATCAATAAGCTGACTAAACCCTATGTTGTCATCTGGGGGAGATGGCCATGTTGGGTATGCCTCTGGATCAGGAAAGTCTGAGGGATCTGCAGTATCATTGTAATCTGCCCATTTGTCCTGTGGTATAGCAGTGTCATCATCAGGACCATCTAAAGGGTCATTATGTCCACCCCCGTCCCCTAGGTCATCATCATCCTGTGGTAGTGGCGAGTGTGGAGAGTCTAGGAGTGTGTATGGGAGACTTTGCAGGAGACAAAGGCTTAGTAGGAAGAACAGGAGAAGAGGGTTGTAGGGTTGAAGTTGCAAAGTCTCTTTTCTTCACAGGCACCTCCGGAGAGTGTGAGGTGTCTAATTTCCTCTTCTTTGTTGGGAGACTAACAACATGGCCTGTTTTAGGGTCCACATGCAATGTCTTGTTTCGGATCGATAGGATCTGGTTGAAACAGTTCTTCCTGGTTGACGTCTCCTTTCGGTTCCGAAAGTGGTTTTGATTTCTGCTCGGGAGCCTTAAAAGGGTTTTTTTGCTCCTTCGGCTTCGATGTCGAATCGGTAATCTTTTTCGGATCCGAAGGTTTTCGGGGTTTGTTCGGATCCAAGGCCTTTGGTCTTTCGGTGCTGAAGAGCTCGATGCCGAGGCCTTTTTGGAGGTAACAGGAGTAGGATGTATTCCCGATTTCGGTACCAACAGTGTTTTTTGAGCACGGATATGCGGCTTTGCTCAGTCCTGAGCTGCCGGAAGGCGTTTCCTTTGTCTTCGGAGCCGGGCCTGAAGGCGGGGCTTCTGCAGTTTTCTTTCGGTCACGACTAAGGCCTTCAGGCGAAGTTTTGACAGGAGCCTTCTGTTTCTCGGGTGGGGTAAGGGCACTTGTACTCACTCGACCCGGAGTGATGTGGTCATCGGAGTCGTAGTCACCAGCTTCGGATACGATGTCGAGCTCCTCCGAATCCTCTGCCTCTGGAACGTCGGGGCCTTCATCGAAGAGGTCTTCTGGCACCGGTGCAGCCTGTTCCGCCATAACGTGTCGTCGAGCCCGGCGATCACGGATAGTCTTTTTGGATCGAAAGGAGGCGCAGGCTTGGCAATCTTTTTCCTAGTGTTCTGGTGAGAGACAAAGGTTGCAGACCTTGTGGTGGTCGCTGTGTGGAAATAGAGCTCCACACTGGGGCATTTTTTAAATGGAGGCCTTTCCATTAGCCATAGGCCCGAATGGCGTGATAGGCCCAACGACCCACGTCGACGACTGGAATAGAGTATTTTTGAGTTAGCACGTCGAAGGGCATGCAAACGAAAACAATACCGTCGAGTTGTGATGGTTTGAACGTCGAAAAGGTTTGGAAACACTGTACCGAACTGGAGCCGAAGTTACATCCGAACCCGATGGAGGAAAAAAACACAATCTGAGGATGGAGTCGATGTCCATGCGCACTATCGTTCAAGGGAGGAGTCACCTATCTCGTGACTACAAAGACTTCTTCCAAGACAACAACAAACTGCAATTATCCAAGCCCAACACCAGATGGTGATCTATGCAAAAGTATGAATTCTACAGCTCATATGCCTCGAACCCAGTGTTCCCTATAAGGAAGAGGAAAGCACTGGAGGGAGCAAAGTTGTGTGGGGATACTGGAGAGTGGATCCCTGTAGCGAGAAGATGGCTGCTGCACAGATTAGTTTGTCACACATGTGCAAGGTCTAATCGGAAACCCTGTATGCCAGAGGGGGCTGCAGAGATGTTTCTGTAGTCAGCATTCACTGCCCTGCAGTCACTTGTGTGCAGTATAAGGTCAATGACCATATGTCCCAGGTGAGGCCCCCTGAAAGGTCCAAGCCTTGACTAGGATCAGAACCAGTGCAACCTCCCCCATCCTCCACCAGTGAAAATTACTTTTCAGTTACTATTGTAATGGCTTTACAGTTACCATTAGAATTACTGTTTTAGTTACTTTTCAGATTACTTTTCTTAATCAATGTGGTATACCTAGATACCACACTTGGGACATTTCCTGGATAAAGGAAAGTGA
Organism: Triturus cristatus; assembly: GCF_964204655.1. NCBI lineage: Eukaryota > Metazoa > Chordata > Amphibia > Caudata > Salamandridae > Triturus > Triturus cristatus. The sequence goes on from NC_140583.1 coordinate 976,847,334, forward strand.
TGCAATTTGTTATTTAAACACGTATGCTTTTTCATAGAATTTGCAACTCCACACTTAGAACTTATTTTTTTTTTTAACAGAAAAGCAGTCCATGCAATTCTAGGGGAGGAAATGAAAGTATTGGTTGCAAGATAAGTATTTTATTTTGGGTGTTGTGTTTCTGGGGTTAGAACAAGGGTTCCCCTAGGGTCAAGGATGCACACTCAATGCACCCTCAGCGGCACTAGGGCAGCCGGGTGCAGAGTGATGAGGCCCAATGTTTTCCAATGATGGGTAGGGGGTCTACGGTTGGCGGCTGCTCACAAGCAGGCCACAAGGGTGTGGTAGCAAAGCTCCTGGACCTAAGCTCGGGGGGGGGGGTTCAAATTAGCACACAATGTGCACCCACAGCACCACTGGGGTAGCCGGGTGAAGGGTGCTGTTTTGGCGTCAGGTGCACTGTTTTCAATAGGAATTCTCTGGTTGCAACAAACACTGCAGTCTCTGGGATGATGATCTTCTCGAGGCGACCACCGGTTGGAGAGGTAAGTTGGAATGTCTTGTGATGCCGGGACACCATAGGTTGGGCCACCCAAGGCCGTGGGGCATCTGGTACAGGGGTGTCTTTTGGCTTCAGGTTTTGCTTACCAGCTCCGGTCGGGGGGATCCTCCAGAAACGTGCTGCAGACGTCGGCTGGAGGATCGAGGTAGGTCAGGCACCATCAGATCCCAGGTCAGGATCGCCGCAGAGACTTCCTTGTGGTGTTGGGCCACTAGCTCAGGCCGTGGGTGTCGGGTGCAGACTTGTGGATTTAACCAGAGCCAGAGTCGGCTAGTGAGCAAATCCGGTGCTCACGGGAGACAAAGTCTTCTTGGTGAAGGCAGGGCAGGTCCTCTGGAGTCTGGGGGGCTGCTGGCTGCAAGACACCGGGATTTTTCTGGAGCAGGTCGAGATCTGGACAAGCCGGTAGGGCTGTGGTCAAGTCAGTTGTAGTCCTCCTTCCTTCTGCCTGGTCTCCGGTTGGTGGCTCCTCACAAGCATGCCACAAGGTTGTGGTAGCAAAGCTTCTTGGGTCTTCTTGTCTGCAGAGGCAAGGTTCAGGGTTGTCCCTAAATACAAAATTTAGGGGCGTTTCAGGTAGGTAAAGGTTGGGACCAATGGGTTTCATAACAAAATGCCCATTTATAAAGCGAAAAGCCTGTCAGCCAGTGCCAGATACACAAAGATGTCCATGTGTGTGTATATGAGTAAGAAAGTGCAACAGGTATAGGTACCCGGGAGGCGGGTGGGCGCATGTGAATCTACATGCCAAGAACAGATGCTTACTGGGTAAGTAATATTTTCCGTTCGAGGCATGTGGGCTGTAGATGACATGCTTTGCATAGACTATACAGCAGTATTCTCCCAAAGCGGTGGCTAATCTGTAGCGGTTGCAGTTGTCTGAAACAGTGTTCTAAGTACTGCCTGGCCTACATTAGCTTGCTGCCTCGCTAACACATCTACACAATAGTGCTTGGTGAATGAGTGCGGTGTAGACCATATTGCAGCTTTACAGATGTAAGCTATGGGAATGTTTCCTAAGAAAGCCATAGTAGCCCCTATTTTGCAAGTTGAATGTGCTCCAGGGGGTACTGATAAAGTTCTTTTTGCTTTCGCATAAGATGTCTAAATACATTTGACAATCCATCTAGCAATACCTGATTTAGATTAAAGGATTGCCTTTGTGTGGTGGAGAAAAGGCAACAAAGAGTTGTTTTGCAAAATGGTTTTGTTCTTCTATGTAATATAGCAAATTTCTTCTAACATCTAAGGTGTGTAGAGCTCGTTCTGCCACTGAATCGGGTTGAGGAAAAAACAAAGGTAACTCAACCGATGATTGATGGATGTGAAAGGCAGATACTACTTTAGGTAGAAAGTTAGGGTTAGTACGAAGGACCACTTTGTCTTTCTGGAGCTGGAAAAAAGGTTCTTCAATGGTTAGTGGCTGTAGCTCACCCACTCTCCTCAGTGAGGTAATTGCAATGAGGAAAGCGACTTTCCATTAACGAAATTACAGTTCACATTTATGCATTGGTTCAAAAGGAGGACCCATTAATCGTGTAAGGACTATGTTAAGATTCCACACTGGGACAGGTGGAAGTCTTAGCGGTATTACCCTTTTTAGTCCTTCCATAAATGCTTTGATAACTGGTACTCTAAACAGAGACAAATGCTGTCTATTTTGTAGGTACGTAGCTACTGCAGCGAGATGTAAGCGGATGGATGTGTACGCTAATTCCGACTGCTGCAAGTGTAGTAAATAAGAGATGATATTTTGTATGGAAGCATCCAAAGGATTGATATTGTTATTAGAATATATAACAAATCGTTTCTATTTAGCTGCATAACAAGCTCTTGTAGTAGGCCGTATGGCCTCTTATGATGTACATACAGTCTGGTGGAAGATTTAGATAACCAAACTATGACTCCAGGAGCCAGATTGCTAAATTGAGTTCTTTGGCATCTGGATGTCTTATTTCTCCATGACTCAGGGTGAGAAGACTGGATGTAAGATGCAGCTTTTGATGTGGAACTACTGATAGCTCCAACAGGGTTGTGAACCAAGGTTGACGGGCCCATGTGGGAGCTACTAGGATTAGCGTGAGGGATGTTTGCCTGAGCTTCCGAATCACTAGTAGAACGAGTGGGAGAGGCGGAAAAGTGAAGGCAAATAACCCTGACTAGTTCATCCATAGTGCATTGCCTTTGGAGAATGGGTGTGAATACCTGGAGGTCTTCACCGGGTCCTAGGAGGCAGAGTCAGCACTGGTCACAGACCGACGCCAAAGAGAGCGTGAAGCGACCCCCCTCGAGTACCCGTTGTGGCCTGTAACGAAGGAGACCAGATTGTATGTGCATCCAAGAAGGAAAAAGTTTCCCGCACATCCACAAGGGTGCCCGTAGTTTGGGCTACTCTGTTTTGCACCAGGTCCTGAAGAAAGCCCGCTTGACCCCTAGGGGCTGACGAGGGCTGAAACATGTCGACCTTTTTTGGACACAGTTTTTAATAAGTGCACTTGACCATAACAAGTCGGATACGTGCACAACTAGAATACTCTTTTTAAACTTATCCCGAATCCAGTACCAATAAAGAAATCTACTGGCTTTACGAGATTTTTAAACACCTTTTTTCTTTATCACAATCACTTCACTCTTTTTGATTCACGATCACTACTGTGATTACCAGTGGTAAAAGCCTCCGGGTGGAGGAAGCATTGGATTAACCCAATGATTATGCGATCACGTTGAATACCACATCTAGCGGAGAATCAAGATATACCGCCAATCTCGATCCCTAACTAAACGTGAATGAGGGTTTCTTAAATAGTACCAAGTACTAACCATGCAATACCCTGGTTTTCCAGGACCAGTGATCCACTCTACAACTGATTTTTTGATATTGAGATAAGGAAGCTGAGTGGATCTAAGCCCTTCTTTCTCCCTCCAAATTGATTTTCGAAGAGGAAGATTTAGATAACCAAACTATGACTCCAGGAGCCAGATTGCTAAATTGAGTTCTTTGGCATCTGGATGTCTTATTTCTCCATGACTCAGGGTGAGAAGACTGGATGTAAGATGCAGCTTTTGATGTGGAACTACTGATAGCTCCAACAGGGTTGTGAACCAAGGTTGACGGGCCCATGTGGGAGCTACTAGGATTAGCGTGAGGGATGTTTGCCTGAGCTTCCGAATCACTAGTAGAACGAGTGGGAGAGGCGGAAAAGTGAAGGCAAATAACCCTGACTAGTTCATCCATAGTGCATTGCCTTTGGAGAATGGGTGTGAATACCTGGAGGCGAAGCTTGGGCATTTTGAGTTTGTGTGTGGCGAATAGATCTATTTGGGGAAAAAACCAATGTTGAAAGTATGGGAGGAGAACTTGGGGGTGAAGCTCCCACTCAAGGATTTGTTGGATCTGTCTGCTGAGAAGGTCGGCAATTTGATGTTTACTCCTGGAAGGTGTTCTGTTAGAATTTCTGTGGTGTATTGTAAGGAAGTAGGTTTATGTTGCAGTAACCCCCCAACTTTTTGCCTGATAACTGATGCACTTTTCCTTGTTATGCCCTGGGCTCCTGCCAATCAGGTGCCCAGGGCCTGTGTTCCTTCCCTAAAAACTGCCTAACAGCCAAAACCCAATTGGCATCTCTGGTCACATGTCAGCCCCTGGTAAATGGTACCCTAGGTACCCAGTGCCTTGTGACCAGAGAAGGCCCCTAAGGGCAGCAGCACTTATTGTGCCACCCTTAGAGGCCCTGTACCCTGACACACACACACAGCCTTTGCAGGCTGAGTGCCTTGGTGCAGAACAAAACAAAGTCGACATGGCACACATCCCTGTGTGATATGCTCACAACACACACTGCCCTGACATACCGCAGTCACCCCTCTAGCTGGGTGCCCTATGCCAGTGGTGTGGGCATAGGTGCATGAGCCCTGTGCCCCTACAGTACCCAGGTCCATTCCTGGGCACTGTAAGTGCAGTTCTGCCATCAATACGAACTCCACAGCACCATGATGGCTACACTGAAGACTGAGAAGTTTGGTATCAATCTTCTCAGCACAGTAAACCCACACTGATGCCAGTGTGGGATTTACGGTAAGATGCACGACAGAGTGCATTTTAGAGATGCCCCCTGAACCTAACCTACAATCCACGTCTTGTCTGAGGGGCTGCCTAGGCTGCCACACAGCAGACATGTTGCTGGACCCCTGGGTTGAGAGCCATCTGCTCTCCTGGGCCTGCAAAAATGCACATCCTGGGTGAGGTGCCAAGTCCCCTCCCCCAGGATGGGCAGGGGAAGCTTCAAGGGCATTCCGCCTTTGTGAGCTTCTCCAGGCCACTTGCTGTACTCCGCAACTGGCCCCTACCGGTTCTGACCCCCACTCTGGTGGGAAGACTGGCTGGAAACCCCAAGGAAGGAAAAGGGGTGTGCCAGCCTCTGCCAACCCCACCCCTCAGGTGGGGGAGGCGAGGTGAAGCACATTTCCGGGCTCTTGCCATCTTGAAGATGGAAAGACCTGCCTAATCAGAACTAGGTTACTGCCCGCCTCTCACAGGAGAGTGGCAGGATAGGGGGTGTACCCATCCCAGGGCAGGGACCCATTGGTCCCTGCCCTTTACCTACCGGTAACGTCCCTAAATCTAGTATTTAGGGGCACCCTGAACCTTCCTTCCTCAGATTCCAGATTCCAAAACAGCAAAGAAGATCAAGAAGAAAGAAGACTTGCCGTGCAGCTGCTAACAAGAGGAAGACACAAACTGCTTTGGCCCCAGCCCTACCGGCCTGTCGACCTTCAAACCTGCTCCTGCTATATCCCAGCATCTCCCGTGGCCAGCAACCTTACAAACCCCGGACTTGTGACTGAGCATCTGGGACTACCACGAGCAGTGGCTCTGCTCAAAGGAAGTAACTGACCCCTGGCACCAGCCAGGAACTGCGAACTCTGCACACTCTGCACCTGCCAAGCCTGGCCTGTGCTGGAGTGGAAGAAGACCCTGAGGACGTCCCCCCCAGCGACTGTGACCCTGAACCCGGCACCCAAGGACCCACCTCAACGCTCCTGACGACGCCTGCAGCCTCAGAACCAGGGACCCCCCCCAACCGCGATCAACAGGGTAAGATTTCCCGACACCAAAAGGCACCCCTGCACCTGGCGCCCTGCGGCCCCCTGTGCCCAACTCCTGGGTACCTACCTATTCTCCAACTACCCAACTTACCTCTCGAAGTGGTGGTCGCACCTGAAGAATCTCCGTCCCTGAGCTTGCAGCCTTTGTTCGTCCGTGAGCTTTTCCACTGCAATCCATTGAGCGCCCGACAGCTCAAAAGCACCCTGCACCCAGCCGCCCGAGTGGCCCTTGCAGTGCAACTTCTACTCCTACCTACTTCCCCAATTGCCCTGAGCTAGTGACCAGGAGCCCAGCTCCCACAGCCGCGTGGCCTGCTGGTCAGCAGCCACCAACCAAGGGCCCCTTGCCTTCCATAGGATAACATTGGGCCTAACTCACTCTGCACCCGGCTGCCCCTGTGCCGCTGAGGGTGTAACAACTTTACTGACCTGACCCTGGGAGACCCCCGAGTCTATGCCCAGCACCTTAACTCAGCCAGTTGAGTACTTACCCAAAAGCAGATAACTAACTTTTCTTCCATAGGGTAACATTGGCTGGTTTCACTCGAAATTTCTTCTAAGTGTGGAGTTTCTAAACTTCAAAATATTTATCTAAAATCAACCGAGTAACAAAAACGGAAATACTCACCTGCTATTAGGAGAGATCCCAGTGCTGGATCTTGGTGCCCAGCACTGACCCTAAAAAGAACTTACAACCGTACTTATCACTAACTCAATTTTCTTTCATAGGAAACCATTGACTGTTTTTCTGTGAAACTTCTTCCAAGTGTCGATTTTTGCAAACTACAAATATTCTTTAAAAATCGTACCAACTGTGAAAACTGTATTACTTACCGGTTTTAGATAGATGTCCCAGTACTGAGCCTAGGAGCCCAGCACTGGATTACAAAAGTAACGAGAACATACTTTACCCGTAACTTGAATTTTCTTCCATAGGAAACCATTGACTGTTTCTCGGTGAAATTTGTGTCGATGTTGCAAAATTACAAATATTCTTTAAAAATTGACTGTATAACTTAAACGCAGTCTCTCAACTGCTTACAGGTGGTACACTAGTGCTGGATCCAGGATCCAACACTGACCTAAAAAAAAGCAAAGATAACCCCACTTACCTTCAAAGTGAATTTCCTCCCATAGGATAACATTGGTAATTTGATTAAGAAAAAGTATGTCAACTTTTAAAATAGCAAAATATTGCTTAAAAATCACAACAGCAACTAAAACGTATTTACTCACTTGTTTCCAAGAACTGTCCCAGGACTGAATCTAGGATCCAGTCCTGGAGTTAGAAAAGTAATACTGAAAGTAATCAATTGCATAGAACTTAAAATTCCCATTGAGCTCAATGCATTAATGTGTTTGAAATTGTGTTGCCTATTGCAACAAACTAACTATTGCATTCAAAAGTCAATTGGCTATTGCAAAGTATTTAACTAAAGCATCTCATTCTGAGAAAGTATATTTTGATACCTATTGTTGGTTCTAAAATAAAACAACCATATATTTTTATATACAAACCATTGGCCTAGAGTTCAGTTCTTGAGTGTGTGAGACCATTTGCTGACTGAGTGTGTACAACAAATGCTTCTCACTGTCCTCTGATACGGCCTTACTGCTCGACCAAGCTACCACTTTAGAAAGTAAGGTTACATCTAACTTTAACCTCTGCCAAACCTCTGGGGGCTTTGGACTCTGTACACACTGTACCTATTTGGGAACAGTATATACAGAGACACTTCCTCACATGTATGGCACACCTCCAAATGGCTTGTACTAGTAGTGACAGTTGGAGAGAGTGTGTCCCCACCTGTTTTTGTATATAGTACATGGCTGTCATGTTGTTGGTGCGCACTAGGACAGCTTTGCCTACAAGGTGAATTTGAAAGGCTTTGAGCGCTAGAAACACTGCTAGCAGCTCAAGGTGATTTATGTGGTGATGTATTTGCTTTTGATTCCACAAGCCTTGAATTGTGTTATCTTGGAGATGAGCTACCCAACCAGTGAGCGACAGGTCTGCTGCTAGCACTGTCTGTGGAACAGGGTCGATGAAGAGCCGCCCTTTGGAAAGGTTTTGTGGGTTCCACCACTTCAGAGAGCGATGGGTGCGGCCGTTTACCAACACTAGATTGGTTAATGGACCCTGCGACTGGTTCCACTGACTCGCTAAGCATTGTTGGAGGGGATGCATGTGAGCCTTGCATGAGGAACAATCATGATGCAAGAAGCCATCATTCCCAGCAGCTACATGAACACTTGAGTTGGTAATGAGTGATTGGGCTGAAACTGAACGATTAGAGCCTGAATATTGCGAATGCTGGCTGCATTGGGACAAGCTAGAGTTTTTTGAGTATCTAAAGTGGCTCCCAGATAGGTTTGTGTGTTGGAAGGTTGGAGATGAGACTAACACATTTACTGTAAACCCCAGTCCATGCATTAACTGGAGTGTTATTTGAGTGTGTTGGAGACACTTTGGGTAAGTGCTGGCTTTGATAAGCCAGTCGTCCAAGTACGGGAAGACATGAATGTCTTGTCTTCGTAGGTGAGCAGTGACTACTGCTAGGCATTCGGTGAATACTCTTGGAGCAGTGGTTTCTCTAAATGGAAGCAGTTTGAACTGGCAATGCTGCCCCACTATCACAAACCTGAGATATTTGCAATGAGCAGGGATGTATTGGAATATGGAAATATGAGTCCTTTAGAGTAGACCTAGTCGCCTTGCTGTAGAAGTGGGAGCACTTGTTTTAGTGTCACCATGTGAAAATGATCTGATTGTATGTAATGATTTAGTTCTCTGAGGTCTACTATGGGTCTGAGAGAGCCGTCCTTTTGGGGTATTAGAAAATCTAGGGAGTACATGCCTGACCCTTGATATTGTAGCGGTATGAGCTCTATGGCTCCCTTTAGAAGGAGAGACTGAACCTCTTTTTTGAGGAGGTGTAGATGCTGTGGTGACATTTTGTGTCAACGTGGAGGAATGTTTGGAGGATTGTTGGTAAGTTCCAGGCAATATCCAGATTGGATAATTTATAGCACCAATTTGTCTGTAGCTATTGATTGCCAAACAGGGAGGAATTGAGAAAGATGTCCCCTGACAGGTGTTGAATGATTGGGGGGAAGCTGAGGCAAGTCACTGTTTGTTAGGTGAGGTATGTGTTGTGGAACCTGCACCCCTACCCTTCCTTTTTTTGCCTCTGTACCCTCCTCTAAAGAAACCTCTTGAAGAGGTTAACTGATTGTTGCTTTTCTATGGTGCAGAGGCAGTGTTTGACGAGATACTTTTTGACCCCCACGATAGGAGTGACAAAAGGAACCCCGATTGGACGGGGACTGTAGGACTCCCATAGATTTTGCAACATCTGTGTCCTTTTTCATTTTCTCTAAGGAGGTGTCTACAATGGGACCAAAGAGATGTTTGTCGAACGGTGTGTTCAGAATGGAAGCTCGGACTTCAGGTTTAAAACCGGAAATTCTTAACCAGGTGTCTTCTCAATAAAACACTGGTATTAATGGCCATAGCTGCAGTATCAGCGGCATCTAAAGGACACCTAATTGACGAATTTGAGATGAGCTTCCCTTCTTGCATTAAGTCTTGAGCTTTGGATTTATGTTCATCTGGTAGAAATTGGAGCAATTGCTCAATTTCATCCCAGTGTGCTCTGTCGTACCTGGCTAGAAGGACCTGGGTAATAGCAATACGCCAGTGATTTGCTGGTTGGGCGGCTACTCTTTTCCTGGGGGCGTCTATTAGTTTAAATTCTCTGCCTGGCAGGGGGGCATCCCCTGACGTTTGTGAGTTTGCTCGTTTACGGGCATTAGAAACCACTGAAACATCTAATTGTAATTGGCCTTAAATGAAAGCTGGATCTGATGGTGAAGGTTTATATTTCTTATCTATTCTAGAGGAGAGAATGCAAGCACGAACCGGGTCTGTAAATATGTCGTCCGCATATCTCAACATACCTTTGAGAATGGGGAGTTTGTAGCTTGATCTTTGTGAAGTACTAAGCCCTCTAGGGATTCCTTATGTAATTGAGCTCCATGATTTTCAGCAGCCCTATTTAATAGCTATATATAGCCTAAATTATCATCTGGTGGAGAAGGATTTGTAGGATAAAGGTCAGGATCATTATCTGTGGGTGAATCAGTATTCTAATCCGTCCAGGGGTCTGCAGGCATAGTATCTCCTCACACACAAGAAAGGGGGAGAGGCATAGCACAATCACTCCTCCAGCCTCCCCAATCACAACTGTAAACACAACAAGGGGGAGTAGTGTTTATGAATCCCTAGATAAGAGGTGGCACTTCCTTAGTGAAAAAATACTGCCCTCACTCACAATATTGTGACATGCTTCATCATCGGGCTTTGCTTCAATACACCCCTGTGCAGACCAACGCCCGGGGTGGAGCAAAAGGGAGGGGAAGACAATACAAACACAAATTCTGAGACAGAAACGTTCTGCTCCTGTTCTTCCTCCTCAGCTACTAGTATGTCGTAAGTCTCTTGTTCGGAATCTTCTCCGAAGAGGTCTGAAATTGAGCCAATGTTTTGACTTTGCATTTCGTGACGTCAAGCTAGACTGTCACGGAGCGTTTTCGTCGATCGGAAAGATCTACACACGTCACAGTCCTGTTCGTTAGTCGGTGCGTGGAAACTTTGCATGGCACCTGGGACAGAATTTAAATGGAGTCCGATCCATGGACTGCAAGGTGGACCGACGCAGCTAGGCCCGACGGCTATCCACAAATTTCCCCGATCGAAAAGAGTTTTATAAATCGATGATACACGAAGAATGGGATACACGATCAAAAACAATACCGCCGAGGGTAAGTGGATTGCGCACCATGGGGAACCCAAAGAACAGTTTTGACCCGGAGCACAGCAATACACATCCAAACCCAATGGCGGAAAAAAATCTAACAATGAAGTCGATGCCCATGCACACCATCATCGAAAGGGGGAGTCACCTTACCTTGTGACTGGAAAGACTTCTTCGGAGAAAAACAACTTGCAAACATCCGGACCCAACACTAGATGGCAGAAGTATGCAAAGCATGTGATCTACAGCTCACATGCCTCGAACATAATATTTTTATACAAACAAATTGGTCTGAGTTCAGTCTGAGTGTGTGACGACATTTCTTGCCTGAGTGTGTACAATAAATGCTTAACACTACCCTCTGATAAAGCCTTACTGCTCGACCACACTACCACAAATAGAGAAATTATCTACTTTAACCTCTGCCTCCCTATGGGAATCCACTGGACTCTGTACACACTATACCGTACCTTACTTTGGTATAGTATATACAGAGCCAGTTTCCTACATCTGAGTGTTTCCGGAACCGTGTCATTCCGCCTTCAACCTCTCCTGTTTCGATGCCGAAGCATCTTTTTCTCGCGCGTCCTTCGACATCTTGGATTTTTCAGGGGTCTCTACCGGGCAATGTCCTTTTGTCTTTGGACAGGCTTGTGGTCATCAAGTGCTTCGATGCCGAAACTGTCTTCAAGGTTTTAGCCTCAGATTTTCGTGTCTTGGCTACTGACTTTCAGGAAGCAGAGTCTCTTACCTCTGATTTCAAAGTCTTCTTGACCCTTTGATCGGCGTACACGATCTGGATGTCTGCCTTGACGTTCCGCTCTGGGCATTTGGCGATGTTCTCCTCCTCGTTGCTAGATAGGTCCAAATCTCACAGAGATGGTGTTGAATGTCGGCACTGCATTGTATGGTGGGCTGTCCTCAGCCGCTGTCTTACCCTCAGAGTCTTTGGGGCATATACTGAACAGGCGTTACAATCTTCGCTACGATGATCCACTGGTAGGCAGAGTTTAAAGATCCGGTGCTGGTCCTATTTTGCTAATTTATGCTGGCAGTTCTTGCAAAACTGGAATGGTGTCTTCTCCATCACATAGAACAGGGAGCCGCTGTATGCGCATTTTCAGCATTCATCTATGAAATTACCTTGCTTTGGTCCCAGAACTACTACTAGTTATCTTCCTTCGATGACCCCCTTCGCTCACTGGAATTTCGGTGAAACATTTTGGACTTTCAGAACCAACAATGTCGGGGCAGAACAGATAGCAAATATGTCAGCACACAGGTGTGGCACTACTATGTCTCTCCGCTCCATCACATCTGGGGTGGTATGAAGTCATTGAAGAGTCATATGGCGCCACCAACAGCACATGCAGAGAATTGCTGAAAGCAATCTTCAGATCCAGTCGATGCCTGAAAATATTCTAAAGGTGAGAAATCTACAGTCAGAAGCATTCCCCAGAATCCAAGTTTGCTTTCAGTGCAAAGCCTTTGGCACTATCTGTAATAACAGACAGCTGGAATTCAAGTTCATCTCCCAATCCAGAGGCCATCACTCTCAAACTGACACAAACCTTTCTAAAATATCTGGAAGATGTATGATCTGGCAAGTTGAATATGGGATCATTTTGTAAGTTTGATTTTTTTGCACTTTTTAATATCAGTCTCATGTTATTTAAGGATGAATTTGAAAATAGTTAACTTAATTTAACTATGTTTCATGAAATTGTTGCCAAGAGGTAATTATCAATCATAGTACGGCATATTGTTTGTATTTCTGTACTTATCCAAGCATCCATCAATCAAAAAACAAAGCCTACTCAACCTAACTACAGTCACCTCAAAGAATAAACAGATTTCATGTGACAATTTTCGGTCTAAATTAGATGAACAAGCTGAATCTCTGCAGACTGAAGAAAATGTAACCACTGAACACGGAAAATGCAAAATTATTTTTAGCAAACATCTATTCCCAAAAAACATAAAATGTCAGTAAATACCACACAATGGAATTAGAAAGGAAATTTCACAATATGCTGTATTTTCATTTAATTACAGAATCTTGTGTAATTTCATTCTTCCTTTCTTTCATACCTGGCAAACTTGTGTTGGCTTAATACGAGCACGTTGCCTCGGATTTCAGCTACAATTTTACTTTTGTCCTCAGGACGCCCATGCTCTAGTACATGCTGGATCACATAGTTCCCATATTGATCCTATTTAAAAAGAAAGAAGGACAAATGATAAAACAGTTGGCAGTATAGGACTGTGCCCTTCTCTAGTTCCCCATCAGGAATCTCACAAAAACCACATGTTGCGGATCATAGATCAATTAACCATGTTTATGAAAAAGACATGTTTCTTTGAATGACATTAAACCTCAGTTATAATTGCCAATTGCCATGTCTTTATAACAAATGAAATTTGCATGTAGGTTTGTTAGCGAGTCGTGTGAACTTCATCTCAAGTTTCAAACCAATAGTCTACCTTCTAACCATACCATGTATGACAGCGCCCCATGTAGCCAAATATATGTAGAGAGGAGGTGCAGAGTTCGTAGTCACCTTTACAGTATTTGTCAGAAATATTATTGTAGCTCTAAGAAATACTTTTTTTACATGCTTCTAAAGGCATTCTCACTCTGCAACATTCACGCATGGTCACTCATTCTGACTTGCTAATTTAACTCATGAAGCCTCACACTTATTCTTTATCACTGTCACTTGCATTGAATCTTACTTGCAGGGACTCTTACTCTCACTCCGATTCACTGACAAAATTTCACTCATTTTCAAATGTACTCAACATATGCTTGCATACTTGAAAACATATTTAAAAGCTTTTTTTATACACACTTACCTGAGCCCTCAACAAGGTTTTGTTTCAGCTTCAGGTGCTCTAGTTTTATTACTCTAATAGAATAAGAAATTATTATTTACTATTAACAAGGATAGAGGAGCCCCAACGCCCTTTAGGGTGAGTCCCCACTGTTTTTATTGGCCCTGATTTTCCCACTTTTGAAGCTAAGTGGTGCAAAATCAGTGCCAGGGCCAGTAAGCTGAAGCCAGGGAATGCAGCTGCATTCCCTATATGAAATCCATGCTTGCAACAGGCTTTAGAATCTTAAGCCTATACCTGGGGATTCAATCATAGTAATGAGGTTAGAACAGACAACTGTCCAAGCTTAGTTTACAATAATGTCTAAACATTTCTAACCTTTGGTTTACAGAACTCTTGCCTTCAAGTTAAGTCATCAATTTCTTTAAAGATCGGTTTTGAAAATCACCATAAGAACCACTCTCAGTTCAGAGGCAAACGTATAATTCAGACATTTGTCTATATTCTATTCAGGTACCCAACATAAGCTACTAACTGTATATCTCGATTACCCCCTCCCACCCTCTACTGATCCAACATGTCTTCAGGTTTGACAATACCAAAAGAAATGATATACAAGCACTGACAAAACCAATTGTTATGGGTAATGGAGTGTGTGGAAATGTGAGTGGGTGCGATGGATGATATAGCGGCACCAGAGGAAGAGAGCAAGAATACACAAATGAACAAGTTACTTACCTTCGGTAACGATGTATCTGTAAGAAACATTAGTTAGTTAGATTCCTCACCTTAGAATATCCCCAGGCGTCAGACTGGATCCGGAAGATTTTTCGTCAGCAATACCCCTTGCGCGTCGCTAGGCGTCATCTGCGGCTCCGCGTCCGTCGTCGTGCGCTGGAATGACGTCGGAGAACTTAGACGCCGCCCTCGCGCGCTGACGTCAGTTCTTGTACATAGCCTTCCGCGCCAGGAACGCAGAGCCATGCAAGAGACGGACACTGGTGCCAAAAAATTCTAGGGCCCTGAAAGGGATAGCCTTAACCCTAGATGGGTGGGTCGGTGAGGAATCTAACTAACTAATGTTTCTTACAGATACATAGTTACCGAAGGTAAGTAACTTGTTCATCTGAAAGAAACACGTTAGTTAGATTCCTCACCTTAGAATGGATACCCAAGCAATACCAACCCCGGTGGTGGGTCTGCGAACCAAGATCACACAGGAAAGTCCTGGAGGACAGAAGGGCCAAAGAAGCCATCCCTCCGGACTTGGCTGTCTAGGCAATAATGCCTGGCAAACGTGTGCAGCGAAGCCCACGTTGCCGCCTGACAGATGTCCTGCAAAGGGACTCCCCGTCCCAAAGCAGTAGTAGCCACTGTGGCCCGAGTAGAATGGGCGCGCAGCCCAACAGGCGGTTCCTTTTTTGCCAAGGAATAACAGATTTTTATACACAAAACGACCCACCGGGAGATGGTCCGTTTGTGTACAGCTTTTCCCTTCTTTGCACCCACGTAGCCAACGAAAAGCTGGTCGTCCACTCGGAACTGTTTAGTGCGGTCCAAATAAAAGGAGAGCGCATGTTTTGGGTCCAGACAGTGGAGCCGCTCTTCCTCTTTGGAAGGATGCGGAGGCGGAAAGAAGGTGGGCAAGGTGACAGATTGCCCAAGATGAAATGGAGTCACCACTTTCGGTAGAAAGGAAGGACGAGGCCGAAGGACAACCTTGTCCGGATGAACAGATAGAAAAGGAGGCGTGGACGATAGAGCCTGGAGCTCACTCACCCGTCTAGCTGAGGTGATGGCTACCAGGAAAGCAGTCTTAAGAGTTAGAAGACGAAGAGGACAATTGTGAAGAGGCTCAAAGGGAGCGCACATCAGGAATGTCAAGACAAGATTCAAGTCCCACTGAGGCATTACGAAAGGGACAGGAGGGAACGTGTGAGTAATGCCTTTAAGAAAGCGTGACACTACAGGGGACTTGAAAAGAGAGGGCTGATCTGGAAGCCGTAAGAAGGCAGAGAGAGCAGCAAGATAACCTTTCAAGGTGCCCAGGGCAGAGCCCTGCCGGGCCAAAGAAAGAAGAAAGAGGAGAACCTCAGAAAGAGGGGCGGAAAGGGGATCCACAGCCTTTGCTGTGCACCATGCCACAAATTTGTTCCACCGGCAGGCGTATACCGTCTTTGTGGAGGGACGCCTGGCTGCCAGAATGATATCACAGACTTCAGTAGGCAAGTCAAATGGCATCAACTGCCGCCGCTCAATCTCCACGCATGGTGGTGGAGGCTGGAAGGTTCGGGTGGAGTACCGTCCCCTGCTGCTGCGACAGAAGATCCTCCCGAAGGGGAAGACGTATCGGAGGATCGGTCAACATACTGAGTAGCTCGGGATACCAGTACCTTCGTGCCCAATCCGGAGCCACCAAGATGACTTGGGCCCGGTCGCGCTTGATCTTCTTCAGCACTCTGGGCAGAAGTGGTATAGGCGGAAAGGCGTACAACAGACCGCAACTCCACTCGCGACGAAAAGCGTCGCCGAGCGAGTGCCGCCTTGGAAACTCCAACGCGCAGAACTGCTGACATTGCGCGTTCTCGTCGGTGGCGAATAGATCTAACCAAGGCTCTCCCCACTGCTGAAAGAGACCTTGCGCCACCTCGGAGTTCAGACGCCATTCGTGATCCATCATGCACCGGCGGCTGAGTTCGTCTGCTCTGGCGTTCAGAGAGCCCGCCAGATGTTGAACCACCAGGGTGACGCCCTGGTGTTCCAGCCATGTCCATAGGCGCAGAGCCTCCTGACAAAGGGTCCACGACCCCACCCCGCCCTGTTTGTTGCAATACCACATGGCGGTGGTGTTGTCCGTGAACACCTGCACGACACTTCCCCGGACAGAGGGAAGGAAGGCTTTCAGTGCAAGTCGGATCGCTCGCAGCTCCAACAAGTTGATGTGGAGGCGAGACTCCGCCGGAGACCAGAGGCCTCTGATCTCCGCCTCTCCCATATGGCCACCCCATCCCAGGAGGGACGCATCCGTCACAACGACATGCTCCGGTAGGGGTAGGGAGAGGCTCTTGCCCGTGACCCAATCGCGGTCCGTGAGCCACCACTGCAACTGCTGTGCAGTGCCCTCCGAGATCAAGACATGGTCGGACAGGTTGCCGTGATGCTGGGCCCACTGAAACTTCAGGTCCAACTGCAGAGCCCGCATGCGCCGCCTGGCGTGATGCACTAGTAGGATGCAGGAGGCCATCAGCCCCAGAACCCGCAACACTAGCCTGACCGAAACACAGGATAGAGGCCGAAAGATGGGAATCAGGGCCTGTATATCCCGGACCCGCTGCTCCGGTGGATGGACCCGGAACTGCGCCGAATCGAGAACCGCTCCGATGAAGAGGAGCTTCTGAGAGGGGCTCAGGTGTGACTTCGGCACGTTGATGGAAAACCCCAGCAAATGCAGGAGATCCGCCTTAGTCTGGAGGTGGGAGACGACTGCCTGGGGCGAGCCCGCCTTCAACAACCAGTCGTCGAGATAGGGGAAGACTGGAACCCCTGATCTGCGCAGATGAGCTGCGACCACCGCCATCACTTTCGTGAACACCCGAGGGGCACTGGTAAGGCCGAAGGGGAGCACGGTGAACTGAAAGTGCTCCTGACCCTCCGTGAACCGCAGGTAACGCCGGTGGGCCGGCAGGACGGGGATGTGGAAATATGCGTCCTGCAAGTCCAACGCTACCATCCAGTCTCCAGGGTCTAGGGCAGCTAGAACCTGAGCCAAAGTCAACATTTTGAAACGTTCCTTCCGGAGGAAGGCATTGACGTTCCGGAGGTCCAAGATAGGGCGTAAGCCCCCTTTGCCCTTCTTGGGAACCAGAAAGTAGTGGGAATAACAACCACGACCTACTTCTGGGCTCGGAACGCGCTCGACGGCCCCCTTGGCCAAGAGGGCCGAAACTTCCTCGTGGAGAAGATTCAAATGATCCCCCCGAGATACGGTGCTGCTGCGGTGGCATGGCTGGAGGGGTCGTCTCGAAGGGGAGGGAATAGCCCATTCGGACGATTTGCAGCACCCACCTGTCCGACGTGATGGAACGCCAGTGGAGCAGGTGATGGCGAACTCTGCCGCCCACTGGCATGGAATGGGCCTGAAAGCTCGGACTAGGAAGGCTTTGAGGCGGATGCTGCCAGGGTGGATGTGGACTGACCGAGTCGTCCTCCGGTACCGCCTCGGCGGAAACCACGTCCGCGACCGCGTGCAGGCTGGTTCTGCAGCCGGTGGCTAGGCGGACGTGAGGAGGTGCCCCTTCCTTGGCCACGAAAGGAGCGAAAAGCGGAAGTTTGTGGCCGCGGGGCCGAGAGGCCCAAGGACGTGGCCGTAGCCCGGGAGTCCTTGAAGCGAGCCAGCGCACTGTCCGCTTTGTCACCAAAAAGGCGAGCGCCATCAAAAGGCATGTCCATGAGGGTGCTCTGGACATCCCCTGAAAAAGACGTGGACCGCCAGGTGTGACGTCGAAGCGCCACCGTGGTAGAAATAACCCTACCCAGCGAGTCCGTAGTGTCGAGTCCACATCGGATAGCATGGCGCGCTGCATCTCTCCAATCGGCCAGGGCCGAGGAAAGACGCGCCCGGGCCTCCTCCGAGCACAGTGGCAGCACGTCCTCCACCGCATCCCACAGAGAGTGGGAATAACGGTCCAAGAGACAGGCGGTGTTCAAAGACCGCAGGCCCAAACTGAGCGAAGAGAGCAGCTTCTTACCAAACTTGGAATCCCGGTCCGGAGGAGCAGACGGGAAGGAGGATTGGGAGGTAGAGGAATGGATAACCAGACTCTCGGGGGTGGGGTGTTGGGACAGAAAACTGGGGTCGCCCAGAGGAAGGCGGTGGCACCTGGCAACGTTCCTATCCACAGGAGGGACTGTGGAGGGCTTGGACCAGGTGCCCTGCAGAACGTCAGTGAGGGCCTCATTGAATGGCAGCAGAGGCTCAGTGGAGCATGCGGCAGACGGAAGCACCTCAGTGAGGATGTTAGTCCTCACAGCCACGGCAGGCAGCTCAAGCCCAAGGGCTTCGGCCGCCTTGCGCAGCACCACAGAAAAAGCTGCACCCTCCTCCGAAGCCACAGTCGGAGGAGAGATGAATCCAGTGTCCGGTGAGGTATCCAACCCACTGGCCTCCCCCAGTTCATCTGCCCAGTCCTGTGCAAGTTGGCTCTGAAGGGCCATAGGGTCGTCAGACCCCTCCCAGTCGCCCCCCGTCATCCGATTCCTGGTAAACAGGAGGAATGATCGGAGCCGGTCGATAGACAATATGTGTCTCTAGCGGCGTCGGATGCGGCGTCGGCTGGCGCTGCATCGGCGTCGGGACCGGACAGGGGCTGAACCAGGGATCGACATCGACCGGAGCCGGCGTCGGGGGTGGTATCGGTGTCGGCGCCGGTGGAGGAGGCGTAACGAGGTCGACCGGCGTCGACGGGGGCCCAGGCTCGGGCCCCTCGGGGACCTGCGGCGCCAGGGCCGGAGCAGCCGGCATGCGAGGTCGCCCAGTGGAGTCCGCGGGGCCCGAAGGCGCGCCAGCGGGCGTCGATGGCGGGGCCAGGCTCCTCATGGCCGAGAGGAAGGCACTGACCTCCGCCGGCGTCGCGTCAGTCCCAGGGACCGTCGGGTATGGGGACTTGCGCGGAGCCGCGGGGGTGGAACCACCCGGACCCTCGGCCGAGTCGTGCGACCGGCGAGGGGAGTACCAAGAGCGGTGTCGCTTCTTGGACTTCTTGGAGTGCCTCGACTTACCCGAAGACTTCGAGCCAGACGAGTGACGATGTCGAGTGCGGCTCCGCGACCAATCCTTGGACCTCCTCCTGGACCGGGATCGAGAGCGACGCGGAGCCGAGTGGCGAAGCTCGAGAAGCTTGCGGGACCGCTCCCGCCTAGCTTTCGAGGTCAGGGCCATACAATCGGAGCACGACGCCGCTTCGTGGTCGAGGCCCAAGCAGTACAGGCACCGGCGGTGATGATCGGTCACCGACATCAGTCGGTGACAGTCGTCGCAGGCCTTGAAACCAGGCATCCTACCGGTGTGAGAAAGTGCCCTCTTTCTTGCATGGTGTGCCCCCACTTTTTGCTAAATTGCTGAATGTACTTTTACTGAGTGTACCTTGGACCCCTGCCAATCAGGTGCCCAGGGCCTATGTTCCTTCCTTAAACACACAAACTCCAAATTTGCAAACCCTGGCCACATGTCAGCCCCTAGTAAATGGTACCCTAGGTACCCAGGGCCTTGTGACCAGGGAAGGCCCCTAAGGGCTGCAGCACTCATTGTGCCACCCTTAGGGGCCCTGTACCCTTACACACACACACTGCCTTTGCAGGCTGAGTGTCTGGGTGCAGGACAAAATGAAGAGTCGACATGGCACACATCCCTGTGTGCCATGCCCAACACCCACACTGCCAAGGCATATGTCAGTCACCCCTCTGGCTGGGTGCCTTATGCCCATGGTGTGGGCACAGGAGCAGGAGCCCTGTGCCCCTACAGTACCCAGGTCCATTCCCGGGCACTGTAAGTGCAGTGCTGCCATTTAAGAGTACATGGTGCTGAGAGCTCGTCAAACACGAGCTCCACAGCACCATAATGGCATTACTAAAGACTGGGAAGTTTGGTATCAAACTTCTCAGCACATTAAACCCACACTGATGCCAGTGTGAGATTTAATGTACCAAGCACCCCAGCGGGCATCTTAGAGATGCCCCCTTACAACTAACCTACAATCCATGTCTGCTCTGAGGCTGCCCAGGCTGCCACACAGCAGACACGTTGCTGGACCCCTGGGTGGGAGAGCCCCTGCTCTCCTGGGCCTGCAACAATGCACATCCTGGGTGAGGTGATAAATCTCCTCCCCCAGGATGAGCAAAGGGAAGCTTCAAAGGCATGCCGCCTCTTGGAGTTTCCCCAGGCCACTGCAACCCCCCACTCTGGCGGGAAGCTTGGCCGGAAACCCCATACAAGGACAGGGGATGTGCCAGCCTGCCCACCCCACCCCTCAGGTGGGGGAGGCGAGGTGAAGCACATCTCCGGGCTCTCACCATCTTGAAGATGGGAGGCCCTACCCTATCAGGATTAGGCTACTGCCCCCCTCCCACAGGAGAGGGGCAGGATAGGGGGTGTACCCACCCCAGGACAAGGACCCATTGGTCTCTGACCTTCCCCTACCTGTAACGCCCCTAAATCTAGTATTTAGGTGCACCCTGAACCTTCCTTCCCCAGATTCCAGATTCGAAAAACTACAAGAAGAGCAAGAAGAACAAAGACCTGCCCTGCAGCTGCTAAAAAGGGAAGAAGACACCAACTGCTTTGGCCCCAGCCCTACCGGCCAGTTGACTCCCGGACCTGCACCAGCGCGGCATCTCTCGTGGCCAGCAACCTCACCAAACCCCGGAGGACCTGGCTACCTTTTGGCTCTAAGCCCCTGGGACTCCCATGAGTAGAGGCTCTACTCAGAAACCTACTTCTAATCCCTGGCAGCAGCCCGGAACCGCGAACCCAGCACACTCTGCACCAGCCAAGCCTGGCCAGTGCCGGAGTGGACAAAGACCCTGAGGACGACCCCACGGCGACTGTGACCCCGAGTCCGGCACCCAAGGACCCCCCTCGACATTCCGGAAGAAGCCTGCAGCCTCAGAACAGAGTGCCACCCCAACCGCGATCAACAAGAGGGTAAGATTTCCAACGTCAAAAGGCACCCCTGCACCCGGCGCCCTGCGGCCCCCTGTGCCCAATCCCGGGGTACCCACCTAACCTACAACTACCCAACTTACCTCTCGAAGTGGTGGTGGCACCTGAAGCATCCTCGTCCCCGAGCTTGCAGCCTTTTTCCAAACCGGAACATTCCCATTGATTTCCATTGAGCGCCCGACGGCTCAAAAGCACCCTGCACCCAGCCGCCCGAGTGGCCCTGGCAGTGCAATCTCTACACTAGCCTACTTCCCCACTTGCCCTGAGTGAGTGACCAGGAGCCCAGCTCCCACAGCCGCGTGGACTGCTAGTCAGCAGCCACCAAACCGGGCCCCCCTATTCCTCATAGGCTAACATTGGGCCTAACTCTCTCTGCACCCGGCCGTCCTGAAACCGCTGAGGGTGAACTGACTGTACCTACCTGACACTGGGAGACCCCTGAGTCTATGCCCAGAACTTCAACTCTGCCAGTCGAGAACTTACCCTTAAACCGCGACCTTCATTTTCCTCATAGGGTAACATTGGCTGGCTTTTTCTTGGAAATTCTTCTAAGTGTGAACTTTTCAAAACTCAAAATATTCACCAAAAATCAGCCGAGTACCAAAAACGAATTTACTCACCTGCTCTTAGGTGAGCTCCCAGTGCTGGATCTTGGTGCCCAGCACGGACTCTGAAAAGTACCCACAACTACACTTACCTTTAAATCCTTTTTCTTCCATAGGAAACCATTGACTGCTTTTCTGTGAAATTTCTTCTAAGTGTTGATTTCTGCAATCTTGAAATATTCTTTTAAAATCGTACAATTTCTGCAAACGTAATTACTTACCTGTTTCTGATAAAGACCCCAGTGCTGAGTCTAGGTACTCAGACCTGGATTACAAAAGTAACGATAAAGTACTCTACCTGCAACTTGAATTTCTTGCCATAGAGATCCATTGAATGTTTTCTTTGAAATATTTTTTAAGTGTCAACTTTTGAAATAGCTAAATATTATTTAAAAATCAGTACAGTAATTAAGTCGACTTTCACCACTTGATTCTGAATATTGTCCCAGGGCTGGATCTAGGAGCCAGGCCTGGAATTCCAAAAGTAATCTGAAAAGTAATTTATTACAAATAACCTGAATTTACCATTGAGCTCAATGCATTGTTATGTTTAGGAAATAGGATTGTTTATTGCAACCAACTGACTATTTACAAAAATCAATTGCTTATTGCAAAAGTATTTATATTCAACCTCTCATTCTGAGAAAGTATATTTTTATTCCCTTTGTGGTTCTAAAAATAAAACAAGCATATATTTTATATATATAAACCATTGGCCTAGAGTTCAGTTATTGAGTGTGTGAGACCATTTGCTGACTGTGTACAACAAATGCTTTACACTGTCCTTTGGTACTGCCTTACTGCTCGACCAAGCTACCACTTTAGAGAGTAAGGTCATACCTAACTTTAACCTATATCAGCCCCTGGGGGACTGTGGACTCTGTACACCCTGTACCTATTAGGGAACAGTATATACAGAGCAACTTTCTCACAACCGGCACCAGAGTCGAGAATGACCAGAAAGAGTCAAAAAAGTTAGTCAAAAATTGACTAAAGGGGTAGCTCTCCCGGATCTGCGCTTACTGGCGCGGAAAAACAGAAGAACTGACGTCAGCGCGCGAGGGCGGCGTCTAAGTACTCAGACGACGTCATTCCGGCGCACGCCGCCGGACACGGAGCCGCAGACGACGCCTAGCGACGCGCAAGGGGTATTGCTGACGAAAAATCTTCCGGATCCAGTCTGACGCCTGGGGATATTCTAAGGTGAGGAATCTAACTAACGTGTTTCTTTCAGATATCCCCAATTAAGTACTACAGGTTCCCTGAATGTACGTAGTGCAAGGAAATAAGTGATCCAATGAAAAGGAGGATAAAAAAACGGTATGCAGCAGGGAAGAAATAGCACATGAAGAAGCAAGAAAGCTATTGAGTAAATAAGCAAATAAAGTTGACAAGAAAACAAACCAATGGGATGGACCCAAAGCCCACTACATGTTTATATGTTCAAGTATTGAAGACAACAGGGTTCAACAACACTACACAATTTGCACTTTTAACATTATAATAAAATCTGAACAATAATCCATAGGCTAACCTGCACCAGCTGCTCCGTGTGTTGATGAAGTTCTTCTAAGATGGGCAGTGTCTGCTCTGGCAGACAGTGTTCTAGAATCCGCTGGATCACCCTGCAACCGTAGGGGTGCGTAGACAATGCGAACACCTGGATGAAGGCACAATTTTGTTTTTTTTACTACTCTACAGTAACAGTACAAATAGAGCCCAGTTTGGAAAGACAGGCTAACTAGGTTTGAGCTAACAATGACTAAACTTTTAAACCGCATTTTTTGATATCACAAATGTACAATGGCGCTTGCATTTTATTGACCAACCTTTGCTAGTGATTTTACAACATCAAATGTGAGGCAGATTAGAACATGTCCTTTTATGTGGCTCATTACTGAGCTTAGCAAGTTTAACCATAGAGACCAAGATTTTCACACTTTTCTACTACTCAACTAACCTTGGAATGGTTACATTTGGATGGGAAATCTGAACATGTATTGTGAAACAATGGCAGAGGAGAAACAACGAGTTACTTACCTGTACACGATGGTTCTCCAGTATTGATATATTTCATAGATTCACATGCTTATGGTGGGAGTCTCACGGTAAAAGAATAACAATAGCAGTAAAAGACAAAACTGCATAGAAAACCTATAGGGAAGTATATTGTGTGGTAACCTAACATCATTGTTATGTGGTCCAAAACTCAGCCAATCAGCTGCCAGCCCTGACATCGCACTCCCCAGCAGAGCCACCATACCTCAGATTTCCAGCCCTGAGTGAGAGCTAAGGATGTATCTAGAGATAAAATGGTCTACCTGAGAAACGGGGAGGCGGGTGGGCCAGCCGCATGTGAATCTATGAAAGATATCAATACTGGAGAACCATAGTGTACAGGTAAGTAACTAGTTTTTTCTCCAGTATTGAATCTTTCATAGATCAGAATGTATCAGAATAGAGAGCAGTACGTATACCAAATTGCATTTCCAGGATAGAACCCTCTATTTTCTCAGGGCTCTGCTCCTTATCACTAGGATATCATAAACACCTAGAACCCAGTGAATATTAACGACCATGCATTGAAAAAACTATCCAATTACAATATCTGTGGGTGTCTGTGTCTGTGTCTGTCTCGGTGTCTGTGTGTCTGTCTCTGTGTCTGTGTGTCTGTGTCTGTGTCTCTCTCGGTGTCTGTGTGTCTGTCTCTGTGTCTGTGTGTCTGTCTCTGTGTCTGTGTGTCTGTGTCTGTGTCTCTCTCGGTGTCTGTGTGTCTGTCTCTGTGTCTGTCTCTCTCTCGGTGTCTGTGTGTCTGTCTCTGTGTCTGTGTGTCTGTCTCTGTGTCTGTGTGTCTGTCTCTGTGTGTCTGTCTCTGTGTGTCTGTCTGTGTGTCTGTCTCTGTGTGTCTGTGTGTCTGTCTCGGTGTCTGTGTCTCTCTCGGTGTCTGTGTGTCTGTCTCTGTGTCTGTGTCTCTCTCGGTGTCTGTGTGTCTGTCTCTGTGTCTGTGTCTCTCTCTGTGTCTGTGTGTCTGTCTCTGTGTCTCTGTGTCTGTGTGTGTCTCTGTGTCTGTGTCTGTCTCTGTGTCTGTGTCTGTCTCTGTGTCTGTGTCTGTCTCTGTGTCTCTGTGTCTGTGTGTGTCTCTGTGTCTGTGTGTCTGTCTCTGTGTCTCTGTGTCTGTGTGTGTCTCTGTGTCTCTGTGTCTCTGTGTCTGTGTGTCTGTGTCTCTGTGTCTGTGTGTCTGTGTCTGTGTGTCTGTGTCTCTCTCGGTGTCTGTGTGTCTGTCTCTGTGTCTGTGTGTCTGTCTCTGTGTCTGTGTGTCTGTCTCTGTGTGTCTGTGTGTCTGTGTCTCTCTCTGTGTCTGTGTGTCTGTGTCTGTGTGTCTGTGTCTCTCTCTGTGTCTGTGTGTCTGTCTCTGTGTCTGTGTCTCTCTCTGTGTCTGT